>NC_133363.1:21329795-21491401 GCF_049309525.1 Garra rufa | reverse complement strand
CACTTTTTTCCCAGATGATTGTTAAGCATTCTAAACTCATAGCATATGCAGAGGAAGAGTTTTTGGACCGAGCTGCTAAGATAGAGAAGTGCTCTAAGCTTGTACAGAATTCGTAAATAAGTATAGATCTTTTTTACACTCTTATTTAAAATAGCAGGATTTTCTGCTATTTATAAAACTTGAAAAAGACGAGACCACATTGGTGGGCGGAGTTAGTACGAATAGACACTCCGTTTTTGGTTTTTCATTTTGTGTATAATTAATAAAAAGTAAATACATGCATTAATAAATAGTTTTAACACCATATTTAAGAGAAAATTGTACTCATTCACAGATATATCAAGTGGGCTGAGAGGACAGCTAAGGTCACCTGGTAGCGGTCTTCTGAATAGTTCAGAGACTTGGGAAGGAAGGCATGAGATAGAGCCAGCTTCTTGATGTCATGCTCTCAACCTTTCAGCACTCCAATGAGGACTTTTAAGCAATTTCAGCACCAATACCACAATACTAAAGGCCGGAAAATGAAAAAAGCCAGGAACTTCCATCAACAACGCCATGGCAAAACACATGTAGTGTTTATCAATAATAAAGATATAACAGAGAAGAAAAGTGAACTGTTCAGGTTGGATGGGGTTCAATTTTCAGAGATTGTAAATTATATATATATATATATATATATATATATATTTTTTTTTTTACCTTGGAAGTGCTATTATTCCATACATAAAAATGCCATATAGTAGTCAACATCTGAAGGGGATCAAAAAAGGTCATCAAAGTGGTTCTAAGACAATAGATAATTCTTTATGCTTTTAGGACAAATTTATTGAAAGGTTTTGATCCACTTTAAATGTTGACTACTGTACATCTACAAAATTATGTATGTCATTTGTTTCCAGTGAGGTGGATATATGATTCAATAAATGTGCATCAATTAAAAAAAAATTAACTAACAAACATTGCAATATTGCAGATTTGACTTACCACAAGTTTGTGAACAGGCTCCATAGTTAAAGTGATTCTATACAATCATGTAGAAATGTTTGTCTATTACAGTATGTATTGAGCACAAAGTGAAAGTAAAGCAGACGTTTGTTATCAGATGAGACATAGGCATGTTATAAAAAAATGTAATGTTGCTGAATTTAGAACCACAAACCTACATAACACGTATTATTTCTGCCATAGAAAGACAGACTAAAATAGTACGAGTAATACTAGCATGCAGTTCAACATATGAGTGTCATAAGCAGTGAATGATCTTCCTCTGAGCTACAATAGCAATCCAGGATGTGAAAACTCAAATGATTAATGATACCTTTCCAGATCAAGTAAGAGTGAGATTTTTTCAGGTTTAGATACTTAAGTTTGCTTATTGAATATTCAGACATATTGTGGTCTTGTATAAGTACACATAGTTAATTTGCAGAATTATAATAAAACAATAAATAAATATTTACACTTAATGTGGTCTTCATTTAGAGAAATGTATAAACCTTATTTAAAAGTAAGTTCTTACCATCTCAATGAACCATTCAATAAAGACAAACAGGCTTGATTTGCCAATTCACCTAAAATGTTTATTAAAATTAAGAAAAGCACCTGTTGTGCCAAATCCTGTCCACCAATCCTGATCCCAGTCACGCATCTAGATCCTAAAGTGTTTTATTGGCTACCAGTAAACATTATTTCAGTGAAGTCATTTAATTATTATACCCTTATTGTATTACCACTATTAAAATTATAAAAGTGAAAACCGAAATATTACTGTTGCAATGCGACAACTGTACTGTATAATATAAAATATGAATATCACCATTTTACTTTACAGAATTATAAAATAAATTTATGTTACTCAATATATAATAAAATATAACTAAGCTTTAAATTGTAAAAGACTTATCATTTTAAACATCACTTAATTATTATTTTGAAATAAAACTTTGTTTATAATTATATATAGACAGTTACATATAAATTAATAAAGATATATACATATAGTCACATAAATGTAAATACATGCAGATGCTCAGATAGATACACATTATATTTTTACGTATATATATATATATATATATATATATATATATATATATATATATATATATATATATATATTTTTTTTTTTTTTTTTTTTTTTTTTATATATATATACACTTATACAGTGGTTTAAAGAATTGCAGTTGGTTTAGTTTTGATAATCGCCATAACATGGTTTATTTTTAATTTTTAATAATTGTGCAGTCCTATATTTAATTTAATACTAATTAATTATTTACACGATTTTAATCAACTCAAAAACCCCTGTTTTGGAAACCCTAGTTGGAAAGGACCCGAGAAAGAGACAGGATCTGGCACAACACCCCCAGTGAGCAAGCCAATGGCGACAGTGGCAAGGAAAAAACTCCATAAAGTCAGGAGGTAAAAACCTTGAGAGGAACCCGACTCAACAAAGGGGGAAACCCATCCTCTTCTGGCATGGCGCAAACATTGCAAAAACACATTCATTTAACCTAATATATGGAATATTAATATATTTAGAAATTAAACCAATTATGTTTTATGGTCAAATCATTTCTAAACATATTAAAATTAACTGGTCTTCGGATTATTAGATGAAGGATAGCCCGCCATCTAGCCACTGGATCTGACTCTTCTTACAGGCTGGATGTCCTGTGGTAGAGGAAGTATAACAGATGTGATACCGTTAGTAAATTTATTTGAATTGTTTTGACTCCACAAGCCATATGAAAAACAAACTTTGAAAGCAGGTGTGATTTGTGTTGCAGGAGAACCGTTTACACTTTAAAATTCTAAGCTCAGTGTATAATAAAAGGGACTGAAACACTACATTTTACTAGAAGTATTTATGAACTTACATCAGTGCTTTAGTATGCTTATTTCTCTGCTTCTTCTGTCTTCAGCATTTTCCTTTGCTCTGGTCTTCAGTGCCATCAACTACTGGTCCCATCCTGTAAATAATAAATGAATAATAGGATCATTATCATACACAAATACTAATAAACTAGTAAATAAAAGTAAATTCACAACTTAACTTTACAGAAAGACAGTACTTGTTTTTATTTAGTCACAAAACAATCTTCCAACCTTTAAAACCAATTCTAATCTTATGCTTACCACAGATGCCGGTATTCAGATGCTGTCATCATTAGTCTTGTAGCACACTTGATCTTCTCAGGCATTCTGACTTCAACTGCACAACTGCTGGAAAACATCAACATCAAAATGAGATTAGGATTAACATTTTCCTACAAATGTGGTTATGATGTGCAGTAGTACAGTGATTGAATCAAAATGTTTAAACACTTAGCTTTGGATGGTATATTGCAGAGTCGCATCCAGTCTTGGACATGACTGCTTTTGTCTCTTCCTGCAACTTTACAGAAGGGCACATATTAATGACAGAATAACAGTTCAATAACTGCATATAATACATTTAGTACAGATTGTCGAACAAATTCAAATTAAAACTTCTAATATAATAGTGTCTTACTAGTGTCTTACTACCTCCCCCTTTACCTTGCTATCTTCATGTTAGTGCTGTTACTCACTAGCTTTCCTGGAGCTGCCACAATAATCCTCACTGTATCCTGTCTGTCGCTGGTGCTGCTGCCAGTGTCCTCCCTGAAGCTGCCAGTCTACTTCTATCTTCGTCCTTCCTGCTGCTGTAGGTACTTCTCTTCTTTCCCGGTAGCTCAGCGCCATAAAACCTCAACACTACCATACGCGCCAACCCGTTGGCTAAGGCTGTTCTGAGCCCACTGGCACCGTTAATGAATACACAGTGCCACGGTTCCGTATGGCCTAACACCAAAACTCAACCATACGTGCCAACCCGTTGGCTAAGGCTGTCGGAAAGCCCAACCCGCACCTTTAAAGCATGCATGGTCCCAACGGTTCCGTATGGCCTAACACCAAAACTCAACCATACGTGCCAACCCGTTGGCTAAGGCTGTCGGAAAGCCCAACCCGCACCTTTAAAGCATGCATGGTCCCAACGGTTCCGTATGGCCTAACACCAAAACTCAACCATACGTGCCAACCCGTTGGCTAAGGCTGTCGGAAAGCCCAACCCGCACCTTTAAAGCATGCATGGTCCCAACGGTTCCGTATGGCCTAACACCAAAACTCAACCATACAAGCCAACCCGTTGGATAAGGCTGTCGGAAAGCCCAACCCGCACCTTTAATGCATGCATGGTCCCAACGGTTCTGTATGGCATAACACAAAAACACAACCATGCAAGCCAACCCGTTGGCATTACACTGCAAAACATTTCCCAACAACAACCAAAACAAAACCACCTATGTCAAACGCAAAACACAGTACACAGGATTGTGGTAACTGTGGTAGCTCTGTATAACACCCGACTGAAGGCAGAGGTCCAGATTTGAAATGAAGATGTGATCGAGTAGTGTGTGTTTGTCCGTTGTCGCTGTTGTAATCAGTTGAGTGTACCCTCGAGCTTCAAACAACTCCAGAATAGGTTTTTTCCCAGTGTGTAGGAGGTCCTCATTAAAGTCTCCACAGATGATGACAAGGTCGTCGTGTGCGAGGTCAAGATAATCCAGCATACCCTTCAGGTTAGTCAAAAAATCGCCAACGTTGTACTGTGGCGGCCTATACACAGCTACGATGGCTGCCTTTATTGGCGAATCTAATTTGATGACAACGAACTCCAGATCGGTCACATTTTGTATATATTGCCGGGGCTGAGCTGGAATGTGCTCCTTGCAATATATTGCGACTCCACCTCCGTTCTTCTTCCCAAAGTCTTGATGTGTGGAGTAGGAGACGTGTCTGTTGCGGGTAAATAGGTTATATCCGTCCAATTGGAGATCCGATGAAGTAGACGATCCGGACAAGTGTGTTTCCGTCAGACAGAGAATATCCGCGTGACGCAGCTCATGATGCAATCTGATGTCCTCGATGTGGGGTCCAAGTCCTTCTGTGTTGTGGTGAATGATGGTGAGGGTATGTTCCTGCCTGTTCTCCCTAACGTGCCGCAGAAGTGGCATAATTTCTTCGACTGGTGCTCTCCTCATGGCCTGCAAAGAGGCTGTGATTTCTGGATTTGCATATATCTTCTTCTCGTCGAAGTCTGTGATGTGTAATCCATGTAGGGAAGTGGTTCTGCTAAGGGCAACGTAGGCCATTCCTGGCTCAAAAATCTTCTTCAAGGACACTACTGCAGACTGCATCGTCATGCCTTGAACTTTGTGGGCTGTGCAGGCGTAAGCTAACTTGATGGGAAACTGACGACGAACCGCTCCTTTCCTCAGAGTCTCTTCGGATCTCTCGATGTAGACCAAGACGTCTTCTTCACCTTCTACTTTTTTGCGGTGTTTCTGGCCGGCGTTTGGATTGTCGAGTTGAAGGCCTAGCATCTCCACTGTGGCGAATCCATCCTTCTGTTTGGTGACGATGTTGGCAATCCTGCCAAAACATCCGTTGACGATTCCGTCTTCCACGTCCAGATTCCTGGTCACCATCACACGAACTCCCACGGCAACTTCTATGGTGTCAAGTAAGTTGTCCTTTTTTCCAGTGGCGGGTTTGCGTAGTCTCTTCATCCCTCCTGTTGTGGGGTCTTTCCTGTAGTCTTCGGCATCAATTGTTATGATGTCAGTGTAAAGGGCCTGCACAGTCTCGGTATTGAACTTGAGGACTTCTTTGTTGGTGGCGAATATGTGCAGAGCTTCACGGGGACAGTCTTCTGAATTTTTCACAGCCTGGAGTAACAAAGCTCTATCGTCTTCCCTGAGAGGTTCGGCCTTCGGCTTTGCTCGCAATCTGTTCAACAACTGAGCGAAAGCGAGGTCTTCTTTCTGGCGCATGATCTCTGTCAGGGTGACGATTTGAAAATTGTCCTTCCAGAAGTCCAGCACATCCTCTTCAAACACACACAGCGGTTTGGCTTTACCTGTCGGGGGCAGCTGATAATAATCCCCTACGGCGAGACAAGAGATCCCTCCAAAAGGCTTCTTGCTGCCTTTGATCTGCTGAAATCTCCAGTTGATGTAAGCAAACATGTCCTTTGAGATCATGGATACCTCGTCGATGATAAGGATCTCCACGTCGCGTAAAGCTGCTCTCACTTCATCAAGGGAGTTTCCAAGTCCCTGGTATGGTGGTTTCAGACTCCGTGGCAGCTTTAAAAGGGAATGCAGCGTTTTACCGGAGATGTTGAATGCTGCCGTTCCAGTAAAAGCAGACAACAGCACCGTAGGCACTGAGAGATCCCCTTCTTCCCGGAGTCGAGGGAGTTGTCGCAGAATCTTGGTTGCCTCCGCGTGTACGCACTTGATGACGTGTGATTTCCCACAGCCAGCACCGCCTGACAAAAAGTAAAAAAACTGCTCTGGATTGTGACCCCACACACGCTTCTGACACCACTGGCGGACAGCGTAAAAAATGGCTGCCTGCGTCTCGTTTAGACTCCTGAACATCCTCCTGACAAATTCAGCAGTCATCTGTGGTGCCTCTATCTGTGGTACGACTCCGTCTCCATCTCCACGAAGAATCTGGTAATCCGGGACATCGTCTTGTTCATCTTCTTCTGGATCGACGTCTTCTTGTTCCGCTATGCACTCCAGGCGATCTACGTCAACTTCAGGCGCAAAGGCGGTCCAAGCATTCTCAGGTGGTCCTTCCCGCTGCAGCTGTTCGAATGCTTGATCCACCTCTTTGCTGTGTTTTTCATAGTTCTCCTGGTGTGCTTTGACTATAGCGCAGACAGGCATCAGGAGCCCGGGGTGTGCCGGGAGTTCAACAAACGCACCTTTGTAAAACTCCTGATAAGTTGGATATCGCTGGGGTTTCAGCTGTTCGTTGAAGCGATGTGGCACATAAAGTTTCACCAGTCTTCCGTAATGCTTTTCCGGTTGCTTCTCTTCGGAAAACCGAGCATACCTGATGATCGCAGCCTTACCAACAGTCCTCTTCTGAATGAAGCCCATACCGTTGAGCAGTCGGAGGACATTCTTTCCTTGAGTTTGCCGACCATACACAACACGGTAATTGGAGACGAAGTCCGCCAGACACATCATCTCGAACTCCAGTGTTTGAGGCCTTGCTCTGTATTTGTCTATCATACCTGACATCCAGACATCCTCTGAATCAGGATCTTTGTTGTGCAGGGCACTAAGGGGCAAACTCATCTTCAGGGCGTCGTCATCCGTCGGTATAAACACAACGTTTCGCGAACACTTCTTCATTGGTAAGCTGCATGTTCTTGCCACAGACTCCTGAGCGCTCACCTGCCTGTGTTTGGAGTAGGCCTGCATTATGTTCTTCATTTCGTCCTCTTCGTTCACGTTGCTTTCGCGAACACCCTTGATGACGCTCTTCAGGAAATCATTCATTTCGTGCTCTGGCTTGGAAATGTAAGACAGCATGTACATGATACAGCTGTAAGAGTCCAGAACAAACTGAATGTCCATGTTGGCGTTCCATGCCCTCAGCAGATCTGGGTTGTATCCATTCACCCAAGCCTCCTTTGGATCACGCTTCAGCAAAATCACACTTGAAGTGGTCAATGCCTCAACGTAACCATTGTAATCCTTCATGGACAGATTACATTTGGCCAGCAGGTCTGACAAGCTGTCAAAGGAGGCCTGGGGATCATTTAACAAATCCCACACAGGCTTGAGTTTCTTCCTTGCGTCGTTTATCACTTTTCGGACAGCTTCCTGTCTTGCCTTCTTTCCATCTGGGCGGTTTGGGTCTTCGTCCTCGTCTTCCTCAGGACGCGGTGGTCGTGGACGGGTGATGGTGGTCTCAGAGACGGGGAGTTTAGGGAACCCATACCTACACAACAGGTTTCCTTTCTTGCAAGACTTGGAGTGCTTCCTGCTGTGAAGTTGAACTTCAGTTACGATTTTATGAAGCTCAGGATCGGTGGTAGGGTCGGGCAACTGGCAGGTAACGTAACGGTCAATGAAGTCACACACTTCTTTATCAGACTCATTTTCGAACTCTGGCGCCCCCTTCACCCAGGCCAGCAGATGAATATGAGGGCTTCCTCTGGCTTGAAACTCGACTCGATAAAAGTAATCCTCGACTTCACCGATGGGTTGAGCAGGTGACAAAAGCAGATGAGTCATTAACGCATCCACTCGTTTCTCAAACATCCGCATGACGGTGACGGGGTTGCTTCGAAGGATTTCACATTTCGTCGTCCAGTCAAGCTCCGAAAAGTCAACCTCTTCACCTTGCTGAGCCTTGATTGCCGTTATCACTTCCGGCCATCGCATTTCGGCTGCACTAAAAGTGCAAAAAAAAGTAGGAGTCCCCAACTGCCGGATCATGGCCTGTAGATCTCTCAACGTTTTCTCCCAGTAAGATGGAGTGCCCCTCAAGGGTTGCATGAACCTTGTGGCGTCCCGGCTGTGGACCAGCCTTTCCACCTCACGATCGTCCTGAAGAAGCTTGTTGGAGATCCTACGTCCATCTCTCGTAACGGGTTTGCCTTTTCGCAACTGGATAGACATGCTGTTTCTAGCCATGTGCGTTTCAGTGACAAACTGTGCAAAGAAGAGATAACTCTGGTCTTTGGCGAAACGAGTATCCACGCAGAACAGTCTAGCATTGAAGTACATGCTCGGTGACAATGCAACTTGTCGCGCCTCATCAATTGTGTTCTGTCCAGTGCAAAACTGGACAGGGAAAGACATGGCTTCCAACTTTGGAATACGGAAAAATCCGACTGGCTTTTTCCCTTGAGCAGGCGCAATGCTGAAAATTCCCTCGCCGTACGACAGCAAGTCCTGTCCAATGTCAAGCGGCTGCATGCATGTGTCCAGAGTGAGACCAGGCCTGAGTTCATCCTTTTCCTCAGTGCTGACGTTCTGGTCATCCTGTTCAGAGGCAACAACTTCCTGATTCTCCTCTGTGTCATTCATCTCATCATCAGGGAGAAGTTCAAATGTGGCAGCTTCACTTATCACGATGTCACTGTACTCTGAATGCGTAGCTTTCAGTTTCCTTAAAGCGGCTAGCACATTGTGCATATTCACCGTATGGAAGTGTTGGTACCCTTTGAACTTGATGTGCCTTTTCAGCTTTACCTGTAGAAGCTGGGACTCACTACTAGGCCGTGGCAGACAGTTGACTGTTTGCTCCACCTCAGAGGGAACACACACAACAGCACCATGCACTGCTCTTTGCTGTCCTTTGGGCAATGCAACTATTTTTGCAAAGGGAACGATTCTGGCAATGAGCTGTCGCTCAAGCACGTTCAATTCGAGTAGTTCTGCAGGGATGGGAGGCAATTCAAGTTTGTTTGCCACTGCAATAGAGGGCATAGATCCTCTCTTCAGATGAGTGTCACAAGTGTGGCAGATCCATTCCTGTCTCCTCTCTTCTGGAACTGCACAAGGAACTGTGCAGGCACTGTCACAAGCATGAATGTATTTTCCGGTTAAGCAACAGGCTGCAACAAGAACATTCTTGACGTATCGTGTTCTGTTACACACCTTGACTTGATTCGGAAAAAGAGTCCTGTGACACACTGTGCAGACGTAAGTTGGACCATGAGCAACTTGACACCGAAATGCAGATATGGCCTTTTGTACCAAGCTGTTGGACATGTCAGAATTGGGTGTGTCCTGTTTGGAAAGAATATATGGCCTGTATTTTCTTTTTATCCCTAATGCACATCTCAGCTTGTGAAGAATGTGGAATCCAGCATCAGCGAGACACCTCTGTTTCTTCTGGAGAGTACAAAGTAGAATGTGATGTGACCTAAAGTCTGCATCACTTGTGTATCTTCTGGCCATGTAGTCTTTCATTTTCTTCTGGAAAGGAGCATCAGTGTGGTACCTCCTGACCATGTAGTCCTTCATTTTCTTCTGGAAAGGAGCATCAGTGTGGTACCTCCTGACCATGTAGTCCTTCTTCTTCTTCTGGAAAAAAGCATCTGTGTGGTACCTCCTGACCATGTAGTCCTTCTTCTTTTTCTGGAAAAAAGCATCAGAGTGGTACCTCCTGACCATGTAGTCCTTCTTCTTCTTCTGGAAAAATGCATCAGTGTGGTACTTCTTGACCATGCATTCCTTCATTTTCTTCTGGAAAACAGCATCAGTGTGGTACCTCTTGACCATGCATTCCTTCATTTTCTTCTGAAAAACAGCATCAGTGTGGTACCTCCGAACAAAGTAATCCCTCTTTTTGTTTCTGACAAAAAGATCTTGATTACACTTCTTGGAGACATGCATTTTCTTCATTCGAAACTGCAAACTGGTGGCATACTTCCCTTTCTCATATTCCCTTCTCTTTTGTTCTCGAATTTCAAAATAAGGAGTTGTGTTCTCAGGTCCTGTACACTGTTTAGCCATTTTACGCATTTCTTTTTTTCTTCGCTGTTTGCTTGTTTTGATGACATTTATGACACCTCTGTTTTTGTCTTGTGCAGAAACAAGATTTTCAGCGATCTGGATTCCAGCATTTCTTTGTGGATTGGGCAGAGATGATGTTACTTGTGAGAGTGACTCAAAGGCTGAAGATGACATGATTCTCTCTGACTGTTGCTCCATTTCAAATGAAACAGGCATGAATTCATAGCCAGCTTGATCACCATGACACTGAAAAAGATAAAGTAGTCGGTGAATCATGTAATTCAGATTGGTGAAAGTTTGCATAACTGCAGTTCCGTCAGGATGTGGCAAACCTTCAGCAGTTCTGGAATGTGAATCAAAATATCCATATCTTCCAGATCTGTCTCTAAATACAGCAATACACTCTGGAGGAACCATAAGAAGTGCATGACTGACATCCGATGAGAGACACTGAAGTCGTTCATTAAGAGGAATCCACCAGCCTTCCATTTCAGGAGTTCCTCTGGCTCTCAAGTATCCCCTTAACACTTCTGACTTTTGGATGTTGTAGGTGTAGTTAGAAGTTGTGATGCTCACAGGTACTTCATCCATGCTTAGATGATCCTGTTCAAATCTTTCTTCAGCAATAAGTTGCATTTTAATGCCGACATATAAAGCATCACCCTCCTCTAGCACTCTGTCAAGATCAGGCTGTTTGAACAAAGTTCCCTCACTGTGGTATGCAAGGAATGTCAGAGCTACACATGTGCATTGATGATTTCTTGAGAAAACATCATACCTTGTATCACTCTGGCAATGAGATGCCTGCAAAGATATAATTCTAGGCATGCTGTTGCCACCATCTGCCTGTCTATCAGAATACTGAGCAACACCTTTACTGTCATTTGCCAGTCCTGCCAGGTCTACCTTCATCCAACGAACTTTTTGAGCCTGGGATCTCCTTCCTTTCCGAGGCATCCTTTAAAAGAACAAGAGGAAATATAAGAAAACAAACCATTAATTAGAGATAAATAATTCGGTCAAGACTTGGGAATTCTCCAACTCCACTAGCAATTTAACAATAGGAATTGTGTAAATGAGATGCTCTCTCTGCAAAGATGCTCTGAAAACACGATCATGCTGCATGTATGTAAACAAACCAGTGCTAATCATCTGTTCTGTTTTGTTTTCAATAATATTAATAATAATAATAATAATAATATGCAGCTGATGTGATGTGACATGATTTAAAAAAAAAATCTTTAGCAAACAACTGTCAACTTTGCTTCATTATGAGTTCGAACAGAATCTCACAGTCAACAAGTGATCTCTTCAAAACTCATTTTACACAGGATATTTTAAAATAATAGTCACTTACTTCACAAAACGCGGATGCAATACAACCTGCAAAGTATTCTCAAGAAAAAAACAAAACAAGTTGGTTAATTGACAAGAAAAAGAACAACTTACAAATACAGTTTTTTTTTTCAATGAAAAGAACAATAGCAGATAAAATAAACTGAATCTGGTGTTAATATGAACAAACTTTTTTCCAAAGAAAAGAACAGTAGCAGATTAAACTAATTATTAACCTAGCAGTAAAATGAATGTTTAAAAGAACAGTAATATTTGAACTCAAATTGTAAAATTACTATTAAAATATATAAACTTAAATTTTTTTTTTTTTTTTTTTTTTTTTTTTGTAGGTAGGGGTTGGGGTGGGGGGCAGGGAGGGGGAGGGGGTTTAGGACAAAAAATACAGATGAACTGCTGCTTGGAAAAGGAAATCCAAAACCTGAAAAAGAAAGACATATTAGGCAACTATAATGATAATCAGATTGAAAAGAAAAATACAGAGCATGATTTAGGCATTTTGCACACTAACCAGGTGTTCAGTTGCAGAGAAAAATGTATGTCGTGCCCCGAATAAATGGTCTGCAACACAAAAACAAACAAACAAACACACAGTTAAAGATAAATACCTTTCTATGTGAAATTGGATCAATATTCAACATCTAATTTAAAAAAATCTTAATATACAAAGGCATCCATACGTTCAGACTTTCAATATAAATTAATTACATACCAAAACCTAAAGCTGACATCTATCACCCCCATTTTTGAACATAGTGCACTTTAATAATGTCTATCCAAACTTAAATTGTTATAATTCATGAACAAATACATTTTGTAATATGATTTAGCAGTACAATTTTCATTGTAATACAATGTCAGATTTTAAAATGGGTTTCAAAAGATGAACCATTTTAAACTTTTAATTGATATATAATTTACTTTGTTCATCTTCGGAACATAAATAACATTTTTTATGAAATCCAAGAGCTCTCTCGCCCTCTCTGAGAAAGGGTACTACCACATTCAAAGCCCAGAAAAGTACCAAGAACATAAACAAAATAGTCCATGTGACATCAGTGGTTCAACCGTAATTTTATGAAGCTACAAGAATTAAAAACAAAACTAATTAAAAACAAAACTAAAATAATGACTTTATTCAACAATTCTTCTGGCGATTTTGTAGAGTAGCCTATCACAGTGCATGCGCATGCTTTCCTCTAAACGTAAACAAAGTGTTGGGCACATGTGTTCAACGTCAGCAGCATGTATTGTTTACATCCGAGGAAAGTGCGCTCATGCATCATGATACTCTCCAAAATAGTATTAGGCTGACGAAGGCAATGTGAAATAAAGTTGTTATTTTAGTTATCTTTGTGCATAAAAAGTATTCCCGTGGCTTCATAAAATTGCTTCACCACTGATGTCACATGGGCTGTACATGACTGACAGTCCCCACTTTACAGAATTCCACAATTATGTGAAGTGGAGAATACTGTATGCCCCAATGATTAATATTGCTTTGTCACACGTTTATATTTTAGCCATAACAAAAAACATACCAGATATTGTGCAGTGGAGAGTTGTACTGTTGTGCGTAATGCTGTAATATGAACAGAAAAATAAAACATCAGGCATAACTTGTTCAAATCTGTTGACCCCATAATCTACAATTACTGTCAAGTTTCCCAATTACCTTTATTAAAATGTCACTCAGTTCTCTAATTACAATAAAAGATTTCACATTTTCTTGAACATGCATAGTGCACCTTTAAATGTAATACAACCAAATAATGCAACAAACCTCAAGAATTGCTCAGGAGATAAAGCTCAATGATCAATCTAAAGAAAGAAAGAAAGAAAGAAAGAAAGAAAGAAAGAAAGAAAGAAAAAATGAATAAATGAATGTTTGATAGCCCACAACAGGGACAGTGAATGACAACTACAACTTTAAGTATACCTCTTCAATATCTTAAAATAGACATGCTAAATATAAATATTCTGTCTTTTTCCAAATATATGTTTATGGCACATTATATATATATATATATACACTTTTAGGCAACTATGTAATTAATAAACATAAAAACATTTATCAGGACACACACACACACACAAAAAAAAAAAAAACATTAGATCAGAGATGTAACACCACATCTACACAACATAGTGGAAACCACAGCAATAATTACAAACATTCAAGGCAACTAAAACAAATTACACACTGGAGGCCAAAACTTTAAAATATTTAATTAAAAAAAAAATAACTCACTCACCAAAGCTGCATTTATTTGATAACAGTAAAAACAGTAATATTGTAAATTTAAATGTTATTATAATTTTAAACCTAATTTATTTCGGTGATGGCAAACTAATTTAGCATTTGCCACTGGCCATTATTAAATTTGTCAGTATATTGTTATTATCAATGTTGAAAACAGTTGTGCTGCTTCATATTTTTCATATTTAGGAAACTGCGAATCATATTTATTAACTTTGGGTTATTGAAGCCTTTATTCAGCAGACATGAATTGAATTTTGTATTCAAATAATACTGAAAAAATGCATCAGTTTATCACAAAAGTATAATTTTACACACAATATTAAGCAGTAGCCACAAGTATTTTCAACACTGATGATAATATTTGTTTCTTTGTAATAATTACATTAAATGATTTATTTCTGATTTAATTTATATATAAATTATGTTGAAAAAGAAAACAATATCGCTGTTTTGACTGTATTTCTCATCAAATAAATGCAGTGTATGAATAACAACATACAAAATACAAATTCAGCTTGCTCTTCCTATGCATTCGGTGTGCATGAACAGATCGAATTTAAGCTCTAAACTATTGACACACTGATTACTGCAAATAAATAAACTGTTAGCACAAATCGTCCAACGATTCACAAAACTTTCACACTTCATCTTGCTCATAACCACGAAAATGTAGCATTATAAAGTATCGTAATAATATTCCATTTATAATCTATGAAAATAAATATATATTTCGTGCTCATTCACGCTCTAAGCTTCAGCCGCCCGGACCCTTGACCGAGAGGAAATGGGTAAGCCTCACGGACTAACGTTACGTGTGTGAGTCTGAGACACGTGTGTTAACGTACGCGAGCGCCAAGGCAAAATACAGTGGAACCCATTATAATCACTGATGCTGTCTACACTGGATGCGGCGAGACAAGAAAAACCCCAGACAGTGAACTGCTATGTATTTAGTGCTCACACAAAGTTAAATGATTTGCATCGGTCGCTTTGCCGGGTCCAGTGTATAGACTTTAACTGTTGCGGTGCGGCTTGACAGCTCTCGCGTTCGGAGTAAACACGGTCAGACACGGCAATCAACGTGCAGTTTCAGATCTTTGTCTATTCTTGCCTGGTGGATGAGTGAAAAGCCACTATATAGACGTTTATGGAACAGCAGAAAATGTTTGCATTAATCGCGCCCAACACGCAGCATTAATCAGGCTTCACGGATTTCAACAGCCAACTCAAACCAAAGCATTTCTGAAAACGGTTAATATTATGAATTAATACTGCCCTGTAAGTACATTTAATGAGGACAAATATAAATAATATATATATATAATATAAATATACACTACCGATTTCCAGCGGCGTAATGGTTCATCTCTGCTAAAATATCTAAACACAGCACTCTTGCTCAGGCAATATTGCTCTAATACTCAGAATTAGCTAATATGCACATACACTTCAAACAACAATAGTCTACACCACTTGGGCAGCATGTTTGATTACTTAAAATGCGTTTTTCATGCAGAAGCTGGAAAAATAAACCATCGCTACTCACCTCTGGAGAATTCTGGAACATCAGCCGTTCATCTCGCTTCTATGGCTGTATTACTCAGCCAATCAGCACCGCGAAGTTCAGCTGAACAGCCAATAGACACGCAGCCTTACTTTTATGTCCATATATGGAAGAGAGAACCCATGGTGACAGTTGATTTTTTTTTTTAAATCATTAAATTATGTAAATTAAAGGTTCCAGTACTAAAACATTTAAACATAGTTAAATTAAAATATTTCTCTCTATGTTTTTAAGATCACCAAGTGTCATATAATGGCATTCTTTAACAATGAGATCTTTAAAAAGAATACTTTTATATTGTCATATCCATTAAAATATAGAGAGAAGATGTTATAAATTTATTATGGTATTTTTATTTTTTTATGTTTTATACTTTAAATAATAAATATTAAAATATTAAATTTCCACATCTAATGGACACAAAACCAAGGAACTTTAAAATGTGTTTGGATATACCTTTCTTATGCAGTAGTCAGCATTTGAAGTGGTTCAATTAAAGTTTATCAAAGTTGAACTAAAACAAAAACTAGGGTATCTTTGATGAAAGATTTTTATCCACTTCAGATGTTGACTACTATATACCTATGTAATGATACAGATATGTAAATTGCAGTGCCTTGCAAAAGTATTCATACCCCTTCATTTTTTTTCACATTTTGTTTTGTTGCAGCATTGTTAAACTTCTTAAAATGAATGCTTTCCACATCAATTTACATCTCATACACCATAATGACAGCACAAAACAGCATTATGCATTTCAGCTTAGCAAATTTATTAGAAATAAAAAAACTGAAAATATCCCTTTGCATAAGTATTCATACCCTTTTCTGGGACACTCAAAATTCAGCTCAGGAGCATTCATATTGCTTCTAGATGTTACTACACTTCGAGTGAAGTTTAACTGTGGCAAATTCATTTGAATGAGTCTGATTTAAAAAGGCACACACCTCTCCGAAAAAGTCTAACAGCTGCAAATGCATATCAGAGCAAAAACCTAGATAACTGCCTGTAGAGCTCAGTGACAGACTTGCGTTAAGGCAATGATCTAGGGAAGAGTTCAGAAACAAATCTGCTGCATTGAAGGTTCACAGAAGCATTATCCATAATGGAAGACGACTGGAACAACTAGGACAGGACTTTAGAAAATGTCTGCCAGCCCCCATCCAAGCTCACAGAGATGGAGAGTTGAAAAGGTGAGGCAAAGAATGGCAGATAATTGCCAAATGCAGATGTGCAAAGCTTGTCACATCATACCCACAAAGACTTGAGGCTGTAAAGTTGCTTCAACTATGGACTGAGTTAAGGGTATGAATACTTATGCAATCTACTTATTTCAGTGTTTTATTTTTAATAAATTTGTAAATGTTGCAAATCTGGTTTTTGCTTTGTTATTATTATGGTGTATGGAGTGTAAATTGATGTGGGGAAAAACTAATTTAAAGCAGTTTAACAATGCTGCAACAAAACAAAATGTACTTTTGCAAGGCACTGTATATATAACTATACACATCATTAAGAATGACAGTTTTGTAGATTTCTTTAACATATTACAGGTATGTGCCAAAAAATTAGAATATTATGGGAAAGTCCATTTATTTATATGTTTTCCTGTAGCTCAGTGGTTAGAGCACGGCAGTAACAATGCCAGAGTCATGAGTTTGATTCCATTTTTTTTTAAATAATGAAAATTGTATGTTACATTTCAAGCCTTTATTTGTTTCAATGTTGATGATTATGGATTAAAGACAGAAAAAACAAAAACAAATCCAGTATTTCACAATAATTATTGAACTAAATGGACTTTCCCTCGATATTCAAATTTTTTGTCACATACCTGTATACACTAACACACAAGGTTTTTTAAATATATAATTTCCCTTGTCCAATAAATGAACCCCATCATGTTTTTGCCACAATCAATACTGCTAAAGTTGAGGGTGGTTGCTTGAATGTTACAACCCAGGCTCGGTGTAATCTCGGTATTTGCTACATTGTTGCTAGGGTAATCTGGGTGGTTCTAAGGCAGTTGTTCGGGTGCTCTATACTGGAGCTAAAAGACTGTTACCAGGGAGTTGCTAGGCAGTTGTTAGGGTATTCTGGGTGGTTGCTAGGATTTTGTGAGTGGTTGCTATGGTGTTGCAAAGCTATTGCTAGGCAGTTTGCTAGAGTATTCCGAGTGGCTCTTAGATGGTTGCTAAGGTGTTCTGAGTGGTTACTATAGCCGCTTATCCACTATCGGGCCGAACCGTTCTTAGAACGGTCGGGTACAGTTCCAGTTGTGTTTCCACCTGAGCCTGGTACGGCACGGAACGATTACAAACCGTTCTCGGCCCGAAATTCTCGGCACGGTTAGACAACCGTGCTGAACCTGGCTGGTAAAATGCGTGTGCATGACGTCGCCATGCTGTTGCCTGGCTACCAGTTTCTCTATGGCTCTGTCTATGGCTAAGCAGATGCGCAATAAGCAGATACGGTAAATATAAATATAAATGGCTGAGACACTTTGGTCTGTGGATGAAACATTTGCTCTAATATTGATATTTGGACAGAAAGAAAAATTCAACAACAGCTGGAGGGTGCAAAGAGAAACAAAAAGTTTTTAAGATTATAGCGCAGTGTCTTGCAGAGAAGGGCATTAAGAAAAGTTCAAAACAGTGCCGGGAAAAAATAAAAAACTCAAACATACATATCGCGTCCAAAAGGACAATAACAGTAGAATCGGGGCTGTCTACTCTTGCGTTACCAAGGCAACGATTTGACGCATTTGTATTTACATTCCAAAGAGTTCCGTTATCTGCACCACAGTGGAAAATCAAACCGTATCTGTGCTGACTGGCCCGGATTGGCACGGAACAGAACGGTTAAGCATTGAGAAAGGTTCGGCCCGATAGTGGAAAAGTGGCTTATGTCTCTGTTAGGTGGTTCTAGGGTGTTTTAAGTGGTTGCTAAATGGTTGTTAGGGTGTTTTGAGTAGTTAGTATGGTGCTGCTAGGTGTTTGGTAGGCAGTTGCTAGGGTACCCAGGGTGGTTGTTAGGGTGTTGCTATGTAGTTTCTAGGGTATTAAGAGTGGTTGCTAGGCTACCCAGGGTGATTGCTATGTTGTTGCTAGGGTACTCGAAATGGTTGCTAGCGCCGTTGCTAGGGTACTTGGAGTGGTTGCTAGGGTAATCCTAGTGGTTGCAAGGATAAATGGGTGGTTGCTAGGGCCGTTGCTAGGGTACCCAGGGCGGTTGCTAGGGTAACCAGGGTGGTTGCTAGGGTGTTGCTATGTGGTTGCTATGGTAACCCGGGTGGTTGCTAGGGCGTTGCTATGTGGTTGCTAGGGTACTCGGGTTGGTTGCTACAGCCGTTGCTAGGGTACTTGGGGTGGTAGCTAGGGTGTTGCTATGCGGTTGCTAGGGTAATTGGAATGGTTGCTATGGTAACTGGGTGGTTGCTATGCGGTTGATAGGGAACCTGGGGTGGTTGCTAGGGCTGTTGCTAGGGTGCACAGGGTGGTTGCTAGGGTGTTGCTATGTGGTTGCTAGGGTACTCGGGGTTGTTGTTAGGGTGTTGCTATGTGGTTGCTAGGGTACACAGGCTGGTTGCTTGGGTGTTGTTATGTGGTTGCTAGGGTACCCGGGGTGGTTGCTAGGGTGTTGCTATGTGGTTGCTAGGGCACTCTGGGTGGTTGCTAGGGTACTTGGGGTGGTTGCTAGGGTGTTGTTATGCTGTTGCTATGGTAATAGGTGTGGTTGCTATGGTAACTGGGTGGTTGCTAGGGTGTTGCTAGGCACTTGCTAGTTGTCACAGATCGTTACTATGGAGTGTTATAGAGTTCTTAGCCTGATTTAGCCCTTAGCTAATCACTATTAGCATGTAGCTATTCACAGCTAGCATGAATAGTATGTTGGAAGTTGTATATGCTAGCATGAGCCAAAATAAGCAAGTCCCATGTCTCTACGATATTCTGATGCAAAGATATAGGCCTTGTTAAACGGTTGCTAGGGTACTCTATTTAGTTGCTAAGGAGTGGCCAATGATGATACTCCAATGTCACCTTTCCAGTATGAATGATATAAACAAACCCCCATGCCTCTATGACATTCAGATCTAAAGATACGCCTGTGTGGGTTTTGGTTGCTACGGTGCTTGATAATGGTTGCTAGGGCGTGGATAGGAAGTGTCATTGGTGATTCATGATTGGCCCGAATCAAACGAGCCCACCCTCAAGTCTCTATGACACTGTGGTCCAAAGATATCCATATGGGTCATTATAATAGCAGTCTATGGGATCAGTTGCTAGGGTGCTGTAAATGGTTGTTAGGGCGTGGCTTGACTGCTTCACAGTGATCCGGAGAGTCTGATTGGTTGTCTGAGTAAAATGAGCCCGCCCCCATGTCTCTATGACACTGTGATGCAGAGTTATGTTCAATGCAAAATCCCTATGTAAATTACCATAGAAGGGAAAACGCATGTGTTTCATGGGACGTTCCTCACTATTGAAAGTCAATGGGGCAAATTTCGAGGGCTCTAACACCCCTGGGGTACAACTTATACCCCATTGAGAGGTGTGTTCTCGCACAGCTTGATAGCCTCTCCAAATGTGGCGAATCGCGTGTTTCTGTGAAATTCTCGCTCTGCGCTACGTCCCGTCAAAGTTTGCCGCAATGCATTGTCAATACGATTTTTAGGGCCGCTTTTGCCCCCCGTGTGATGTCATCGTACCCCCGATCGCTTATAAAAGTCATAGCACACCGAGTCTATATAGGACGCACGATTTGACGCCCGTTTCGAGGGTCTGTGACAAAAACTGCGGGACGAGTTACGAGACAAAATTTGTACGGAATCTATAAAAAGAAGAAGAATAATAATAAGTATGTGAGATAGTAATAGTGATGCTTTGCCTATGGCAAGCACCACTAACTAGATATGTACATTTCCTGAAGAAAATGTGAGTGGTGCTTGCGGTGGCAAAACTCGGCCCTCGGTTGCTAGGGTGTTGATATGCAGTTGCTATGGCTCCCATGATGGTTGCTATGGCCGTTGCTAGGGTACCCGAGGTGGTTGCTAGGGTTTTGCTATGCGGTTGCTAGGGCACACGGGGTGGTTGCTAGGGTGTTGCTATGCGGTTTCTAAGGTACCTGGGGTGGTTGTTATGGCCGTTGCTAGGGTACTCGGGGTGGTTGCTAAGGTACCCGGGGTGGTTGCTAGGGTGTTGCTATGTGGTTGCTAGGGTACCTGGGGTGGTTGCTAGGGCCGTTGCTAGGGTACCCAGGGTGGTTGCTATGGTGTTGCTATGCGGTTGCTAGGGTATCCGGGGTGGTTGCTAGGGCCGTTGCTAGGGTACCCGGGGTGGTTGCTAGGGTGTTGCTATGCAGTTGCTATGGTGCCCGGGATGGTTGCTAGGGCCGTTGCTATGGTACCCGGGGTGGTTGCTAGGGTGTTGCTATGCGGTTTCTAGGGTACCCGGGGTGGTTGCTAGGGCCGTTGCTAGGGTACCCAGGGTGGTTGCTAAGGTGTTGGTATGCGGTTGCTATGGTACTCGGGTGGTTACTAGGGCAGTTGCTATGCGGTTGCTAGGGTACTTGGGTGGTTGCTAGGGCCGTTGCTAAGGTAACCGGGCTAGTTGCTATGGCGTTGGTATGCAGTTGCTACTTGTCAAAGATCATTACTATGGAGTGTTATAGAGGTCTTTGCCTGATTAACCCTTAGCTAATTGCTATTAGCATGAAGCTATTGAGTGCTAGCATGTGTAGCATGTTGAGAGTTTGCTAGCATGAGTCAAAAGTAGCAACTCCCATGTCTATGCGACATTTTGATACAAAAATATAGGTCTTGCTAATTGGTTGCTAGGGTACTCTGTTTGGTTGCTAGGGAGTGGCCAATGACGACACTGTAAAGTGTAGTTGCCAGCATGAGTGATATAAACCAACCCCCATGTCTCTATGACATTCAGGTCAGAAGATATGCCTGTGTGGCTTTAGGTTGCTAGGGTACTCTGTTTGGTTGCTAGGGAGTGGCCAATAACGACAATGTAAAGTGTAGTTGCCAATATGAGTGATTTAAACCAACCCCCATGTCTCTGTGACATTCAGGTGTGAAGATATGCCTGTGTGGCTTTGGGTTGCTAGGGTACTCTGTTTGGTTGCTAGGGAGTGGCCAATGATGACACTGTAAAGTGTAGTTGCCAGTATGAGTGATATAAACCAACCCCCATGTCTCTGTGACATTCAGGTCTGAAGATATGCCTGTGTGGCTTTGGGTTGCTAGGGTACTCTGTTTGGTTGCTAGGGAGTGGCCAGTAACAACAATGTAAAGTGTAGTTGCCAGTATGAGTGATTTAAACCAACCCCCATGTCTCTGTGACATTCAGGTGTGAAGATATGCCTGTGTGGCTTTGGGTTGCTAGGGTACTCTGTTTGGTTGCTAGGGAGTGGCCAATGACGACACTGTAAAGTGTAGTTGCCAGTATGAGTGATATAAACCAACCCCCATGTCTCTGTGACCTTCAGGTCTGAAGATATGCCTGTGTGGCTTTGGGTTGCTAGGGTACTCTGTTTGGTTGCTAGGGAGTGGCCAATGACGACACTGTAAAGTGTAGTTGCCAGTATGAGTGATATAAACCAACCCCCATGTCTCTGTGACATTCAGGTCTGAAGATATGCCTGTGTGGCTTTGGGTTGCTAGGGTACTCTGTTTGGTTGCTAGGGGGTGTCAATGTTGATTGGTGATTGGGCGTTTGCTGCCCCGACTCAAAGGAGTCCGCCCCCATGTCTCTATGACACTCTGATCCAGAGATATGCATCTGGGCCCTTATAATGGAAGTCTATGGGATCAGTTGCTAGGGTGCCCTAAATGGTTGCTAGGGCGTGGCTTGACACCTTCATGATGATCCGGAGAGTCTGATTGGCCATCTGAGTAAAATAAGGCCGCCTCCATGTCTCTAGGCCAATGTGATGCTGAGTTATACCCAATACAAAATCCCTATGTAAATTACCATGGGTTTTCATGGGACGTCCCTTACCATAGAAAGTCAATGGGGCAAATTTGTAGAGCTCTTGCACCCCAGGGGTACAACTTTTACCCCATTGCGAGAAGTCTTCTCGCACAGCTTGATAGCCTCTCCAGATGTGGCGAATCACGTGTTTCTACGAAATTCTTGCTTGGCGCTACGTCCCGTCAAAATTCGTCCCAATGCGTTGTCTATGGGATTTTGGGACCGAATTATTACCCCAGGTGACATCATCGTACCCCTGATCGCTTATAAAAGTCGGGGATTTACATTCCCGTATTGTCCACACAATTTGACGCCCATTTCGAGGGTCTACGAGAAAAATTGCGGGACGAGGGACGCGCCAAAATTTGAACGAAAGAGGGGCATTTGCGCCCCAGGGGTACAACTTACACCCCATTGCGAGATGTGTTCTCGCACAGCTTGACAGCCTCTCCAGTTGTGGTGAATCATGTGTTTCTACGAAATTCTGGGTCTGCGCTACGTCCCGTTAAAGTTGGCCGTAATGCATTGTCGTTGTAAATTTTGGGGTGGTTTTTTGCCCCGTGTGACATCATCGTACCCCCGATCCCTTATAAAAGTCATAGCACACCGAGTCTATATAGGACGCACGATTTGACGCCTGTTTCGAGGGTCTACGACAAAAACTGCGGGACTAGTTACGCGCCGAAATGTGTACGGAATCTAGTATAATAATAAAAATAATAATAATAAGTATGTGAGATAATAATAGTGATGCTTTGCCTATGGCAAGCACCACTAATAAGTATGTCGAATAGTAATAGTGATGCTTTGCCTATGGCAAGCACCACTAATAAGTTTAAATAGAATATCAGTAAGTTGGCTCTCTCAAGCCAACTTAATAATAATAAGTTTAAATAGAATATCAGTAAGTTGGCTCTCTCAAGCCAACTTAATAATAATAATAATAATAAGAATAAGTTTAAATAGAATATCAGTAAGTTGGCTCTCTCAAGCCAACTTAATAACTAGATAAAAAAGTTTGTCGAGACAAACTTTAAGTTGGCTTGAGAAAGCTTTGCCTTAAAGTTTAAAGAAGTTTTGAAAGCTTTAAGCAGTTTGATTAGTTTTTAAAGTTTAAAGATAGAAAAAGTTTGAAAAGATTTAAGTTTGAAGGTTTTCAGTCTGAAATAGTTTTAAGTTTAAAGTAGTTTTAAAGCTTAAACGGATAGACAGATTTATAGATAGATAGATTTATAGACAGATAGATTTATAGACAGATTAATAGACAGATTTATAGATAGATAGATTTATAGACAGATTTATAGATAGATTTATAGATAGATAGATTTATAGACAGATAGATTTATAGACAGATTAATAGACAGATTTATAGATAGATTAATAGATATATAGATTTATAGACAGATAGATTTATAGACAGATTTATAGACAGATTTATAGATAGATAGATTAATAGATATAGATTTATAGATAGACAGATTTATAGATAGATAGATTAATAGATATAGATTTATAGATAGACAGATTAATAGATAGATAGATTAATAGATATAGATTCATAGATAGACAGATTAATAGATAGACAGATTTATAGATAGATAGATTAATAGATAGATTTATAGATAGACAGATTAATAGATGGATAGATTTATAGATAGACAAGCATGACTAACAAGTTACTAGCATGATCCTAGCACGACTAGCAAGTCACTAGCATGATTTTAGCATGACTAGCAAGTCGCTAGCATGACTAGCAAGTCGCTAGCATGATTTTAGCATGACTAGCAAGTTGCTAGCATGATTTTAGCATGATTAGCAAGTCGGTAGCATGATTTTAGCATGACAAGCAAATCGCTAGCATGATTTTAGGATGATACTAGCATGACTAACAAGTTACTAGCATGATCCTAGCATGACTAGCAAGTCACTAGCATGATTTTAGCATTGACTAGCAAGTCGCTAGCATGATTTTAGCATGATTAGCAAGTCGGTAGCATGATTTTAGCATGACAAGCAAATCGCTAGCATGATTTTAACATGATTAGCAAGTCGCTAGCATGATTTTAGCATGACTAGCAAGTCACTAGCATGATTTTAACAAATCGCTAGCATGATTTTAGCATGACAAGCAAGTCGCTAGCATGATTTTAGCATGATTAGCAAGTCACTAGCATGATTTTAGCATTACTAGAAAGTCGCTAGCATGATTTTAGCATGACGCTATCATGATTTTAGCATGAAAAGCAAGTCGCTAGCATGATTTTAGCATGATTAGCAAAGTCACTAGCATGATTTTAGCATGACTAGCAAGTCGCTAGCATGATTTTAGCCTGACTAGCAAAGTCGCTAGCAGGATTTTATCATTACTAGCAAGTCACTAGCATGATTTTAGCATTACTAGCAAGTCGCTAACATGATTTTAGCAAGACTAGCAAGTCGCTAGCATGATTTTAACATGATTAGCAAGTCACTACCATGATTTTAGCATGACTAGCAAGTCACTAGCATGATTTTAGCATGACTAGCAAGACGCTAGCACGAATTAAGCATGATTAGCAAGTTGCTAGCATGATTTTAGCATGACTAGCAAGTCGCTAGCAAGATTTTAGCAAGTCGCTAGCATGATTTTAGCATGACTAGCAAGTCGCTAACATGAATTTAGCATGACTAGCAAGTCGCTAACATGAATTTAGCATGACTAGCAAGTCACTAGCATGATTTTAGCATGATTAGCATATTGTTAGCATGATTAAGATGGAGAGATAGAAAGATAGATAGATTAATAGATGGATAGATTTATAGATAGATAGATTTATAGATAGACAGATTTATAGATAGATTAATAGATAGACAGATTAATAGATAGACAGATTTATAGATGGATAGATTTATAGATAGATAGATTAATAGATAGATTTATAGATAGATAGATTAATGGATAGACAGATTAATAGATAGATAGATTAATAGATAGACAGATTTATAGATAGACAGATTTATAGATGGATAGATAGATAGATTTATAGATAGACAGATTGATAGATAGACAGATTAATAGATAGATAGATTTATAGATAGATTAATAGATAGACAGATTAATAGATAGATAGATAGATAGATAGATAGATAGATAGATAGATAGATAGATAGATAGATAGATAGATAGATAGATAGACAGATTAATAGATAGATAGATAGATAGATAGATAGATAGATAGATAGATAGATAGATAGATAGATAGATAGATAGATAGATAGATAGATAGATAGATAGATAGATGAGTTTAAATGAGTTTGATCGGATTAGAAATAGTAGATAGAAGGGAAGCCTGATTTGAGTCTCAAAGGATTCTGGCAGTTTAAATTTGAATTTTGACAGTTGGAGTTTGAACATTCCGTCAATGTAAGTCAATGAGATTTTATTCCCAGTTTTAATCGGGATTTTTAGGAAAACCGTAAATCCGATTAGTTAGAAAAGATATAGCAACTCGAGTTAGACCAGTATGAAGATCTGGGCTGAGTTTGGAGTTTGTAGAGTTAAAGCTCTAGGAGGAGTAGCAGTCAGAAAATTTTTGTCTCAGAAGAAGAATAATAATAATAATAATAACTAGATAAAAAAGTTCGTCGAGACAAACTTTAAGTTGGCTTGAGAAAGCTTTGCCTTAAAGTTTAAAGAAGTTTTGAAAGCTTTAAAAAGTAGTAAAAGTTTAAAAAGTTTAAAAAGTTTTAAGTTTGATGGGTTTCAGTCTGAAATAGTTTAAAGTTTTTAGCAGTTTTAAAGATTGAAGATAGATAGATAGATAGATAGATAGATAGATAGATAGATAGATAGATAGATAGATAGATAGATAGATAGATAGATAGATAGATAGATAGAAAAGTTTTAAGTTTGATGGTTTTCAGTCTGAAATAGTTTGAAGTTTAAAGTAATTTTAAAAGCTTCAAGTTAGATGCTAAGGTTCTTAGAGTGGTTGCTTAGGTGTTGCTAGGCGGTTGCAAGGGTGCTAAGGGTGGTTGCTAAGGTGTTGCTAGGGTACCTGGGGTGGTTGCTAAGGTGTTGCTATGCGGTTGCTAAGGTACCCATGGTGGTTGCTAAGGTGTTACTATGCGGTTGCTAAGGTACCCGAGGTGGTTGCTAAGGTGTTGCTATGTGGTTGCTATGGTACCCGGGGTGGTTGCTAAGGTGTTACTATGCGGTTGCTAAGGTACCCGAGGTGGTTGCTAGGGTGTTGCTATGTGGTTGCTAAGGTACCCGGGGTGGTTGCTAAGGTGTTGCTATGTGGTTGCTAAGGTACCCGGGGTGGTTGCTAAGGTGTTGCTAAGGTACCCGGGGTGGTTGCTAGGGTGTTGCTATGTGGTTGCTAAGGTACACTGGGTGGTTGCTATGTGGTTGCTATGGTACCCGGGGTGGTTGCTAAGGTGTTGCTATGAGGTTGCTATGGTGCCTGGGGTGGTTGCTAGGGTGTTGCTATGCGGTTGCTAAGGTACTCGGGGTGGTTGCTACGGTGTTGCTATGCGGTTGCTATGGTGCCTGTGGTGGTTGCTAGGGTGTTGCTATGTGGTTACTAGGATACCCAGGGTGTTTACTAGCATGTTTCTAGCATGTTGCTAGCATGATTTTAGCATGACTAGCAAGTCGTTAGCACAATTTTAGCATGACTAGCAAGTCGCTAGCACGATTTTAGCATGATTAGCAAGTCGCTAGCATGATTTTAGCATGACTAGCAAGTCGCTAGCATGATTTTAGCATGAATAGCAAAGACGCTAGCATGATTTTAACATGATTAGCAAGTCGCCAGCATGATTTTAGCATGACTAGCAAGTCACTAGCATGATTCTAGCATGACTAGCAAGTCACTAGCATGATTCTAGCATGACTACTAGCATGTCACTAGCATGATTTTAGCATGACTAGCAAGTCACTAGCACGATTCTAGCATGACTAGCAAGTCACTAGCATGATTTTAGCATGACTAGCATGTCACTAGCATGATTTTAGCATGACTAGCATGTCACTAGTAAGATTCTAGCATGACTAGCAAGTCACTAGCACGATTCTAGCATGACTAGCAAGTCACTAGCATGATTACTAGCATGACTAGCAGGTCACTAGCATGATTTTAACATATATAGCAAGTCGCTAGCATGATTTTAGCATGACTAGCAAGTCGTTAGCATGATTTTAGGATGATACTAGCATTACTAGCAAGTTACTAGCATGATCCTAACACGACTAGCAAGTCACCAGCATGATTCGAGCATGACTAGCAAGTTACTAGCATGATTTTAGCATGACTAGCAAGTCGCTAGCATGATTTTAGCATGACTAGCAAGTCGCTAGCATGATTTTAGCATGACTAGTAGGTCGCCAGCATGATGTTAGCATGACTAGCAAGTCGCTAGCATGATTTTAACATGACTACCAAGTCGCTAGCATGATTTTAACATTACTAGCAAGTCGCTAGCATTATTTTAGCAAGCCGCTAGCATGATTTTAACATGACTAGCAAGTCGCTAGCATGATTTTAACATGACTAGTAAGTCGCTAGCTTGATTTTAGCATGATTAACAAGTCGCTAGTATGATTTTAGCATTACTAGCAAGTCGCTAGCTTGATTTTAGCATGATTAACAAGTCGCTAGTATGATTTTAGCATTACTAGCAAGTCACTAGCACGATTCTAGCATGACTAGCAAGTCACTAGCATGATTTTAGCATGACTAGCATGTCACTAGCATGATTCTAGCATGACTAGCAAGTCACTAGCACGATTCTAGCATGACTAGCAAGTCACTAGCATGATTACTAGCATGACTAGCATGTCACTAGCATGATTTTAGCATGACTAGCATGTCACTAGCAAGATTCTAGCATGACTAGCAAGTCACTAGCACGATTCTAGCATGACTAGCAAGTCACTAGCATGATTACTAGCATGACTAGCAGGTCACTAGCATCATTTTAACATATATAGCAAGTCGCTAGCATGATTTTAGCATGACTAGCAAGTCGTTAGCATTATTTTAGGATGATACTAGCATTACTAGCAAGTTACTAGCATGATCCTAACACGACTAGCAAGTCACTAGCATGATTCGAGCATGACTAGCAAGTTACTAGCATGATTTTAGCATGACTAGCAAGTCGTTAGCATGATTTTAGCATGACTAGCAAGTCGCTAGCATGATTTTAGCATGACTAGCAAGTTGCTAGCATGATTTGAGCATGATTAGCATACTGTTAGCATGACTCAGATAGAAAGATAGATGAGTTTGAATGAGTTTGAATGGATTAGAAATATAGTTCATAGAAGGGAAGCTTGATTGAGTCTCAAAGGATTCTGGGAGTTTAAATTTGAATTTTGACAGTTGGAGTTTGAAAAGTCTTGGCTCATTTGAACATTCCGTCAATGTAAGTCAATGAGATTTTATCCCAGTTTTAATCTGGATTTTTAGGAAAACCGTAAGTCTGATTAGTTAGAAAAGATATAGCAACTCGAGTCTGACCAGTCTGAAGATCTGGGCTGAGTTTGGAGTTTGAAGAGTTAAAGCTCTAGGAGGAGATACAGTCAGAAATTTAGGATAGGAAGAAGAATAATAATAAGTTTAAATAGAATATCAATAAGTTGGCTCTCTCAAGCCAACTTAATAATAAGTTTAAATAGAATATCAGTAAGTTGGCTCTCTCAAGCCAACTTAATAAGTTTAAATAGAATATCAGTAAGTTGGCTCTCTCAAGCCAACTTAAATAGAATATCAGTAAGTTGGCTTTCTCAAGCCAACTTAATTAATTTCAAATATGAGGAAAAAAGTAAAAAAAAAAAAAAGAATAATTAAATAAAAACTTGACCTTTCATTTCAACACAAATAAATAAGTAAATAATATTTGAAACGCAAATAAGAAAATAAAACTGTATTCATTTAAAAATTGATAAATAGGTAATAAGTATTGAATGAATAAGTAAATAATAAAATAAATAAATATCGTTAAAAAAACTTTTCAAATGAATTTCAAACATGAAGAAATAAGTAAAAAAAAAGAAACAAATAAAAATGTATTACTCATTATTTCAACACAAGAAAATAAGTAAATAGTAATGAAAAATCGAATAAGAAAATAAAAATAAGGCTATTCATTTCAAACATAGATAAGTAATAATGAATGAATAATGAATGAATGAACTTGAATATTGATTTCAAACATGCAGAAATAAGTTAAAAAAAAATCATTTTGAAACAAGAAAATAAAAGGGAAAAAAACGAGATAAGCAAATAAGAAAATAAAAATATAACTGTTAATCGAATGAATGAATGAATTATTTAATTAATAAACATGACCATTAATTTCAAATACAAGGAAATAAAAACAACATAAAATAACTATAAATGCACACATAAGCAAGCAAGCAAATAAATAAATATATCGGTAACACATTAGATTATCATTAGTTATCATTAGTATCATTAGTTATGAACAATACTTCTACAGTCTTTATTAATCTTAGTTAATAATAATTTACTAATGCATTATTAAAATCAAAAGTTGTGTTTGTTAACATTAGCTAATGCACTGTGAACTAACATGCACTAACAATGGACAACTAATTTTATCAACTAATGTTAACAAATGACAACTTATTGTAAACCTATATCTTGTGTTTGTGTGTATTTAAAGGCGAACAGACCTAGTACAGAACATCTGTGAAAGTCCCGTCAGAAACAGATTTCTAAGCAGAGCTAATAAATATTCTCATACCACATTCCGTTACAAATGGAAAAAAGGAAGAATAAAAAAGTGCTTCTGGCAAATCTCTGCGTCATGATATATTTGTACTCTGGTAATCCCAGTAGCCCCCCCTTTGAGCGATTTCATCAACACTTACAGAAAAGCTGACTGTGAGGCAAAGCCATTGCAACATGGACAGAAAAACCTGCGCCTTCTACAAACGAGAAGCGAAGAGAGAGTGCATGTGAAAGCAAAAGAGACTGTGACTCATTCTGTATCTAACAGAGAGGGAGACATAACACTCTACACTCCATCTTACACACATAAATCAAGCGCCCATTTAAGCCAATTTACATTAGCAAGACAAACCCTTCCCACCCCAGGCTCCACTGGCCAGATTCTGTTAAACAAGCACGTCGAGAGCATTCAACAAGTCCAGGGAAGAGGGAATACAACACTGAGATTTCATCATACTCAAAAAAAACATGAAAATGCGGCTGTTATTTTCTTGCACAGACTTAAATTAAATCGGTATTACTTAAGAATGTATGCCTAAGACCTAGGTATTTTATTACACCTCAGGCTTTGAATTAATTCATGTAAAATGTACACTTTTCCAATTATTTCTGGTTTGCATAATGTATAGGTTTGGAGTTTCCTGCATTAATTCCCACAGCACATGTTCACGTATTTCAACAGCGAAGCAATACTGAAATGAACGCAGGCCACAAACACCAGCATTACCTAAAATATGTTAATAAGGTGATGGAATAAAATGTCTATGATATAGAAGCGTTCCCAAAGGCACTGTCAGACGCACGATGATTTATGACTATTAGGAAAACTTTTAATTTCACGAACCAAAAGCTGAGAGGAGCTATTTACCAGGATGAGCATTATGAAAGTATAAGTGTTTGCAGTCAAATTTAGAAAATAGCTCAGAATGGAAAAACAATTAGTATTCTCATGACTTGTGATATGATAAATGATGCAAAGCATTCGTCATATAGGCAGCCCAGGACCTTAAAAAGAGGTCGTTCCCGGGGACAATGTGCTCCCTGTGCCAGTCCCTGTGTGAGAGAAAGAGCTTTTCCTGTCTGCAGTTGTTCACTTTACACACCCTATCGCCTGGGGACATATATATACACACACTCAAAGGGTAAAGCTCTTACTTCTCTCTCTTCCATAAATCTCTCACTTCTCCTTCCTCCTCCCTAGAGCTGCATCTAATTTCATGATTCCGTCTTTTCCTTCTCCTCCTCCCATTGCCTCTTCCCCTCCTTCTCCCCATAGGCCTCTGATAGGATTACGTTCCTGAACCACACGGATGTATTCCAAGCTCAACACTACTGAAGCTAACTGTTGAGTGTATCAGTTGTGCTTTCACACCAGTGTTCCTGGTCGTGTCAAAACCACTAAGACTAGTTACAGGCATGATGGCCATAGGCTTATTACTGGGCCTTGGCTAGAAATGATTTTTTGTTATTAGAAAGAAAGAAAGAAAGAAAGAAAGAAAGAAAGAAAGAAAGAAAGAAAGAAAGAAAGAAAGAAAGAAAGAAAGAAAAGAAAAGAAAGAAAAGAAAGAAAGAAAGAATGAAAGAAAGAAAGAAAGAAAGAGAGGATATTTTCTTGTTGTCACCTAAACCTCTAAATTTGCATATTTGAACATAACAGGATTCAGCACTTCTTGTTCCAATTGGTATGCGTTATGCTGACTAAATCTGCATGTTAATTGTGTGAGCATTTTTTAGCTGTCAGTATTTGAGGAGAAAATTACTAATGTTGCAGCACAATACTACTTTATCAGTTTTTATGTTCAGATTAAAACATTATATAGTATAAGAGGCTATTTTATGTATCCATTAAAAAAATCTAAATGATTTCATATTAAAACATGATAGAGTATAAGAAGTGGTCAAATTCAGGGGGGATGGCTTATTTCGTGGGACATCCTGTAACTAATTTTACACAATGATTACACAATTTCTCTCATGTTTAAACAGATATATCCCTTAAACGCATACCTCGGGTCTTTAGCGACCTAGGACGTCATTTACTTCCCTCTCCCTACTTCATTTTTTATTCCTCAATCTATTCATTATGAACAATAAAACAAGAAAAAAGTAATCAATATGAAATAATGTCTGTTTTCAGATTTTTTTTGTTTTTTTTTTTTTTGTAAAAAAGTGTATAGGGACGCTAGAAACCCGAGGTGTGTAATAGTGTAAGTATATTTTTCGTGCACAAAAATATGTAAATATCTGATGACTAAATACATGCAATTCACCTTTAGTCCTTGAGGTGGCTGTTTGGTAGACAATAATTACGTGATGTTTCACTCATAATTATCGCAGGCATAAAACAAAAGAATATCAAGCGAAATTTGAATTGGTTTGAATTGCTTTGCTGCAGTAATTACTGTATGCAATAAAATATAAATAGCACCGTCATTTGATGGTGAATGTGGTGAATAGGCTGCCAGCGATCAAAATAATGATTTTGAAGCCATTGAAAATGATAGTTTTGCGAATATGGTTGAGATCGCAAATATAAGCCAGATGCTGAATGCACCGTGGAAGTGCGCTCTGAGGATGACTGCGATGGTAAAATCATCTGCTCAAATTGAACCCTTCTAAGTTCCAAAAGGTAACGAAATATGCTCTATTTTATTCTTCTGTAATTGTTCTTAAAATATCAAGAGAGTTTTTTGCTATTGTATCAGTTAGAGATCCATCCGTGCTGGATATATAGGGGTGAGCGGGGCACAACCTAATGCAGGGTTGATTGTAACACACGTGGTTTAAATATTTCCACATATGCTAGCATAACCAAATTTACGGTATTTACTAGTTGCCATAGCAACACTATGCAGAGAAAAAAGAACGCCAAAATTCAAAAGCCTTTTGAAGATATCGCCTAATATTTATTTTACCATAGTAAAAGTACATTTCTGGCTGAAGAAAACTTTTCATTTCAGTTTTTAGTATTCATTTAAAATTAGACAAATCTGTTATTATTTTAATCTCCAATTTGTTATTTATCAGTTTAGATAGTTTATTAATGCTTCGCAAACCAGCAGAAGACACAAACCAGTTTTAAACTCCAGTGGCGCAGATGGGGAACGTTGTAACACTGTGTTACAATATGCCCTGCTGTTATTAAACGATGCTATTCTATGACATTAGCGATTCAATTTACACTATTTACTTCTAAGGATTTTGATAAGAAACCACAAGAAACAGGTGAATAAAGGCTGACAATCAATGTTTAATGTTCAGATGTTATTATTTCAAGAAATGTAAAGCATTTTGGCTCGTTTATGTGTGTCGTGTTCTATGAGGGCTGTGTGTGGAGGGACGGGAGTGTTTTTCTGAATGGCTATATGTGTTTCATTTATTTGTCCACATTGTTTTGAACTACTGTACAGCTGTGTGTTGCAATCAGGGCCATTCAAAGCATTGTTGCGATGTGTCCATTGTCAAACTCCAAAATTAGATTTTTTTTTTTTTTTTTTAAACGTCATTACTTCATTTGAAAAAAGTTAACATGTATTTTACTGACAAAATATTTTAGTTTGTTGTGTATATTTTTTTCATTCGATCAGATAACATTTTAAGCTGTCATATGGTCGTGTTACAACGTGCCCCTCAGATGTTACAATGTACACCACCTACGGGGCATGTTGTCACGTTTCACTTCCTTTCTTTTGAGGTAAATAATGAAAAATGTATACAGTGTAAATATGAAACAAAGTGATATATTTGTACTAGACAAGTGTGAAAATAATGTGGATAAATATTGTACTCTGAACCGTTAGTGGATTTACATAAACCGCGAAATTCAAAAAGTGTTAGGTTGTGCCCCGCTCTCCCCTAGGCCCGGGTGGCTAAAGACCCGAATATGTAATATGATTGGTGAAAGGGTTAATGAAAAATTTGCTTAATTAAATGAACTATGATTTATAAGCTGTTATCCCTCTGGGGCTTGAAATGGAGGGATTTTGACCAGTATTGGTAATTAAACAATATTTAGCTGAATGTGTTTTTGTGCTGGCAACTTGGCTGGTTTAGGCCTGTCATAGATAAATAAACATAATCCCATTTTAATAAAATTATTTATGGAATTTATGGAATCATTTCGGGGGCTGTGTCCTCCGGAGATTGCATTTGTATTTTATTGTATTTTACACCTCACAAGAAATAACAGTCAATTTTATTATGGTTACTTTTCTTAAATAAGATATCTTTGATGATGTATGCAGCCTGCAAATGTGACCTCAGGAGGACCTCTGAAATGAGACACAACTTCTGAATGGACCGTTGAATCATTCGCTCAATTGATTAGCTCAAAAACAGATTAATTCAGGAACAAAACACTGCAGTGTTGCACAAAATTAACATGCAATGAAAAGCCTATAAAAAAACCCTCATACATAGGTATTTTTTTCTTTCAATGCTTGAGTTGAATTATAAGGGCATTCTAATTGGCGCCCTTTTGCTGACTAAATCTGCATGTATTTTTTTTATTAACTGTCAGTATTTGAGGAGAAAATGACTAGTGTTGCAGCACAATACTACTACAGTTTTTATGTAACCATTTAAAATAATCTAATTGATTTCAGATTAAAACATGATATAGTATAAGAGTCTATTTTATGTATCCATTAAAAAAATCTAAATAATTTAATAATAAAACATGATAGAGTATAAGCAGTGGTCAAATTGTATAAAACAATTCAGAGGGGATGGTGTGGTCAATTTATTTGGTGATTACAATGATTACAAAATTTCTCTCATGTTTAAACAGATTTTTATTTAATGAAAAATTAGCTTTATTAAATGAACTATGATTTATAAGCTGTTATCCCTCTGGGGCTTGAAATATTGGTAATTAAACAATATTTTGCTGAATGTGTTTTTGTGCTGGCAACTTGGCTGGTTTAGTTCCGTCACAGATAAATAAACATGACAATAAAACCAACAGTAGGTGACATCAATCCTGTTTTAATAAAATTATTTATGGAATCATTCTAAATCAAACGATTTCAAAACGGCTGATTCATTTAGAAACGACATGTGACTAGTGACTAACAAGCTGCGTCTCATTTTTGGAGGCTGTGTCCTCTGGAGATCGCATTTGAAGGCTGCATAGGTCATTGGGGCAGTCTCATTTAAGAAAAGTAACCATTACATTGCCAAGTAAAAAAGAAATGACAGTATTTTACACCACACATGGAATAACAGTCAATTTTGTTACAGTTACTGTTCTTAAATAAGACATCTTTGCAGCCTACAAATGTGACCTACGGAGGATGCAGCCTCTGAAATGAGACGAAACTTCTGAATGGACCGTTAAATCATTTACTCAATCGATTGGTTCAAAAACAGATTCATTGAGGAACAAAACACTGCAGTGTTGCTCTGCACAGTTGTATAAAATTAACATATGTGATGAATAGCCTATAAAAAACTCATACATAGGTATTTTTTCTTTCAATGCTTAAAATAATCTAATTTATTTCAGATTCAAATATAATAAAGTATGAGAGTCCATTTTATGTATCCATTAAAAAAATCTAAATGATTTTATATTAAAACATGATAGAGAATAAGCAGTGGTTAAATTGCATAAAAAATAAAAAATAAATACATTTGGGGGGATGATGTGGTCAATTTATTAAAGGCGGGTCCTGTAACTAATTTCACATAATGATTAAAACATTTCTCTTATGTTTAAACAGATTTTTATTTAACCCTTTCACACGTGAATTTAAAATATTCTATCTGACCCCAAAGAGTGATTTTTTTTAGGCGACCGTTATTTTAGAATGTTTCGCTTTACTGTTTCCATGGCGACGCGTCATGTGACACACCGCAGCCACAATAGCACTGTAAGACACATGGATCGCTTTTATTTCGTTTTTCCTTATTATTAAGGAATTAATAATCCTCACAATAATTCCTCACAAGGAATAACAGTCAATTTTGTTACAGTTACTGTTCTTAAATAAGACATCTTTGATGATGTATGCAGCCTACAAATAAGACCTCCGAAGGACGCAGCCTCTGAAACGAGATGGAACTTCTGAACAGGCCGTTGAATGATTCACTCAATCTATTGGTTCAAAAACAGATCAGGAACGAAACACTGAAGTATTGCTCTGCACTGTTGTATAAAATTAACATATGTGATAAACAGCCTATAAAAAAAAAACTCAAACATAGGTATGTTTTCTTTCATTGCTTGAGTTGAATTATCAGGGCATTCTAATCAGTGTCAACAGCCTCATTGGCAGCGAGCCGACATTTAGCGCTGTTTCTCTTTGGGCATCCCGAGCTCACTTCCTGTCTAAAGTACTGTCCTGTAAAAAAAAAAAAAAAAAAAAAAAAAAAAAAAATTATATATATATATATATATATATATATATATAAGGGCATTCTAACTGCATTCTAATAGGCATCATCATGCAGTCATAATTTTCATACTTAAATAATTTTAACATTTCATTTGCATGACAAGTTTTACATAATATGAATCTAAAGGGGGTGGTGGTTTTACAGGGGGGGATACTTTTTGTCATTTTTTTCAACCATGCATCCCCTGTTAATTCAAGCCCTGAGTAAAGACGTCCAATTAAGATAGATAGATACTTTCTTTCTGTATTTATTCATTCAGTTTTTCCCTGCTTCTTTGTTTTTTATTGCCTGTGCTTTTTTTTTTCTTGGTACTGAAAAACACTTGTTTCTCAAGGCCCTTGGGAACAGAAAGGATAACTTCCAAAATACAGAAAGCACTCACTTCCTCATCTCCTGCTCTCTCACCCCCTCAGTATGTCCATCTTCATTTCCGACTCTCAGTTCCCTCTGCTTTGCAGATAAATAAGTACTTTCAGTCCCGGCTGAAATGTATACCACCATTAATGTGGTTTGTAGGACTAAATTATTTAGTAGAAAGGCTAAGTGTAATGTGTTGGTTTAAAAATATCGCTTTTGAGAGGAACAGCATAGACAGAGCAGATAAAGCTGATACTGCTAATGCTGCCACTCTCTCTTCATTCAGGCTGCTACAGAAAAGAGACAGAGATTCTATCATCATAAGAAAGATCACTTACAAATCTCAGTGGAAAAAGAAAGACATATATATTTATTTAGAGTCAAACACCTTCAACATTTCTCACATTATCAGAGTCTATTTGCTATATATAGTTTAGAAAATGGTAATAAAATATGACAAGAATACGATAAGGAGAAGTTAAACCATATCAGAACAACTTCATAATATCATAATTGATCATTTCAGATGACTTTGATAGAAAGGTATGTAATGGATTACAATCAACCAAAAACTAAAACTGTTAGTATGGCAATATTCATCTACACTATCAATACTTTGTTGACCAATTACCAAGCAATGCTTAATTTTGTCTATGATGTAAAAAGGTCACATTAGCAATTAAAGAAAAAACACTTAAGCAAAACATAGTCAGGTCAAAGTGTCTGAATAATTATACTGGTAGGCCACTGTATGAAGAATTTTTGGTTATAGTGTGTCACAGTTTATTTTGCTATCCTTGCTTACGTAAATGAGCTGTAGTGTCCTGCACCCACTAGTAAAAAAAAAATATATAAAAAATAATATCTGGTGTCTGAATATTTTTAGTTTGACTATTTATTGAAATGTATACAAGATTTAGAATTAATAAAAAAATATACACACTACATAAATTACATATGTAAAGTATGTATAGCTCCACTAATTTACACCCTTTTACTTCTGCCAATTAGCAACGCACACATTCACCGTTACGGAGCAACAGGTGCTGCACTCTCAGGAAGTACAATAATAGATGTTCATTTCTAACTGTATCTCATCAGCAGCACTATGCTAAACAACTACCTTCCATTTGACCTTTGCTGACTTTTGGTTGCTGCATAACTTTTATTGGCATCCCTTCAAATGCTCAAACAATACTCTCAGGAGTAGTGGAATTTCTTTTACTTGCAGAAAGTAGACCAGATTCAGAGTAGCATGTACTATACGCTGCCACACATCAAATGGTTTAGAGCACTATCTTCAGTTCAAGGAACAGGGGTCAAATGCTTATCTCGTAGGCACAAAGGAGATGCAAGCATCATCTCTTGCAGGACTTGAACCTACAGCCTTTCGGCCCAAATCCAAATCATTTGCCATTTGACTACACCACCCCCAGTAAGAACAGGCACCAACAGGACACAGGAAGCTGAATATAATATATTGAATATTTAATATATATATTTTGTGCTGGCAACTTGGCTAGTTTTGGCCTGTCATAGATAAATAAACATGACAATAAAAACCAACAGTAGGTGACATCAATCCTGTTTTAATGAAATTATTTATGGAATCATTACAAATCAAAAGATATATAGGTAACACTTTATAATAACTATCCATTATAACTAGTTAATAGATCATTAATAAACTGTTAGTTAATGAGTTATAAATGACTTGTTAAATAACAGTTAATAGTTTGTTATATATTTATAACTGTGCCTTATAGATAGTCAATAGATAACTTACAAGCTGTTAGTTAACAAGTTATAAATGACTTGTTAACTGTATTTTAATGATTTATAACTATACCTAATAAATTAGTAATAGATCATGAACAAACTGTTAGTAAATTACTTACTAAAGACTTATTAAGTATCAGTTAATAGTTTATATATGTTATTGGGACGTTATTCTAAAGTTGCAACTATTCTTCATTTATTAACTGTTAGTAAATAAGGGATAGTTGCAACTTTAGAATAACGTCCCAATAACATACATAAGCTAATAACTAACACTTAATATATTAACTCACACTTTACAGATCAGTTGTTCATAGTTTGTTAACCATCTACTAATACCAGTGAAACTTTGTAGAACAGCAAATGGATGGAACAAGTTCAAGCTACAGAAATTCAAGACTGTTTGCTATATTTTCATTAAAGATGTTTGATCAGGATAAAGTGCCCAAACCTCATGGGTTTGTATTCTGTTGTATACTGCTGTTTTGCCATGTGATGGCTCAGTATGTGTGTTTCTATACATTAAACACAATGTTCAACATTTCATCTGTGGAGTTTCTTTGGTAAAATACAGTACACTGAAAAGCCTATGGGTGGAACAAGGTTGAGGTACAAACATTTTATATTTTAAATATCACATCAAATTTCTGTAGCTTGAATTTGTTCCATCCATTTGCTGTTCTACTAAGTTTCACTGGTATTAGTAGATAGTTAACAAACTATGAACAACTGATCTGTAAAGTGTGAGTTAATATATTAGTTAAGTGTTAGTTATTAGCTTATGTATGTTATTGGGACGTTATTCTAAAGTTGCAACTATTCCTCATTTACTAACAGTTAATAAATGAAGAATAGTTGCAACTTTAGAATAACGCCCCAATAACATATATAAACTATTAACTGATGCTTAACAAGTCTTTAGTAAGTAATTTACTAACAGCTTGTTTATGATCTATTACTAATTTATTAGGTATAGTTATAAATCATTAAAATACAGTTAACAAGTCATTTATAACTTGTTAACTAACAGCTTGTAAGTTATCTATTGACTATCTATAAGGCACAGTTATAAATAATTAGCAAACTATGAACTGTTATTTAACAAGTCATTTATAACCCATTAACTAACAGTTTATTAATGGTCTATTAACTAGTTATAACAGATAGTTATAAATTTAGTAACAAACTATGAACTGTTATTTAACAAGTCATTTATAACCCATTAACTAACAGTTTATTAATGGTCTATTAACTAGTTATAACGGATAGTTATTATAAAGTGTTACCAATATATATATAAGAAGTACCAGATTCTTTTGAAGTGCATCAAAGTTTAAATAGGAAATAACATCACAGCTGTGAGCAACGGGTTGTGAAGAATAGAATTAGATGTACTCTCAAAGAACACGGCTGACACGTCTACCTCTGATTGAGTTCATGAGGGTGGATTCAACTGCCAAAATGGTGTAGAGAATACATGCCACATTCATTCTCAGCTCAGCTGTTAATGCGTCTGTTCAGGCCACCAGGAATATTCGCATGCCATCAGTTTGACAGATTTCTTTTTTTTGTTTCCTTTTCCAAAACTAGTCAACCAATAAGATTAACACCTTTGGTCAGAGCTGCTGCTGTTACATAAAACAACGGCTTAGTGGCACACACAAACAGACTATTTTCCTAAATGACAGTAAATAGCAAAGAAAGAAGGCGGGCAAATATGCATACTTGCCTACTACATAGTAGGCCATATGTGAAAAAAAATATCTATCTTTCAAAAAAAAAACGTGTATTGTAAAAAAAACATAATGATATGCAATTAAAATAGTTGTGTATGTAGTAAAACAATACAAATGCAAATCGGAAAATGTCCCCCCTCCCTTGCCCTTTACCTCACCTACACAAACAGTTCTGATGGGAGAGAACAAAGTTATTTAGTAGTTGTGAAACTCCAGAAAGCAGGCTATTTAATTCACTTCACTTTAAACATCAGGTGAAGTGACTCTTTTCTCTTTAATATAGATGATGCTAAATGGCAAAAAAAATGATGATAACTGATGTATTTTATCATGAGTCTGCTATGTTAGCAATTATAACGTTATCTAGCTTGTTTGGTAGCTTGTTTAATTACATAACATGCTGATAAGCCTATGTGTGAACTGATATTAGGTTAATATTGTAGATCTTCCATTGTGTTGGGTTTTGCTCAATATAATGTTAAGTGGCAGATCAGTGGGCTTGCTGCAGTTGAATATCTAAGTAAGAGATGTCCTCTATCCCAGACAAAACCTAAAATACTATGTGGAGGATGCAAGATAATTTAATAATTAATATGACCACGTGGTGAACCTACTGTAAGAATCTTACCCATATTTAACAACTGTCGCTTTGTGTTGTTGGCCAGATAAAATGACAGAGAAAACAAAAATGGACAAAAGATCATTTTGTAAGAGCACCAAAATGGCAAGTAAGTACAAAAGCCCCAACATTAAGGCTATTTGACCTTAATTAAGGCAACACATCTTTGTGTCCCGTTCAGAAATTGCTCTTAAGAAATTTTGTTAGATAAAAGTTTCGCCCATGTAGTAAGTAAAAAAAGGTATGCGAAAAGAGTAGTATATCTGAATTAAAATTATTTAAAAACAGTAGATGAAAAGTTTTCTGTAAGATTCTACATCGACCACATCGAAAGGTCACTTCACTATCCCACAAGGCCACTGGCAAGGATTTGTGAATGGCAATGAAGCAACACAATTGATGCTGATAGGTTACATGACTTTGGCAACAGGACAAATGTCTTACATCCATTTTGAATTCATACTACACACATACATACTGCAACTGTTAAAATAGTATGATATTATATATCATTATAATGTCATACTATTTTAACAGTTGCAGTGTAATTACTTATTCAAAAGCAATACCTACTCAAAGAGTATATGCTTATGAAGGCAGTTTCCGAAGTTGTTTTATAAATAATAATAATAATAAAAAATTACAGCTAAAACAATACTATTCTGTGGCATGCAGGAATCACTAACAGATTATTAGGGGACGCGGTGAGAGTTCCCTCGGAAGGGAACTGTGTCCACGTCTTTTTAGCGTTAATTCTTCACTGCACGGCTTTAGTAAATACTGGCAGTACTATTTTAACGGCAAAAGACGGTTTGCGCTGGCGCAAGCTGTTAGTAAAAGTGGCTCTTAGTGTACAAAAGCAGAAAGGATCTGTTAATATTCAAGGATTTGAAATAAAACACAACTAAAACAAACAAGCAAACATGTGAATTCAGATGTTAAAATCTAAAACAGTGAGATCAGACTAATGGACAAAAAGAAATGATGAAAACAAGAGTTGCCCTACCTCTGCCTGGGTAAAAATGTTGAGCTAGGGGAAATAGGCGAGTAATTGGGCCGACTCTGAGGCAGGTGCACCTGAGGCTCCCCTCGGGCAACATTACCACCAGCCACGGAAAACAGTGCGGTAATTACCCTGCATAGGGCTCCACTCCTCTGTAATGCAGCCGCTGTTATAAAATGAAGAGTGACATCTCTCTCTCACTCTGACAAACCTGCACTCATTAAGCCTGTGTGTGCAGGTGTAGGTCAGCCTGGAAGAAAAGGATAGAGAAAAAACAAGCTATAATTAAACAATGACTTGATATAAAATCCTCCGTTTGATCTTTTTATTTCTTCTCTTGGCCAGCTCTGTAGCCTGAGCTGCATGCTTTACCCGTGTCTCCTCCGCCGATAGCTAGCTATCAGGCTGAAAGACAGTAACACACATTTAATGTGATTAAGTTTGACACAGAAAATGGAACAAAGAATTAGACGTAATCAGGCCTCGGTGCCCTGCCTCCCGGTATGGATCTGCTGGGGGTGAAGTAAGGTGGCAGGCAATTTTGTGTTTACACTGCCTGCTACGCTAATAGATTAGCCCATCACAGGATAACTCGTCCTAAACAAACACTAATACTCATGCCAAATTGATGCTCATAGCTATCAATAATGTGGGTGCTCAAGGCAATGGATGAGAAATTAACCTTAATTTAGAGATTCTGTACTATCGGTTACAGTCCTGATAACAGCAGTGCTTGATTAAGGAGAATGAATTGTGCTGCACATTAGCAAATTTAATTAGAGTTAAGGTTACTTTGTTACCATGCCAAACGTCATTACTCTGAAGTTATAACTCTGCTGACTAAGTCCTACCTTCTCTATTATTTTCTGAAGATCGCACAATGCCACAAATTTACGTACTGAAAAAATGGTTATGCTTGTACATGATACATTAAAAAAAAGTCATGTTCACGTTCTGGACTATGAATCAATGTCATGAGCAATTTTGTAAGCAAATGTGTATTAATTCCTTTGATTTCATTCCACTGCAAGAATTAATGTACAAAAATGATATAAATAATTACTATTTATGATGTATGTAATTTTATAAATAACCAAATAAATGTAATATTGTCATGTTAGGAAGGAGACCAGATGCACGAGATCACACAAACGAGAGTATTTAATAATCCATATGGTAAACATCAACAAACAGGAAGAACAGGGAATGACAATAGATGCCGGACAGAAAGTAAGGGGCAAACTGAACTATACATACACATCTAAACGAGGTAATGGGAGAAAACGCAGGTGAACACAGTAACTAATCAGACAAAACGAGAACAGGAATAATCCATAATCCTGACAAATTTATTAATTATTTATTTTAAATCTAATTTAATTCATTTTATTTCAATGTACAGGTACATCTCAATAAATTAGAATGCCGTGGAAAAGTTCATTTATTTCAGTAATTCAACTCAAATTGTGAAACTCATGTATTAAATAAATTCAGTGCACACAGACTGAAGTAGTTTAAGTCTTTGGTTATTTTAATTGTGATGATTTGGCTCACATTTAACAAAAACCCACCAATTCACTATTTCAACAAATGGTGACATGCCATTCAGCTAATCAACTCAAAAGACCTGCAAAGGTTTCCTGAGCTTTCAAAATGGTCTCTCAGTTTGGTTCACTAGGCTACACAATCATGGGGAAGACTGCTGATCTGACATTTGTCTAGAAGACAATCATTGACACAAACATTCATTGCCAAAGAAGCTGGCTGTTCACAGAGTGCTGTATCCAAGCATGTTAACAGAAAGTTGAGAAGAAAAAAAAGCACAACCAACCGAGAGTACCGCAGCCTTGAGAGGCTTGTCAAGCAAAATCGATTCAAGAATTTGGGTGAACTTCACAAGTAATGGACTGAGGCTGGGGTCAAGGCATCAAGAGCCACCACAAACAGACGTGTCAAGGAATTGGGCTACAGTTGTCGTATTCCTCTTGTTAAGCCACTCCTGAATCACAGACAACGCCGGAAGAAATTGATTGTTGCCCAGTGGTCCAAAGTCCACTTTTCAGATGAGAGCAAGTTTTGTATTTCATTTAGAAACCAAGGTCCTAGAGTCTGGAGAAAGGGTGGAGGAGCTCATAGCCCAAGTTGCTTGAAAACCAGTGTTAAGTTTCCACAGTCTGAGATGATTTGGGGTGCAATGTCATCTGCTGGTGTTGGTCCAGTGTTTTTTGAAAACCAAAGTCACTGCACCATTTTACCAATAAATTTCAGAGCACTTCATGTTTTCTTCTGCTGACCAGTTTTATAAAGATTGATTAAAGGCTGATTTTATTTTCCAGCAGGATTTGGCACCTGCCCACACTGCCAAAAGCACCAAAAGTTGGTTAAATGACCATGGTGTTGGTGTGCTTGACTGGCCAGCAAAGTCACCAGACCTGAACCCCATAGAGAATCTATGGGGTATTGTCAAGAGGAAAATTAGAAACAAAAGACCAAAAAATGCAGATGAGCTGAAGGCCACTGTCAAAAAACCTTCCATACCACCTCAGCAGTGCCACAGACTGATCACCTCCATGCCGTGCCGAATTGAAGCAGTAATTTAAGCAAAAAGAGCTTCTACCAAGTATTAAGTACTTATACAGTAAATGAACATACTTTCCAGAAGGCCAAAAATTCACTAAAAAATATATATTATTTTTTGGTCTTATGAAGTATTCTAATTTGTTGAGATTAATTGGTGGGTTTTGTTAAATGTGAGCCAAATCATCACAATTAAAAGAACCAATGACTTAAACTACTTCAGTCTGTGTGCATTAGATTTATTTAATATACAAATTTCACAATTTGAGTTGAATTACTGAAATAAATGAACTTTTCCACAACATTCTAATTTATTGAGATGCACCTATATATTTAAGATAAAATATATTCCTATTATGTCAAAACTGAATTTTCAGCAGCCATTACTACAGTCTTCAGTAACATGATCCCCCAGGATTCTTAGATAAATAGAATGTTCAAAAGAATACCATTCTTTTGAAATAATCTTTTGTAACATTGCATTTACTGTCGGCTTTGATTAATGTGTCCTTATTGAATAAAAAGTATTAATATCCTTCCCAAAAATAAATATAAAAATAGAATAAAATAAAATCTTACTGACTTCAAACTGTTCTACAACATTTTATATATAAAACTGTGTATCCAGTGTATAAATCGGATCACAAATTCCTTGAAGTGAAACCACAGGACAGGTAGCAATGCACTCTAATGTGTTCCAGCTGCACACTGGCAGTATTTTACACACAGTACAATTTTTTTCCTTGCCCACCATTCATCAGCTGTTCCCCGTTTGCTGAATGAATGATTGAGGGGTGTCGTGGAGTGATTGTCCTGCATCGTTGCAGCCAACGCCTCAACCGTACAGAGGTGGCAAACAAATGACGCCTGAAACAATAGAAACAAATCTCTGTCTCTCTACTGCTCTCTTTTATCTATCAGCACTTTTTGTTTACCTTCCAATGTAAATGGAGGTGCCAGCTGGGGTTCCTGTTTTATGATTTACTAATTTCTGATACATCATTAAGATCTGCTGTAGACACAGCCCTACCAATAGACTGATGGATGTTCCTCAGACCCAGTCAAGCATCAGCAGCCACGTCCTCTGTTTTGTTTTATGTAATATCAGCTGCTTGGTGGTGATTTATATGGAGACATAATAAAATGCAGACTTGTTTGTACAGTCCAGGACCTGGATGAGATGGGAAAGATGAGGGGCTGAGGAATCAAGGGATAAGCCTCCTTTCCAATATCTCATACAAATGCCAGACTGTAAGTCATTTTTTTTTTTTTTTTTTTTTTTTTACCATATGCATATGAAGAATGCATGTTTCAACTTTTGTATGTGACTAGACAAAATTAAAACTAACCAATATGTTTACACAGAAATGTTATTCTTTGCCATGGTTTGGGCAGCTGTCACACTTTATTTTAAGGACCAATTCTTGTGATTAATTAATTATTAGCTACAACCTTTGCCTCAATAAACTCCTAAATTGCTGCTTGTTAATAGTTAGTTAGTTATGTTTAGGTCTGAGATAGGATTAAAGCATTAGTCCACTTACCGAATACAAATTTCTTGATCATTTAGTCACCCATTGTCTTCCAAGATGTTCATGTCTTTCTTTCTTTTGTCGAAAAGAAATTACATTTTTGAGGAAAAACATTCCAGGATTTTTCTCTGTATAGTGGACTTCAATGAGGCCCAATGGGTTGAAGGTCCAAATTGCAGTTTCAATGCAGCTTCAAAGGACTCTTAATTTTTATTGTGGAAGTGAACTAATACTTTAAAGAATCTAAAATATGGTCATGCAGAATAAGGCATTAATACAGGGCATTCAGAAAGTATTCAGACCCCCTTCACTTTTTTCAATTTTGTTATGTTGCAGCCTGATGCCCATTGTCATGTTGAAAGGTAAACCTTCAGCCCATTCTGAGGTCCTGAGCACTGTGAAACAAGTTTTCCATTGAGGATATCTCTGTACTTTACTCCGTTCTTTCCCTTAACCCTGATCATTCTTCCAGTCCCTGCCGCTGAAAAACACCCCCACAGCATGAGGCTGCTACCAGCACACTTTCTTTTGGGATGGTACTAGGTGATAAACTGTGTTTCTCACAGTCTGAGGGTCCTTTAGATGTGTTTTCATGTATCTTCACTGAAGAGAGGATTGAGTTTGGCCACACAACTATACAGCCCAGATCAGTGAAATGTTGCAGTAGGTTTCTCCCATCTGCATATATGATCATGGAGCTCAACTAGAGTGACCATCTGGCTCTTGGTCACCAGTCTAGACAAGGCCTTTCTGCATCAATTGCTCAGTTTGGCTGGGCGACCAGCTCTTGGAAGAGTCCTGGTTGTGCCAAAACGTCTTCTGTTTGAGAATTATGGAAGCCACTATGTTATCGGAAACCTTCAGTGCAGCAGAATTTTTTTGTAGCCTTCCCCAGATCTGCGCTTCGATACAATCCTGTCTCAAATCTCTGCAGGCAGTTCCTTTGACCTTATGGCTTAGTTTTCGCTTTGATGTGCATTGTCAGCTTTTTATAGAGAGGTGTGTGCCTTTCCAAACCATGTCCAATCAATTTAATTTACCACAGGTGGACTCAAAAAAAGGTGTAGAAACATCTCAGCAGTGATCAAGTAAAATGGGAGCTACCCATTGTTGCAAAGGGCCTGGAAACTTATGTAAAAGTGATATTTCAGTTTTTTTTTTTTTTTTTTTTTTTTTAATAAATTTACAGACATTTCTAAACTTCTGTTTTCACTTTGCCATTATGAGGTACAGTGTAGATTAATGAGAAATTTAAAATTAATTTAAACAATTGCAGGCTGCAACATAACAAAATTAAAAAAAAAGTGAAGTGGTTCTGAATACATTCTAAATGCACTGTATTTGCTTTACTACTAATAAAGAGCTGATATGCTAGTAACATGCATGCTAATAAGAAACTAGTACTTAAGATAAAGTGTTAAAAGGCAGTTAAATCTAAATAATTATGTGTGAAATAATTATTTTTCAATAAGTACATAATTAATTACATTGACTGGCCCTATAAAACCAACTGTTATTTTCTTTCAAACATATTAGTCAACTGCTTTTATTTGCAGATATATTTGTGCATTCATTATTCATTTATTTAACCATGGTAAATCATGACAATCTGAAACCATGACCAGTTTGAAAGTTGTGAAATATAAAACTAGTCATGAATGTATGAGACAACTGAAATTTGGCTTAAAAAAAGACTATGATTTATAAACGTTTTAAAGCTATTGTAGCAAAGACTAACATGTTCCTGGGGGCAGCAGAGGTGAACTTAAGTAAAATTGCTCTATTATTCAAAATAATTAGAATTTAAAATCATTCCCTCAGAATATTAGCCTTTACAACAACACTACTAATTATGAGGTGACAGCACACAGTAACAGTAATCAAATGGCTATTTTAGCCTATTTATTCTGTACACTATTTAAAGTCATTTTATTATTCCTAGCCCACCACTTCTTAATGTCAAAGCTTTCACAATGAGCATAAACAACATCAGGGTTAAAGCTCTAGTCTCATTTTCATTTGAATGTCAGCAGCATCTTCACTTAAGTCGCTAAAGGAGTGACTGATATAAAAGTAATACAGTATAATGGATGTTTCTTTTAGACTAATTATTATTTTCAGTCACATTCATTTTAATTATAGCCATCCACACTGTTGTTAGTAACCTAAATTGTAAAGTTTAATATAAAATATCATATAATTTAAAGCTGCCATCACTTCTGTAACAATAATGGCAGTAACTGGATAATATGACTCATCTCTTCCCGAGTTATCTATTGTACCGATGTCCTTTTACAGAGGGCTGCTTGTGACCGTGCCTTGCGAGTCACTCTCCCATCCTCCGCTTCCTTCCTAACCTCTGAACAGCTCTAACAATCCACGGGAGGACTGATGTCAGGTCGCAACAATGGCATGTTCGCTCGATAGCCCTGCTGGCAAATTGCTTTTTAATGTTTTTGCACAATGGCCCGAAAGAAAGCTGATTGTTTTGCTTTAAATCTGCAGCAGGCCATTGAAGTTAGTGTGATACATGTTCCACGAAGGAGCACAGGTGTCAGACAGAGACTGTGCGTGTGTATGTGTGCCAGAGCTCAGCTGTTTTTGATGGATACAGGGACATGGGTGGTGAATATTCCCAGTGAAACAGGACACAGGCTGCTAGCAAGGTCCTCTGAGGCTGTGGCTCTTGCTATTTGACACAAGGCCACCAGACCAATCCATCAAAGTGCTGAGCAATTGAAGAGGAGATGGGGGGAAAAAAAGCAAAATACAGAGTGAGACCTAACAGGTATTCAGTTGAGCTCTGAATTTTTACTTTATTATATATTTAACTAAAAACATAAAAATAGCTGTATAACATTTTTATAAATAATATAAAATGAGCATGTTTGTAATGCATATATAACATTTTATTGTAATAATAATAATGTATTAACTGTCTATTAATATTAACTAAAGATAAATAAACAACTATCAAATAACATATTTAGTTAAAATTCAGATCATTACAGTTTAATATTCATTTAGAAAGTTGAAAATAACTTTTGTATATTATTAATGGAGGGATTTCCAATTCCAAGAACCCTCATAAAAATAATAAGCTAGATGGTTACATTGGAATAATTCTCATTAATAAATAAATAAATATACAACATGTATATATATACACACACACACACACACACACACACACACACATAAAGAATTATATATGTATTCAATAGCATGTGTTTATATCGATTATAGTTAATATTAATAAATAAATAAATATTATATAATTTAAAAAAACTATATACCTTTTCAAGATATTTAATAATAACCATTAATAACAACATTTCTACAATTATCCAAATAATATATACATTTAATGATTATTATAAAATAACATATTTAATTACATATCCTGATCAGTATAGTTTAGATAGAAATAGTTTAGAATAATTAACTATATATAGCATTATATATTTACTTAATAATATATGCTTATTAAATAATTTTAGTTAATATTAATAAATGAATACATATTATATAAATAAAATAAAAAACAATATACATTTAAGATATTTAATAATAACCATTAATAACAACATTTTTACAATTATTCAAAGAATATATACATGTAATGATTATTATAAAATAACATATTTAATTACATATTCATATATTATATAATTAAAAAAACAATATACATTTTGAAGATATTTAATAATAATCATTAATAACAAAATTTTTACAGTTATTCAAGTAATATATACATTTAATGATTATAATAAAATAACATTTTATTACATATTCAGATATTATATAATTAAAATAAATAAAAATATACATTTTGAAGATATTTAATAATAACCATTAATAACAACATTTTTACAATTATTCAAATGAGATATACATTTAATGATTATTATAAAATAACATTTAATTACATATTCAGATCAGTATAGTTAAGATTTAGATAGAAATAGTTCAGAATATATTAACTATATATTAATATTAACTACAGATCGTTTAGAATATATTAACTATATATTAATATTAACTAAAGATAAATAAACAACTATCAAATAACATATTTAGTTATTTGAAAAAAATCAGATCATCACAGTTTAATATTCATTTAGAAAGTTAGAAATAACTTTTGTATATTATAAATGTAGGGATTTTCAAATAATAAAAAGCTAGATGGTTAATGTTGGAATAATTTTCATATATATATATATATATATATATATATATATATATATATATATATATATATATACACACACACACACACACACACACACACACACACACACGTTGGAGAAACCAACATAAAAGTCCGTGGGTGTGACATTACCTCCCCCTCCCGGAAGGCATGTCCTCGTGCCGACAAACTGAAAAAACAAACAAACAAACAAACAAACAGTACAAAGTCTTAGGAGGGGGCTTTGGTGGAGGACGGACTCCCGGGAGGAGGGCACAAGATGGAGTCCAGGGTGGTGACAGAATAGTCCATGGAGGTGATGACGGAGGGAGGAGCCAAGGAGGAGGGGGCTGGAGCAGGAGGAGCCAGGTGGGACCCAGAACACAGCAATGATGGAATGCCAAGGTGGAGCCGATGGAGGGAGGAGCCATGGTGGAGGGAAGGCTGACGACTCCATGGGGCCGACCGACGGAGGCGGAGCAGGTGGTGGTGGAGCCCGAGGTGGAGACGGAAAGCCGATGATCTTGGGAGACACCGCGGATCGGAGGGCCAAGGCGGAACCCAAGGCTCTGGCGACCAAGGCGGAGATGGAGATCCGGAGGTCCGCGGTGGAGCCGGAGTGACAGAGGGCCGAGGCTGTGCCCGTGGGAGGGAGGAGGTCCACAGAGCCGGTGGGACGGAGCGACGAGGCACAGCCGGAGGAGTAGAGTCCATAGGCGAAGGTGGGGCAACGACTGACCAGGGCGGAGCCGGAGGGACAATGGAGCCCGGTGGAGCTGATGGACCAACGGCCGACGGCGGAGACGAGGGAGCAGAGAGCCAGGGTGGAGCCGCAGGGTCGGAGGGCCGAGGCGGAGTCCAGGACTCTGAGGCTGGAGGCGATGGTGAGGGATGCCATGACACCGATGGAAGCTGGCTGACCTGCGGCGAGCCCACTGCACAGCTGGTGGGCTGAGGGTGAGCAAGGGGACAGACAGAAGACAGCGGGGATTCTGGAAGGCTGGACGGAACAAGCGGAGATTCAGGACGACTGGACGGAACCAGCGGAGATTCAGGCATAGACAGAAGAGGGAGGGTGGGTGGGAAATCCAGGCAGACAGGTATTTCCGTGACAAAGTCTATTAAGTCACCAGAGTTGTGCTCATGCTCACCCCCAGTGGTGGTGCAGTGGGTAGGGCTCTCTACCACCCTCTCTTGCTCCACAAAGCACTCCACCGTCGCAGATGTAATGGCCGGCTCTCGCACCTGATCGGAAGTTATGACCCCATCGGCGCTCCATACTGCTGTCGCTCCGGGCTCGGGCTTCCCGTCTACGATGGGCTCAGGCTCGTAATCTGCGGGTCGGGGTGGCTGGCTGGGCTCTGGGTCTGGAGTGGCACTGACGAGGTTCTCCTGGGAACGGGTGGAAAACGAGGGTTTGTTTCTCGCCAGTGTCCACTCCACAAAAGCGGCGAAGTCCGCTCGAGGGCCGTCCTCAGATGACGGCGCTCTGCATGACGCATTGAGGCTAGCGTCATAGAACGCACAGAGCACGTCGTCCGGGTAGCTGGTGGTGTTTGCTACAAGCTGGAACATGAGCGTAAATGCCTCGAGCGGTAAATCCCCCTGCTTCAGCCGGAGGAGGATGAATTCTGGACGTAGGAAGGAATCCATGGGGGAAACACAATGGAAACAAAAAGACTGGGAAACGCAAACGAGAAATAAAAACGGGGTATGATGCAAAAAAAAAAAAAAAAAATGTTTTGGTCGGTCTTTCTGTCACGTCTTACACAGGAACACACGAACAACGACGTAGTAAAATACGTATATTTAATAAATCCAACGGAAAACAGGAGACACAGGAACACCAGGAGATAAAATTAAAGACCGACAGGACTGAGAGGAAAACACACACACACTAAATACACAGACTGATTAACACATCCAGGTGAAGGCAATAAGGGAGAAACCAAAACACTCAGATCTGCGGGGGGAATTGATGGGAGAAACCAACATAAAAGTCCGGGGGTGTGACAAATAATAACCATTAATAACATTTTTAAAATGATTTAAATAATATATTAATTGAATAATTATTAGAATAACATATTTAATTACATATTTAGATATATAGTTAAGAATTTATAGTTAAGATTTAGAAATAGATTGGAATAGAAATAGTTGGAAATAGAAATAGAAATATATTTTATATTCTACATGTCTATTTGTTCTGGGTGACCCTCTGCAGTACCATAACAGACCCCCAGGGGTCCCCTAGGAAAAAAGGAATAATAAGTTATATTTGCACAAGGACACTTTTGTCCATATTATTGCAATGTAGGCAAAAACAATCTACTAATCTAAATATACATGTTAAAGACAGCTATTTATTCATTAGCTAAAACAAGTATACAGTTGGTCATCCAAAGTTACATTAACAAGAGTCTCTCTCTATTTTCCCAGGCTAAGTTACATATGATTTGACTTGCGAGGCAGAATGACAGGCAAAAATAAGATGAGCTGTGAATGTGCCTTGAGGGCCTCGTTTGCCTATCATCCCATTTCTTCTCTTTGTGTGTAGCACATCTGCCTCCTCTGAGCGCTCCCCGTGAGCTCTTTTAACTTGCCAGAGGAGCATCACTTTGGAATCACATTAATTAAACCATGAACTAATTGTATGTTACTTTGCTGTCAACTGAGTCGGTATCACATTCTTTTAGAGGGTTAAAAAAAAAAGTAGAAAAAAAGAGATGATTCTCTTGTTTGCTGTAAGATTCCAGCTGTCATTGGATTTAAGTAAGCATGTATTTAATTAACAAAACAGTTCAGTGAAGCATGAATCAATATTTATTTATATAATGAAAACACAACAGTGTTCACTCAGTATTCTGAACATTGAAAATGCGTCTAATGATTTACAAGAATATAGAGAATTCACAGAGCGAGTGAGGAATAATTACTTGCTGACTGTGTTGTAATGTTTTTGTGCTGATGCTCCAGATTGGAACATTATTGGTTTTCTTAGTAATACCACCAAGGAATGAAATGAGAGCAATTTCATGAAATTGTCACGTGGGAACAGAGGAGGTCTGGGTCCAAATGCAGGTAAGTATTTTTAATGAACAATAAACAAAATAAACAAACAAAAGGCCAACACGGCACAACACGACACGATAAACAAGAGCGAGACTGGAGCAAGAGTTCAAGGGACACGAATACAAACCAACAGAAAACAGGAAACAGGAAACAATGCAGCCAGAATGAGTAGTGGGAAGTGGGCAACTTTATAGTCTGTATAATTGTGAACAGGTGTGGGTGAGACGAGTGTAATGATCACAAGACAGGTGTACACAATCAGGGGAGTGAAGTGTGGGAGGAAGGGAAAGAGCGACATCGCGTGGAGGAGGGAAAAGCTGCAGCCCAGAGTCATGACAGTACCCCCTCTCTACGGAACGGATACCAGACGTTCCATAATGTCTGGTGGGAGGTGGAACGGGGGACTGGCGAAAACAGGGGGAGGGATGGTGGGCCAGGCCCGTGCAACGGAGGAACGTGAGCGGACACAGCCGCCAGAGGAACGTGAGCGGACATCGCCGCCAGAGGAACGTCAGCGGGCACCGCCGCCAGAGGAACGTGAGCGGACTCCGCCGCCCGAGGAACATCAGCGGGCACCGCCGCCAGAGGAACGCGAGCTGGCATCGCCGCCAGAGGAACATCAGCGGGCACCGCTGCCAGAGGAACGTGAGCTGGCACCGCCGCCAGAGGAACATCAGCGGGCACCGCCGCCAGAGGAATGTCAGCGGGCATCGCCGCCAGAGGAACGTCAGCGGGCATCGCCGCCAGAGGAACGTCAGCGGGCACCGCCGCCTCGGGCACAGAGTGAGTGGTCATTGCCGCTTCGGAGATAGAGAGAGCGGACGCCGCCGCATCAGGAACAGAGAGAGCGGACGCCGCCGCCAAGCGAGCGTCCTCCGCTGCCAGAGGAACATCAGTGGGCATCCCCGCCAGAGGAACGTCAGCGGGCACCGCCGCCTCGGGCACAGAGTGAGTGGTCATTGCTGCTTCGGGGATAGAGAGAGCGGACGCCGCCGCATCAGGAACAGAGATAGCGGTCGCCGCCGCTTCGGGAACAGAGATAGTGGACGCCGCCGCCTCGAGCACAGAGTGAGCGGTCACTGCCGCGTCAGGAACGGAGATAGCGGTCGCCGCCGCTTTGGGATCGGAGATAGCGGACGCCGCCGCCGTGGGCACAGAGTGAGCGGACGCCGCCGCCAGACGAGCGTAGATGACTGCCATCCACTCTGGCACAGCGTGAGCGGACGCCGCTGCATCGGGAACAGAGTGAGCGGGCATCGCCGCTTTGAAAAAAAACTTCCCTGCTGGACCCATAGTTGCTGGCTGCATTCTGTCACGTGGGAACAGAGGAGGTCTGGGTCCAAATGCAGGTAAGTAGTTTTAATGAACAATAAACAAAATAAACAAACAAACAAAAGGCCAACATGGCACAACACGACACGATAAACAAGAGCGAGACTGGAGCAAGAGTTCAAGGGACACAAATACAAACCAACAGAAAACAGGAAACAGGAAACAATGCAGCCAGAATGAGTAGTGGGAAGTGGGCAACTTTATAGTCTGTATAATTGTGAACAGGTGTGGGTGAGACGAGTGTAATGATCACAAGACAGGTGTACACAATCAGGGGAGTGAAGTGCAGGAGGAAGGGAAACAGTGACATTGTGTGGAGGAGGGAAAAGCTGCAGCCCAGAGTCATGACAGAAATACAGTGAAATTGTGTTCAAGACTGTTCTAAAAAGATGATTTCATTATAGAAATGTACTTACAGTAGTAAAGTATGTATTTTTTTAATGTCAGAATACTTTTTTCTCATATAACTATAGGTAAGCAATCTAAACACTGTGATAAAAGCAACTTTTTTTTTTCCATCAGAACAGATGAACGTAAATGGTACATTTTATGTGACGTTGGTTTTGTTCATGTCGCCTCAGGTCTGACTTGAAATGTCTGTTGAGTGCCGCTATAAATCTAATGCTCTGTGACGTTTTAAAATAACGTATCTGCACTACAACTAAACCTACCTGATAATATGAACACAAGCGAATGTGACGTAAAAACGGAAATCGCAAACATGCCGTTTTAGCTTGTTTTTCGATCTTTCATCTTTTAGCTCTTTCATTATGAATCATGTTTTTCACAGGATTTGTACCCAAGGATTCCACATCCTAAGTCCAATTTTGTGCTGGCTGAGCTATTAAGCAAGCTTGTTACATCCGGAAAGTGAAACATATGGAGCTGTAATCATAACTGTGTATGAAAATGATTACTGTGATTAAGTGCTCACTGTTTTACCGCCCCTAGTGTTATTTTCTGTTGGAAACTGCAGTGATATGTATTTACTGGTATGTTTCACGTCTTCTTGTGAAAACGTTCCCACAGGTTCCTTTTTTGTCATAAGATCAGGTAGCAACAATGTTATGCATTTTATATCCTGCTGTTAATATATCGCAATGTCTATTTAGTGCATATAGCAGTATTTTTAGCGATGTGCTATTTACACTAAGTGAAAATAGCTATAGATTCTATTTAAACTGTTAAAATAGCAGGATTTTCTGCTATTTATACTACTTATTGCAAATAATGTGATGCTTTTTTTCAGGATTCTTTAGACAGGGTTTAGGTTAAGCCAGGATTAGGCCAGCCATAGATTAACTAGGATATTTAAGTAGATTTTACAAATATGCCTCAGATAAAACAATGCTGTTGTGGATCGTAAGACAAAACAATTAGTCTGACATATTTTAAGATCTGTCAGTGCAAGTTTCTTTCAGTTGAAACAGACCAGACATGCATTTTAGGAACTGGGCTTGGGACTAAGTTTAAGCTTTAAAAAAAAATAAATAAATAAATAAAAATAAATAAATAAAAAAATAAAATTAAATAAAATTAAATTAAATTAAATTAAATTAAATTAAATTAAATTAAATTAAATTAAATTAAATTAAATTAAATTAAATTAAATTAAATTAAATAAAAATTGGTTAAGATTAAATGAGATTAAACATATTTTAATGTGTGTGTTTAAGGCAGGACTAATGGTCTGAACCAGTGTTAAAAAAATAAATAAAATAATACAACCTCAACTAATCCTATTAAAAACCATTGTCATTTGTTAAAATAAAACTGAAACTAAATATAAATATTGGATGGAAAAATAACTAAACAGTACAAAAATACAAATGTGGAAATAAAAACTAAAAATCAATAAAACTGAAAATTAAAAAGGAAAAAAAGGAATATTAACAAATGCAAACACAATCTAAAATAGTAATAAATACAATATAATAGTATATTAATAATACTAGTAAAATAGCATGCTCTGACCAATAGAAGTCAGAACTTTTTGGGAAACCTGTTTGAAAATAATAATTTTTGCAAATCCTTTTGGGGCTTCAATTAGATAAAAAAAATGTCTTTAATTGTGCTGTTCCTTCAGGCAAAGAAAATGATTTCAGTTATGTAATCCACTGTTATGAAATATAAATGACTTTGTCTAGACAGAAGAATTGGTCCAATTTTTCTCTTTGTTAGTGTAATATCCTTGTCGTACATGTGTTCTTCTCGACTCAAAATAGAATCAATCATTCATCTGTATTTCTGCCCATAATGTTTAGAATAGACCACTCTGTTATACCTTAAAGGAAACAGAGAGAGAGAGAGAGGGCGATGACAGGACAAACAAAATACAAACAGTATCAGCTGTGGCAGGCCGGGCAAGACTTTCGCTGGTTCAGCAGAAAGCGAAGGCGCAAGAGGAAATAAGAGAGCTGGAGAGGGGGGTATATATGCTGCACTGGGGGACTGATTTATACATGATCTCAGGTGGGGGGTGAATCCGCCCGCAGTCTCCCTGCCTGCCGCTGTCGCCTCTAATGAAGCAGAGGTGCGTGTGAGGAGACAGACGCAGTCTCGCACAAACAAGGGCAACCAGGCCTCACAACACAGCCCCTAATGAGCCCCCCGGTCATATTTTAGCATAATGCCTCCGCACACCCCATAGACACGATAGATGCGGTCGTTGCGCTATTGTATGGGTGCATACTTAAGGACCATCTCGTTCTCTTGCGGGATCTCTCACCCACACATATATACGCTCATTTGTCACATACATTTGTCAGTAGCATGCATGTAGGAGCACAACACACATTCAAAGAGAAGGAATTAATGTCCAACACGTCTCAATGGCTTTCCTCCAATCCTTCCGAGGCTGTGAGAATGCAGACTCAGGTAATGTCACCGTCATATCCCCTTGTTACGGCTCCCCCACAGGGCCCCATCCATATGGCTCAGTCTCAATGGCAGGGCTGTGAGATAGAGGGTAACGAAGCCAGCGCTATTTTTAAAGAGCCTTTCTCCATTTCCAGCACAGCTTGTTAAGAGCTCATCGTTACCACACTTCCATACTTTCCCATCCTAGGTGCTAAGGGCAACTGAGCCTGGGCCTAGATAAAGTGCCAGAGTTGTCACATAGTCTTACAGAGATAGTGTTTCACCTCACTAATCATGCCACTATGAGGGAACGTGGTCAGGTGCTGTCAAGGCAACAGGGTAAGTGGCGAGCAGGTATTGCTTTAGCTTGAGAAGGATTCCGATGTTTATGTTGGGAGGAGGCAAGGTTTTTATATAGAATTTGAAGCTGTGTATGAGCTACGAGCCAGTCTGCGGTGCCGCTAGGGAGAACTAGAGAGCTCTCAGGGTAGAGCTGTAAAAATTAGATTTAGAGGGAAAGGGTTAACCGTTGATGACCTTGCTGCTTATTTTGGGATTCAAAGTGTACAGTGCCTTGCAAAAGTATTCATTCATTTTTCTCACATTTTGTTTTGTTGCAGCATTAAGTTAAACTGCTTTAAATTTGTTTTTCCCCACATCAATTTACACTCCATACACCATAATAATGACAAAGCAAAAACCAGATTTGCTAATTTTACAAATTTATTAAAAGTAAAACACTGAAATAAGTACATTGCATAAGTATTCATACCCTTAACTCATTACATAGTTGAAGCACCTTTACAGCCTCAAGTCTTTTTGGGTATGATGTGACAAGCTTTGCACATCTGCATTTGGCAATTATCTGCCATTCTTTGCCTCACCTTTTCACCTCTCAAGCTCTGTCAGCTTGGATGGGGGCTGGCAGTCATTTTCTAGAGTCCTAGTTGTTCTAATCGTCTTCCATTATGGATAATGCTTCTGTGAACCTTCAATGCAGCAGATCTATTTCTGAACTATTCCCTAGATCATTGCCTTAACGCAAGTCTGTCACTGAGCTCTACAGGCAGTTATCTTGAACTCAGGACTTGGTTTTTGCTCTGATATGCATTTTCAGCCGTTAGACCTTTTCTGAGAGGTGTGTGCCTTTCTAAATCATACTCATTCAAATGAATTTGCCACAGTTTAACTCCACTCGAAGTGTAGTAATATCTAGAAGCAATATGAATGCTCCTGAGCTAAACTTCGAGTGTCCCAGAAAAGGGTATGAATACTTATGCAATGGGATCCTTTCAGTTTTTTATTTTTAATAAATTTGCACAAATGTTAAAAAACTATTTTTTGCTTTACCATTATGGAGTAGGGAGTATAGATTGATGTGTGAAAAAAAGCAATTTAAAGTAGTTTAACATAAGGCAGCAACATAACAAAATGTGAAAAAATTAAGGGGTATGAATAATTTCGCAAGGCACTGTATATTTAGCTATTTATATTTTTTAATTTTAGAAGGCAAAAGTTTTATAAAGCAGGCAGCGAATTGAGAGCAGTCAAAAATAAGTTTGGGGTCATATGTGACCCTGGACCACAAAACCAGTCCTAAGTAGCATGGGTATATTTGTAGCAATAGCCAAAAATACATTGTACTCAAAAGTTAAAAGAGTCAAAAGTATTGATTTTTCTTGTATGCCAAAAATCATTCGGATATTAAGTAAAGATCATGTTCCATGAAGATTTTTAGTAAATTTCCTACTGTAAATATATTAAAGCTTAATTTTTGATTAGTAATATTCATTGCTAAGACCATTTTGGACAACTTTAAAGGTGATTTTTTGCACTCTCAGAATCCAGATTTTCACATTTGTATCTCGGCCAAATATTGTCCTATCCTAACAAACCATACATAAATCGAAAGCATATTTATTCAGCTTTCAGATAATGCATAAATCTCAATTTCAAAAAATGTACCCTGGTATTGTGGTCCAAGGTCATACACTGGTATTCAAAAGTTTGGGATCAGTAAGTTTTTAAATGTTTTTTTAAAAGAAGTTTCTTCTTGATGCTAATCAAGGCTGTATTTACTTGATCAAAAATCCAGAAGAAAAACAGTAATATTGTGAAATATTATTTCAGTGTAAATATTCTATCTGAATATATTTTAAAATGTAATTTATTTCTGTGATGCAAAGCTCCATTTTCAGCATCATTACTCCAGTCTTTAGAGTTACATGGTGCTTCAGAAATTATTCTAATATGCTGATTTATTATCAATGCTGAAAACATTGCTGCATAATATTTTTTGGAACCTGTGATACTTTTCAGGATTGTTTAATAAATAAAAAGTTAAAAAAGAACAACATTTATTTAAATTAAAAACCTTTAGTAACAATATACACTACCATTTGTAGGCAGTACATTTGTATTCTTTATTTTTTTAAGAAATTAATACTTTAATTCCTTAAGGATGTGTTAAATTGATAAAACAAAGTGATAGTAAAGACTTTTATTATTAGAAAAGATTTCTCTTTTGAATAAATGTTTTTTAACTTTTTATTTGTCAAAGAATCCTGAAAAAATAATCACACATTCCAAAACAATATTAAGCAGCACAGCTGTTTTCAAAATTGATAATTAAAGTAATAAATCAGCATATTAGAACAATTTCTGAAAGATCATGTGACACTGAAGACTGGAGTACTGGCTGATTTAAAAAATCAGCTTTGCATTACAGGAATAAATTATATTTTTAAATATATTAAACTAGAAAACCATCATTTAAACTGTAATAATATTTCATAATATTAATGTGTGTTTGTTTTTTTCTGTATTTTTGATCAAGTAAACGCACCCTTGATGAGCATAAGATAATTCAGAGTTCAGGAAAAAAAAAAAAAAAAATCTGAATTATGTGACTGGAGTAATGGCTGCTGAAAATTCAACTTTACCATTATATAAAATGTTTATATATGTATATTTATTTATTTTTTTCCATTAAATAACAAACTTCTCGTAATTGTAATGTAGAAAGGAAAATTCAGTGATTTTCTGTGAAGTTGCTTTACAATGATGTGTATCGTGAAATGCACTATACAAAAAAAAACGTGAACTGAATTGAATTAAGCTGAATTGGTGTTAAATTGGACTGAATCAAGTCAAAATGATCTGAAAATAAATGCGGCCACATTTCTGAATTGCATTTTATTGTTACATTTAACTAATTTAAACATGAATTAAACAAACTGTGTTAAATTGGTTATTTATTGATAAATTTAAAAATGTATATATTTGTTTACCTTTTATGAATAAATCAATAGGTTTAAAGTGACACTTAAATAATCTTTATTTCTTAAATAAGTCCTCTAAAATCTTCCCATCCTCTATATATTTAAATATATCTGACATGGTTCTGATCCTTTTTTCTTCTTTGCAGAAAATACTGTAACAGCTGCTAATAAATAACAATTTTCATGTGAAGTGAGAAAAATAATCGTCTTACTCGATAGCATGTACCTACCGGGAGCCGGAGTTATTAGTGTAGAATCGACTTAAGGACCTCGGGGCAAAAACAAAGGAAGGAAAACACACCAAACTCCATTTGTCAGAATGAAGCTTTATGTATTTGACAGTAAGAAGTGTGCGACTCAAAGTATACTTGTTTAGATGATGGGCTTAAAGAGGAATGTGTTCACTTCCCATTTATGTTCAGGTATATGGATTACTTCAACACTATTTCAAGCAAAGACAAAAACAGCACATACTGTGCATATCCATTATGAGAGGAGGGTTATAACACAGCTCAGTCATATTACTGCATCTCTGGAGCGGTTCAGCTTTAAGTACCTTGTCTAAGGCAACAATAATGTTTAAGCACCTTGCCAAAAGGCCTAAAGGTACAGAGAAAAGAAATTTCATTTTCGCAAAACACAGCACAAGTGTCGATGTGAAGTGACTCACCTCTCTAACTATGAGTCAATAGTCAGCCCTAAGCAAAAGTGCCTTTGTGCTGCTCTCTGCAGTAAAAGTTTCATATTGTCAGTTTAGTGTAGCTTCTTTCTTCAATTATATGCACAATGTATCTTCACATTCTTTACGGTGTATGAATACATTAAAACATATAATATTTTTATTCTCTCTGGTTACGGCTTTTATAAAACTAAACAGAATCAGCTTTGCAATTTCACAGTAATACATAGAAAACGCTGTCCATTGCTAAACACCTTTAATTTGGCTCATAAAGCAAATGCACATTGGTTTGAAGCTTCCTAAATGATTTCAGCATGTCGTCAAATAATAAAATGCCCCCAGGGCCTAAAGAAATAAGCACAGATATCTGTAAGAGACTGTAAGACACTTCCAAATGGATCTAAAGAGCTCATTTCAGAGCCTCATCCACGTCATATAACAGTAATGCGCAAAGAAATCTTTAACTGGGGTAATTACTCCAAGCATGTGATTAGAATGTCATTCGATGACATTGGCTAATTAGCTCTGTCTTGGTTCATCACAGTCGTTCAATGGGAAAGGCTGTCACGGCTAGTAGGGAGGTGCGACACTCTTAGCCGGACTATGGCATGTAAGGGCCTGGATAAGAAATTGTAGGACAGAGGGTCTTTTAATAATTTGTGACACATCTGTCATGGAGAAAGGTTTGAGAGACCCTAAATAGCATGAATTTAATTGAAGTATTATTCTCTTGACCTTCACATTTAAGCTGGTGCAGAACCCTCTCTCGTTGTTCATCTTTGAGCAGAGACAATGGGATCTTTACATTAGCTGTGTGTATACAGTATTTGTGCATGTTGCAGATTTGTGAGTTCACAACACTGTACATGTAGGCTTCGGTCTTCAGTGCCTTTTTTTTTTTTTTGATTCTTTGAGATAGAAAAAGAACAGAAAAATGACAATCAGTGTTGGGCACGTTACTTAAAAAAGTAATTAATTATAGTTACTAGTTAATTCTCAAATAGTAACTGAGTTAGTAAGTGAGTTACATCATTATAAAAGTAACTAATTACCAGGGAAAGTAACAACTGTATTACTTATTTATTTATTTATTTATTTAAAATATGTCAAACAACTTGGATGCCCCCAATTGTAAATATGGTAAGTGAATAAAACATTGTACACTAATCTACACTATATTAATATTGCAATGTGAAAGATGCCTTCCAGGGGCAAAATATCACGTTATTGGGGTTGCTTCAATCTGCGGACATGAAAAACATCCCACGGCAACACTGCTAAACCCTCTGGGGTCGAGTTTTTTCTTGATGACAAAAATTCCTCAGTCAATTAGAAACTTCAAAAGGTCTACTTTTATTTGTGTATAGCCATGATAACAAGAAAACAATGTGCTTTCGTAAAATAAACAGGGTGCACTCTCTGCCGTCTCGGTCTCAGTCAATCTTCACAGACACGTAAATAAAACAACCTGAATCTCAGCGAATACGTGCCTTATAGACACGAGAAATATATGTATAGAAAGCTTGAGATGTCTACTTATAAATGAAGTACGTTGAAACAAATATTCTCTGATAAAGTAATCCGTATGATACCAAGGCAAGCTCTAGTTTTTCCTGCCTAAACTTATCCCTAACGTAATCATGCCTACGAACAACGCCTTCGCTTTTCAAATTTTAAACATCCACGTGAGATGTGCAGACAAATCTAAATCTTGGCTACTTTTACTTTCTGGAAGAAGACACGCTGACAGTAAGCTAGAATTTACCTCAGAAGAAAAACGCAATGCCGTTAGTGACACCATTCATTTATAACGCCATTATTTTTTATAATTTATTTAGCATTTAGCATTTATTTTAAATATTGTAGGTTTGTTTTGTTTTGTGTGTGTGTGTGTGTGTGTTTGTGTGTTTGTGTGTGTGTGTGTGTGTGTACCTGGTATTCATCACGTTGTGGGGAACAAATGTCCCCACAAGGATAGGAATACCAGTAGATTTTGACCTTGTGGGGACATTTCTCAGGTCCCCATGAGGAAACAGGCTTATAAATAATGCACAATGAGTTTTTTTGATGAAGTAAAAGTGTGCACAATCTCCTGTGAGGGCTAGGTTTAGGTGTAGGGTAGGTGTAGGGCGATAGAAAGTACAGTTTGTACAGTATAAAAACCATTACGCCTATGGAATGTCCTCATAAAACATGTAAACCCAACATGTGTGTGTGTGTGTGTGTGTGTGTGTGTGTGTGTGTGTGTGTGTGTGTGTGTGTGTGTGTGTGTGTGTGTGTTTGTGTGTGTGAACAATGTAGAAGTCTGTCACCTTTATGTGCACAAAAAAAGAAGAAAAAAATCTTCCTGACCCCAAATGATCAAAATTAATAAAATACAATTTTTACATTTTTTATTTACTTATAACATTATTATTAGTAGTAGCAGCAGCAGTAGTAGTAGAAGTAGTAAACATATTGTCACGACCACACACAAAGGGAGAAGGTGAGTATCTTTCAAGGTATTTATTAACAAACGTGCACAGTACAACACACGTGCAATCGGGTGAAATAAGGTCTCTGTGGTCAAATCTTCAAACAAACACAACAGGTGAGTTCAAGTTCATAAGGATCATAGCGTTAGCAATAGTCACTTCCCTTTAACACGATTAACGTGTATCACAGGAGAACATCAGAGCAATCCACGAGGAGCACAGGAGAACATCGGAAGAATCCACGAGGAGCACAGGAGAGACAACAGGAGGGAGAGAAGATCCACAGAGAAGCATCCATGCAACTTCGATACCAGCCGATGAGTGAGTGGCAGAGGTAGGTATATAAAGGGTGTGGTGATTGCTGGTGCAGGTGACGGTGATTAGTATTCTGGTGATGGTTCACGGGTGTGCTGTGGTGGTGATTGGCTGGTTGGTGGAGGATCGTGGTGATTGGGGCTGAGGGAACGTGCAGAGGGTGTGACATCACCCCCTCCTCCACGGGTGACTCCTGGCACCCAAGAACGGCGACGGGGACGACCACGACCTCTGGGAGCTGGGCGTTCGGGATGTTGGCGGTGGAATTCCTCGAGGAGAGTCGGGTCCAGGATGTCGTCACGGGGTATCCACGATCTCTCCTCGGGTCCGAACCCCTCCCAGTCCACTAGGTACTGGAGCTGGCCGTTCCGCCGCCGGGAGTCTAGGATTTCTTGGACTTGGTAGATGTTATCTCCAAGGATCTCTGGCGGGTCGGGAGGAGGAGGTGACTCCGACTCTGTGGAGGAAGGGAACAGGGGTTCAGTGTGGCGCTTGAGTAGGGAAACGTGAAACGAGGGGGCGATTCTGTAATGTGGTGGTAGGTTTAGACGGTAGGTGACAGGGTTGATCTGTGAGTGCACGGTGAAGGGCCCTATGTAGCGGGGACTCAGCTTCCTACTGGGCAGCCGGAGGCGTATGTCTCGAGTGGACAACCATACCTGGTCCCCGGGGAGGTAAACTGGGTTGGGTAACCTACGGCGGTTGGCATGTTCCGTATGCCTCCGTACTGCCCGCTGGAGATGGACGTGCGCTGAGTCCCACACCCTCTCGCTCTCTCGGAACCAGTGATCTACCGCGGGCACCTCGGAGGACTCTCCAGTCCATGGAAACAGAGCTGGTTGATAACCTAGAATGCATTGGAATGGGGTTAGACCAGTAGAGGTTTGACGGAGGGAATTTTGCGCATACTCAGCCCACGGTAGATACTGGCTCCAGGTGTTTTGATGTTGGGAACAGTACGTCCGAAGGTAGCGGGAGATTTCCTGTATTTTCCGTTCGGTCTGCCCGTTCGTTTGAGGGTGATATCCGGATGACAGGCTGACTGTGGTACCCAGAAGTTGGAAGAAGGCCCGCCAGACCCTGGAAATGAATTGGGGTCCCCGATCGGACACGATGTCTTCTGGGAGTCCGAAGTTCCGGAATACATTGTGGAATAGTGCCTCTGCGGTTTCTAGTGCTGTGGGGAGACCTTTGAGAGGTATTAATTTGCAAGCTTTCGAGAATCGATCGACTACCACTAAAATTGTGGTGTAACCCTGAGAGGGGGGCAGGTCTGTGGCGAAGTCAATGCCCAAGTGTGTCCAGGGTCGGCGGGGAATAGGTAACGGTTGTAATTTACCTTCGGGTAAGCGGCGTGGGGTTGTGTTGACGGCGCAGACCGAACATCCTTGGACGTACCGTTCCACTTCCCTGCTCATGTTGGGCCACCAATATTTCTGCTGGAGGAGCGAGAGGGTTCGCCTGCTGCCAGGATGTCCTGAGCCGGGGGACGTGTGCGTACTATCCAGCAGAAGGGGTCTGAGACGGCTTGGGACATAGACACGACCCGGGGGAAGCTCCGGTGGTGCAGGTTCCTCGAAGGTGGCGGCCCGTATATCTTCATCCAGCTGCCATAGTATGGGTGCGAGAAAGACAGATGGGGGTAGAATTGGATCAGGATCGTCAGAGGTAGGTTCAGGTGAGTGCATACGTGATAGGGCGTCTGCTTTGGTGTTTTTGTGGCCGGGTTGGTAAGTAATGTGGAAATTGAATCGGGCAAAGAATAATGACCAGCGAGCTTGGCGGGCATTTAGTCTCTTGGCGTTCTGAATGTACTGGAGGTTCTTGTGGTCGGTTATTACGGTGAAGGGGAACTGGGCTCCTTCCAACCAGTGCCGCCACTCTTCGAGGGCGAGCTTTATGGCCAGCAGTTCGCGGTCTCCAATTCCATAATTCTGCTCAGCTGGGGTGAGTTTTTTGGAATAGTACGCACACGGATGGAGGGATCGGGGTTCATCAGACCACTGGGACAGCACGGCTCCTACGCCCACGTCCGCCGCATCTACCTCCACCACGAAGGGCCTTGAAGGGTCGGGGTGCTTGAGGATGGGAGCGGTGGTGAACATTAGCTTTAGACGGTCGAAGGCTTGCTGAGCCTCTGGAGTCCACTGTAGTACCCGGCGACCTCCCTTTAAGAGGGAAGTGAGTGGAGCCGATAGGAGGCTATAGTTCTTTATAAAGCGTCGGTAGAAGTTAGCGAAGCCTAAGAAACGCTGAAGCTCCTTCACCGTCCTGGGCTCCGCCCACTTGGCCACTGCGTCCACCTTGCCGGCTTCCATGTGAACTCCCTCCGCAGTGATCACGTATCCGAGAAAGGAGATGGTGGGCTGATGGAATTCACATTTTTCTAATTTTAGATAGAGTTGGTACTCACGGAGGCGTTGGAGAACCTGACGGACGTGGTCTTGATGTTCTTTTAGGTTACGTGAGTAAATGAGGATATCGTCAATGTAGATGATTACGAATCGATGGAGGTAGTCGCGGAAGATTTCGTTCATGAAATTCTGAAATACGGAAGGACTGTTAGCCAGGCCATAGGGCATCACCTGATATTCATAGTGACCGGTGGGGGTGATGAAGGCGGTCTTCCACTCATCTCCTTCTCGGATACGGATCAGGTTGTATGCACTGCGGAGGTCGAGTTTGGTGAAGACACGGGCTTCCCGTAGTTCCTCCAAGGCAGCTGGCACTAGAGGAAGTGGATAGGCGAATTTCACCGTGGCGTCGTTGAGCACCCGGTAGTCAATGCAAGGTCTGAGCCCACCATCCTTCTTGGGGACGAAGAAGAAACTGGATGCTGCTGGGGACGTGGAAGGTCTGATGAACCCCTGTTGGAGAGCCTCCTGGATGTAATTCTCCATGGCTTCCTGCTCAGGACGTGAGAGGGGGTAGATTTTCCCGTGGGGTAGTTTGGCGCCTGGCAGCAGGTCGATACTACAGTCCCAGGGCCGGTGCGGTGGTAGTTGTGTGGCCCGTTCCTTGCTGAAGACATCGGTGAAAGACTGATAGACGGGGGGAATGGCGGTGGCGGATTGAGTGGCAGGGCTCTCTATGGTGGTGGCGTGCAGAGGGATAGGACGGTATGGAGACTCTGTATCTGACGAGGAAGGATGGTAGCCGTGGTCCTCACACGTTGCGCCCCACTCCAGGACCTCTCCTGTGCTCCAATCTATGCGGGGTTGGTGCTTAATGAGCCATGGTCTGCCCAGGATGACATCCACGTTGGCTCGCGGGAGTACTAGGAGGGTCAGATGTTCCCGGTGGTTGTGTTGGGAGACGAGGGTCACTTTTCTGGTCCGGCGAGATATCTTACCATCGCCCAATGGTGAGTTTTGGATTGTGGTAATTTGGTAGGTGACCTCATTTTGAACGGTGGGAATTCGATGTTTAGCAATGAAGTGTGATGAAACAAAATTGCCAGCCGCTCCGGAATCCACGAGCACATAGATGGGGAGAGTGCGAGAGTTTACTATTAGTTCAGCGGTAATATGGGGTAAGAGAGACATGGCCGGAGTAATAGATACGGTACTCACCATTGGACGAGGCGGGCGGACTGGACAGGCACTGATGAAGTGAGAGGCTTCTCCACAATATAGGCATAGACGATTATTAATTCGTCGTTTCCTCTCCGCGGGATCCAGGCGATAGGAGTCAGTAATCATAGGCTCTTCCGCATCTCGTTGGGGTGACGATGTTCGGAGTGGAGGGAAGCTGGGTACAGACTTTGTAGAAGGACACGCTGAGAGATGTTGAGAAATGCCTACTGCCTTCTTAATAAAGGTTTCCAGCGGTACGTCGTCATCGTAAATGACCATATGCTTGCGGATCTGGGGTTTAAGCCCCTTACGGTAGGCTGCTAGGAGAGCGACTTGGTTCCAACCACTGGTGGCCGCTAGAGAGCGGAAGCGCAGGGTGTAATCATGAATATTGGACGTACCTTGATTCAGAGTAATCAGTTCGTCGTGCACGGAAAGGGGAGTGAGAGCAGCTCCAAACACGTCCTTGAAGTGGGCAACGAAAGCATTATAGGAGATTAATGCATCGCTCCGTGAATTCCAGAGTGCATCCGCCCATTGAAGTGCCTGCCCAGTGAGGAGGGAAATCATAAAATATATTTTAGAACTTTCGTTTGGAAACTGGTGTGCGTTGGCTTCGATATAGAGGGAACATTGCAGGAGGAAACCATTGCAACCACCCGGGTCTCCGGAATAGTTCATGGGGCGAGAGAGGGGCGTGTTGGAAATCGTCGTTGGAGCAACCGGTAGAGATTGACGAAGGACGTTTACCATATCCGAAAAGGAGTCGGGGGTATCTTCTGTGATAGCGGCGCTCGCCTCCATGAGTGACGTGGTGTGTTATTACTTTTGGGCTGGTATCCTGTCACGACCACACACAAAGGGAGAAGGTGAGTATCTTTCAAGGTATTTATTAACAAACGTGCACAGTACAACACACGTGCAATCGGGTGAAATAAGGTCTCTGTGGTCAAATCTTCAAACAAACACAACAGGTGAGTTCAAGTTCATAAGGATCATAGCGTTAGCAATAGTCACTTCCCTTTAACACGATTAACGTGTATCACAGGAGAACATCAGAGCAATCCACGAGGAGCACAGGAGAACATCGGAAGAATCCACGAGGAGCACAGGAGAGACAACAGGAGGGAGAGAAGATCCACAGAGAAGCATCCATGCAACTTCGATACCAGCCGATGAGTGAGTGGCAGAGGTAGGTATATAAAGGGTGTGGTGATTGCTGGTGCAGGTGACGGTGATTAGTATTCTGGTGATGGTTCACGGGTGTGCTGTGGTGGTGATTGGCTGGTTGGTGGAGGATCGTGGTGATTGGGGCTGAGGGAACGTGCAGAGGGTGTGACACATATAAGTTTAAAGGGGTCATATGATGTTGCTAAAAAGAGTATTATTTTGTGTATTTGTTGTAATGCAATGTTTTTATGCAGTTTGAGGTTCAAAAAGCATATTATTTTCCATATACTGTACATTATTGTTGCTCCTCTTTGCCCTGCTTTTCCGAAATGCTAAGATTTTTACAAAACTCAACGTTGATGGAAACCTCTGATTGGCCAGCTATCCGGTGCGTTGTGATTGGCCCGAATACCTCAAGTGTGTGAAGGAAATGTTACGCCCCTTACATGCAGTTTCTAAGCACGATGAGACAGAAACAATAAAACCCATTATAAACGAGGCATTTGTTGCATCCAGTGGGGACATAACTACTGATTATAATAACTCATACTGTCTTTTTACGTGTTGCGTTGTGTTGCGTCGCGTTCCATCACACCGCGCTGCGTAAACATAATACCATGTTTGCATTTGCAATTGTAGAACGAGAAACAAGCAGCACTACTCTACACTGCTCAAAACTCACCTTTGAATGGTCAGTACTGAATTCTTTAAATTTGAAAACGTACTTACAGGCCATCAGTCAGAAGCGCAGACTGTCCTTAACCCTTTGTGTACAGCTGGAATTGTAAGCTGCACTCTCAGGTTCACGAAACAGTCCTTCATGAAATGCACATCACCCACTTGAAAATTTGCATTGTACTGTTCTGGAACAGTGTTGTAAATATAACTTAACCACTGATTTCTAGCTGTGTCCTCATTTGGAACGACAAATAAAGTAATTTGGTGTTTGCAATGTCTCCACAACATGGCAGCTACAGCTGGTAAAAGTTACGCCTTCTTTCTTTCCATATACATATGGGCGGTGTTACGCTAATCTACTTACCCCGTGACGTGTTCAAGTGGAGGCGTGTTTGAACGAGCCGTTTTAGGGAGGTGTGGCTGTCTTAAATTTTATAATAAATATATCTTTGGTTTTGATACTTTGAGCTTTGCAACTTTACAGATCTTATCTATGCACAAAAAGCTTGTAACACTCCAAAGACAAAGGAAAACAAGGAACCGCATCATATGACCCCTTTAATTTATGCTTTCTAAAGACTGGTCAGAAAGCACGAGATTAAATGTATTTAATTTTACTGACAGCCATAGTTTTTAATAAAAAGAAACAGATTTGCATACAGTTCTATCATAGGTGTTAAAAGGATAGTTCACCCAAAAATGAAAATTCTGCCATTTACTCACCCTAAAGTGGTTCCAAACTTGTATAACCTTTGTTCATCTTCGAAACACAACTTAAGATATGTTTTATTTATTATCTTTAAATCAAGATTCCTACCACAGCCAAGGCACAGGAACATAGTAAGGACATTGTTAAAAAGGTCTGTGTGATAACAATGATTCAACTATAACTTTACGAAGCTGCGAGAGTACTTTTTGTGTGCAAAGAAAACAAATCTAATGACTTTATTCAGCAATTATCCCCCTCCACGTCACTGTATGCACCATTAATAAGAGTACCACGATGCATCAGCAGCACCACACGCACGTGTCTTGGTACTCTTGTTAATGGTGGCAGCCAGTCCTAAAGGTAAGAAATCATTGAATAAAGTTGCTATTTCGTTTTCTTTGTGCACAAAAAAAATATTCTAATAGCTTCATAAAATTAAAGTTGAACCACTGAAGTCACATGGACTATTTTAACAATGTCCTTACTACTTTTCTGTGCCTTGACCGTGGCAGGACTCTTGCTGTCTATGGAGGGTCAGAAAGCTCTTGGATTTCATCAAAAATATCTTTATTTTGTGTTCCAAAGATGAATGAAGGTCGTACGAGTTTGGAACCACATGAGGGTGAGTAATAGATGACAAAATCTTTATTTTTGGAATAGATGGGTCATCTATACATGAAAATATATAGCTGTCATGTGGTAAATACAATACAGAATTTGTCATAATAGGTAATGTCAAGTTTCACAGACAAGGTCATGTGGGAAGTCTAATAACTAACTGTGGACATTCCCTCAATCATTTAATATACTCCAGAGTCATCAACATTAGGACAATGGTAAGAAAAAAAAATGAAATAAAATTGAAGTGTGTGTAAGCTGCAAACCTTTTCTGCACACAACACCTTACATACAATTATTAGTAAAAAAAAAAAAAAAGACCCATTTTGAGAACACAGGTGTTTGATTACCTAACACTGTATTGTGTGGAGGTAAATATTCCAGTTGTGGTAATCTCAATTAACAGTGTAAAAAAAGTCACTCAGAGGGAGTATAATCCTAGCGTAACATTACCCAGCTCACCTTGCAAGTACTTTTCTAAGTGGAGGTTTAGTATACTGTGACATGCCATTCTTTCATTGGAGGCAGCCAAGTATATTTCATCAAACAGCGACGTAATTAATTTCAGCTACTGCAGTGCGACAGTCAAATGAAATAAATTTCTCCCCCTATTATCAAGGGGCACATCCAGCCACGGAGCTGCAGACATGGGCGCTCTGCATCGATGATGAGCAAGACTAAGTGTTTTTGCTTTTACTAATTACATCTAGCATATGTTGTACAGAAGCAGGGAGGAGACCGACTGAGGACTGAACATCACGTAATTGTATGAGTCACAGGGTTTCTTATTTGTTAAATAAATATATACTTAATTTCTAGAAAGTCCCAGGTTGCTTTTCATTTGGCAAACTATAATGAGAATTTCAGCGATTAACATTTAATATTTAGTTTCCTGCATATGAAATGAATTCATAAAACCCATTCACTCCTGGGAATGCAAACAAATTTAATTACACCTCTTTGCGATGACACATTTTCTCTTCCTTTTCAAAAGTCTCCTGCTCAGATTGCAGGGAGAATAATGATGCACTGAAGTAACGCTCATCTTAAACAGCCGTGAACACTTTGATCATCCATATAAAAGACAGAAAAAAGAACAGTGTAAAAGTACCACCATCTTGACCTCCACCACAGAATAAGAACAGAGTCAAAACACAGCACTATTCTCAGCTTTAATGGATGCTGTGCCCTGGGAAATGGTAACTTGAAAGTCAGAAATCATTCAGGATTCTGCTTTTGAAGCAACTGTAGACTTATTGTCTGCTTCATAATCTTGCTTCCTTTGCTTTGTATTAACGTTTAAGTTGGTGAAGATTCCTTTCATTCTGTCCACTTTTCACCTGAGGCTTTATCAGATGTCAATATATGGAAAGTATTGTCGATATCAGCACTGCTCAGTTTCAATGCCTTAACAGTAAAGGATCATTCTACACAATAAGAATGTAATCTGTATTGGAGGCTTCATTCCTGTCATTTTTAGTGACTCACTGTCATAGACTGAATACAAGTATAAAATGTATTTAAAGGAGGGAAGAAATCAAGTGCCTCATTCATAAAATGTTGCATAGAAACTGTTGTACAGTTTATCTAAGATCATTTCTCAAATGTGCATACTTGTACAGGTGCATCTCAATAAATTAGAATGTCATGGAAAAGTTCCTTTATTTCAGTAATTCAACTCAAATTGTGAAACTTGTGTATTAAATAAATTCAATACACACAGACTGAAGTAGTTTAAGTCTTTATTTATTTTAAAAAGACTTGATGATTTAGCTCACATAACAAAAACCCACCAATTCACAACAAATCTCAACAAATTAGAATATGGTGACATGCCAATCAGCTAATCAACTCAAAACACCTGCAAAGGTTTCCTGAGCCTTCAAAATGGTCTGGGAGGACTGCTGATCTGACAGTTGTCCAGAAGACAATCAAGGAGGGTAAGCCACAAACATTCATTACCAAAGAAGCTGGCTGTTCACAGAGTGCTGTATCCAAGCATGTTAACAGAAAGTTGAGTGGAAGGAAAGAGTGTGGAAGAAAAAGATGCTCAACCAATCGAGAGAACCTCAGCCTTGAGAGGCTTGTCAAGCAAAATCGATTCAAGAATTTGGGTGAACTTCACAAGGAATGGACTGAGGCTGGGGTCAAGGCATCAAGAGCCACCACACACAGACGTGTCAAGGAATTTGGCTACAGTTGGCGTATTCCTTTTGTTAAGCCACTCCTGAACCACAGACAATGTCAGAGGCATCTTACCTGGGCTAAGGAGAAGTAGAAGTGGACTGTTGAAGTGGAGTCTGAAGGAAGGGTGGAGAAGCTCAAAGCCCAAGTTGCTTAAAGTCCAATGTTAAGTTTCCACAGTCTGTAATAATTTGGGGTGCAATGTCATCTGCTGGTGTTGTTCCACTGTGTTTTTTGAAAACCAAAGTCACTGCATCCGTTTACCAAGACGTTTTAAAGCACTTCATGCTTCCTTCTGCTGACCAGCTTTTATAAGGTGCTGATTTCATTTTGCAGCAGGATTTGGCACCTGTCCACACTGCCAAAAGCATGATTTTGCAAAATAAAGAAAACAAATAGGGTCTGCTGTCTGCCGCGTTGGTCTCTGTGATATTTATTTAGAAACACGTCATTAAAATACACTATAACTCAGCCAATATATGACACTACTTCAGTCTGTGTGCATTGGATTTATTTAATACATGAGTTTCACAATTTGAGTTGAATTACTGAAATAAATTAACTTGTCCATGACATTCTAGTTTATTAAGATGCACCTGTAATTAGATAAATGCCCCCAGGCACACACTCCACGCTGCTCTGCACACTTTGCACAACTGTCTGAGGTACTATCTTGTTGCTGTTGTGTGCACACTACACAATGGTTCGGTGACGTGGTGTCACTCATTACACAACTTCTTAATAGGAAGAACCACTGACAACTCTGTCTAGTCTAAAACTACATTTTACAACCAAACACACACAAGAATACAGGTAAGATCACACAAGAGACAGACTTTCCCATGGGAGAATGAATTTATTCCTGTCAAAAGTGGTAGCCAAAAAGTTTGCAATTCAAATTGTCTGTGCACTGATTTTCAGTAGAAGAAAAAAAAAGAATATGAAGCAGAAATGGTAGCTTGCAGGACCCATGTGTGCTGACGTTTTGTTGCAGATGTATAACTTCATATATTAAATTAAATATATATTAAATATATTAAATCTATCATAAAATCTAAGAAAGTTGCTGACTTCCCCTCTATCTTGACCAGCACTCCACTCTTACAAGGAGAAGGGCAATCTTGGCCTAATGGTTAGAGAGTCTGACTTGTAGCCCAGAGGTGTAAAGAGTACCTGAAAACCATACTTGACTAAGAGTACAGATACAATACAGTGAAAATCACTTGATTACACATAACAAGACACCAATTCTAAAACAACTTGAGTAAAGGTCTTAGAATATCTGATTTTAACAGTTAAAGGGATCATCGGATGCAAAGTTCACCTTTACATGTTGTTTAAACATAAATGTGTGTTGGCAGTGTCTATACACATCTACCCTATAATGATAAAAATCCACCCAGTGGTTTTTATTTAATCTGTAAAAATAATTTTCCTTTTTCAAATCAAACCAATCTCACCTTCTTGTCTGTGTGACATCACCCCGACAGAGGCCGCTACCATGATAGATTGATTGACACTGGCATCTTACCTTAGACCCGCCCTGAATGAGCTGTAACAGTCTGATTTTAGCATTATTAGCAGGTTACTAGCATGATTAGCATATTGTTAGCATGATTTAGATAGATAGATCAAGATCACGTATCAAGTTTCCAAAGTCATGTGATTTCAGTAAACGAGTCTTCATTACATCATAACCAGCCCAATCTCACAGCAATTCGTACATATTTTACGAGGTTTTAGCTAAAAGGTACGTATTTTACGAGTTGCACAATTCGTATGAATTTCTATGGATGACCTACACCTAACCCCGCCCCTAAACCTACCCGTCACTGGGGTCTACACAAATCTTATAAAATCATAGGAGTGAGGCCGTACGAGTTTGTACAAGATCGTACGAATTAGCCATCTTGTAAAATACTCATGACAATGCTATCTCACAACCAATTCATAACTGTTTCGAAACGTTTCAGAATTTCAGTGGTTTGCTGTTGGGGGGTGAACCATTGAACCAGTGTCTACCTGATCTCGTATCAGTTTCATCGATTTGTAGACATTTTAAACAAGGATGGGAAGTAGTTTATAGTCTTATCAGATTTTCTGATTTTTTTTGTCTTACTGGCCTCTATATACAAGCTCTCCATAAAACAAACAAAACAAGCCCTGCAAATTAATATAAAATATTTTATAACCACATATTATACAGACACTTCTTATTTAATGGTATTTTATTATTTTTATTGCATTTAACATATACTTTAAATAAAACATTTGGAATGGGTTTTTAAAAGCCGTTTTTATGCATGTTTTAGTAGGGAAATAGAACTTCCGGTCATTGCTAGTTTCTAGCAATTCTACATTTCTCAGTAGCGTGGTGGTAGCTTCGCTGTTTTCTGAATCAAATAGCTTTTCAGTAGCTAAGCTCTTTTTTTGATCAAGTAGCGCGGTAGCGTCAACAAAAGCTAAAAGCTATATATTTTTCTATACTTTAAGCTCAAATCGGAAATATAACTGCCACGGTTCACTGATCCTGGGTCAGTAAGCGACGCCACCGCCACTAAACCTCATGACGCCATTGGCTCGTTAAACTGTCAGTCAAACCGCATTATTCCTTCCGCCTCTCTCGTGAATGAAGTGCGGCGCACAGTTTGAAGCATTTCAGCTTGTTTGCAGACTTAAGGTAAATAAAGAACTGTTGATTGAAAAAGTACGTTTTCTGTATTTATAATACAGCACTTTATTTATAATGGCTAATGTTTTTTTTGCAGTCGAGGAGATGAGAAGAGTGTCTTAGTCTAGCATTTTTTTGTTGAGACAACCAAATTGCTTATGTGAAGCGCTGAATGTTTATATTTTGGTTAAATGTCAAAAATGAAAAATAAAAAAAAGTGAGCGCCCACGTAGCAACAGAAAACTGCATAATTTGCAATGCAAATTAGTATTTCAGAATATAATAAATGTGACTTACAGGCCTAGCCGCTGTGACCTGTCAGTTTAATTTTCTTCTCAAAGACTTACAATTTATGTTAGCGTGTTTTTTTTTAAACCTTCGGCAAACTATTCCTAAGTTTGGACGTTTTTACTTGAGAGTGTTCATTTACAATCCGAACCACGTCGTCGTAGGTGACTTCAGGCAAGTTACGGAGAGACTTGGTTCAGCGGTATTTATCGGCCTCCGCCATTGTAAAAAGCTAAACGGAACTGTCGTCTCCCCACTCAGAGACGTTCTTCGATATTCAATTGTTGCGTGACTTAGGCCTATTTAAGGAACTAAAGAAACACTAGGGCTATATATACACAGGGGGCTAACAAGCTTAACAAGATAAGACACACCTGGGGAGACTAATCAAAGGGAACCAATGAACAAACAGACTACAAACTGACTACAAACACCACGGGAGAAAGGAAGTGAAATAAAAGTCCAAGACCGTGCACAGAGTACATGTCACAAAAACAAAAAGATTGATTTGTGAAGAGAGCAATCATATTTATTTTCTAAAACCAAAATAAAACTGAGCATCTCTAAAATGCAAAAACAACAACAACAACACCAACAACAAAAAACCTTCAAAAAGGTCTCTTCAGTAAACGGATATATAAAATAATGGTAAGTAAAATTAAAAAGTAAAAGCCTTCTTGCACTTGGAGGTGCTGGTTTTGGCCTCACTGCTGGCTGCTGTCATGTCCTCATCTCATATATAAAACACCTGTCATTCACAAGTACTTGCTAAAGAAGTAGCCTTTTTGACAATTTTGGGTGAGTAATGGCAAAACATATAAGATATAGTACTTTTGCTGCCCTGTATAGGCAGTGCCATGTCTTTTGTAGCAGAAATAAACTGCTGCAGAAAAAGCTAGGTGCCATGCAAAATGCAATGTGTAACTGGAGCACTCATTTCAAATGTAGTGGAGTAAAGACAAATACTCATTCAAAAATGTAGTGAAGTAGAGAGTAGAAGTTGCTGATATATTTGACACTCAGTAAAAGTATGAAGTATCCAAAAAGATACTAAAGGAAAGTAATTACTAACATTGACTCAAATGAGTCTCAATTATTTGAGTCTTGGTACCGGCAAGGATTGTACGTGGGTGGAGTGAATGTACAGTACTCTCTTCCACCCTCAATGCCACAACTGAGGTGAGACCCTTAAGCAAGGCACCAAACCATGAACTGGCTGCTGCAGCAAAAATGGCTGCCCACTGCTCCGGGTTTGTGTTTGTTCATTACTCACTGCTATGTGGGTGGATGAAATGCAATGCACAAATTCTGAATATGGGACAATTTTCCTTTTCGTTCGCTTTGCTTTTCATTTGCATGAAGTTAAACATCTCAACTTTGTTGCATTGCTGGTCATGCCTACATCCTACACCAATGGTCACCATCACTCGTGCTGCCAGAAACCGGAAGCTCTCTTTTGAAATAAATGGAACTGTGAGGCTGTGAATGGGAAGTTGCTGCATTTTGCTGGAATTGTGAATATAGCATTAATATCATTAAAATATAGCAAATTAGCATGAATCATTAGCAAAAGCGCACCCGTCTACATCCAGATCTTTTAATTGAGAATGGCAAGTGGCAAGAATTGCTTAGATTTCCAAATACCTGCAAAACTCCAACTCAGCCACAAAGAAAAGTGCCTCAACTTTATACTGCTTTAAAAGCCAATACTGGAGTAAAACAAAAAGGGAGCACATGGATTTTCTATTCACCAGAAGCATTTGGATTGCATACACGCTGTATATGGAATTGGCAAATAGAGCTTATTATCAAACAACAGAAGTATTGACAAAAACAAGACAAAACCACTCACTACTCTTCACTAGACAACTTTAGTAGCTTTAGGCCATCTAAAACTGAACATTATTACAGAGTTAGGCTAGAAAAGAAAATTCAGAAACTGTTCAACTCATTTTAATTACAGACCACAGTCTGTTTCACAGCCAAACAATCAGTAATAACACAGCATATCTAATAATCATTCAGTGGAGACTTGGAAACATAATGTTCAATTTTATTGTGAGCATTTTTCCTTGTATCTGTTCATGTTGTCATTATTGCCATGAGCAACTTGCAGAAACTGTGGGAAAATGCCCTCGGTTGCCCTGAGTCAACACAACAAATGAAAGTCCTGCTGTAGCTGAAATCAGAATACTATGGATGCATCAAAGCAATGCTATAAATGAAAATGAAGATTTACTATAAAATATGTACACACACAAACACATTGGGTTTGCATGTTTTATGGGGACATTCCATAGTCTTAGGTTTAGGTTTTTATACTGCACAAACTGTACTTTTATCCCCTTACTCTAAACCTAAACCTAAACCTACCCCTCAACTTTCTGCATTTTTAGATTTCCCTCAAAGGAACCAAAAAAAATACCCCCACAAGGTCATATTTACTGGTATTAATATCCTTATGGGACATTTAGTCCCTGTAGGGAATACCAGGACTTCACACACACACACACACACACACACACACACACACATTTTAATTCCTTTAACAGTCCACTGAAGTTCTTTTAATCAAGCAGCATTATTCTATGCGTTAGCGTAATTTAAACTAAAACAGGACAGACAGTGCAGGACATATTAAGCATTCCCGACCCCTTTTTAAATAGAGTTTCATTTATATCACAAGTTGTCAAATGTCATACGCATTTGACAGCATATGACAGCCACAATCTTATCCATATTGCTATAAAATATAGCATTCAGTGTAGTATTCAAATGGGTCCGATACATTGTGTTGTCTGCGCCGAACCATACATATGATTCAATCCATGCTATCGGATCTCTGGACCAGAGCAGACTGTGTGTGTGTGTGTGTGTGTGTGTGCATGCTGCGGTGGTTTGCGTGACACAGCGCAAAACGTCTCGGGTTACGTATGTAACCTTAGTTCCCTGAGGGAACGAGACGCCGCGTCAGGAACGCTATGGGGAACGCCATTGGCGGGCCGCACTCTGAACTGTGTATAACAACCAATGAAATGACGGGGGTGACGTCACAGGCGCGGTGACGTCACCGACCAGGAAGTATAAAGCACGTGCGTTTGAAGCCGGCGGCAGCTCTTTAGGAATGAAGCGAGCGCCGCAGGGTGCGGGAATTATGGTCCGAGACGCGGCGTCTCGTTCCCTCAGGGAACTAAGGTTACATACGTAACCCGAGACGTTCCCTTCCGGGAACTCGAGCCGCGTCAGGAACGCTATGGGGAACGAGACTACCAACGCCCCCATAATTACCGAGCCCTGCGAGTGTCTGCTCAACCAGGGTGGAAAAAGAGAGAGCCCTTGTCTAGCATTACGCGGACAAGAAGGCCCTGTAGTCCTCGGCCCTCGGGCACACGAGGAATGGTAGTCTTCCTCTGTCTGGTCGCCAGCCAGAACGAGAGGTACTCCACGGCCCTCAGGCACACGCAGAGTCTTAGTCCTTTGTCTGGGAGTTAGCCAGAACAAGAGGGACCGAATGACCACTGTCTAGCACTCGGCGGACAGATGGTGTGGGAAGTCCTCGGTCCGCAGACCCACGAGGACGGTGAGCTCGACCTCAAGGCTCCTCGGCCCTCGGGCACACGAGGAGAGGGTGATCCTTTGTCTGGGGGTTCAGCCAGAACAAGAGGGATCCAAGGCTCGGCCTGGAGCTCCGCCAGGACGCGAGGGAATAAGCCATTGTCTAGCATTACGCGGACAAGAGGGCACTGCAATCCCCGGCCCTCGGGCTCACGGGGAAGACAGTAGGTGCCTCTGCCTGGTAGCCAGCCAGTGCATGAGGCACTCCTCGGCCTTCTGTGAAGGCAGACGAGGAGTCTTAGTCCTTGGTCTGGGGAAAGCCAGAAACCAGAGGGACCGGAGTACACTCGGTCTGATAGCATCCTGCGTCAGAACACGAGGAGAATTAAGCCATTGTCTAGCATTCCGCGGACAAGAGGGCTGTACAGTTCTCGGCCCTCGGGCACACGAGAACCGTGACCTCTGCCTGGTTCGCCAGCCAGTGCGAGAGGCACCCCTCGGCCCTCGGGCTCACGAGGGGTCTTAGTCCTTTGTCTGGGGGTTCTGCCAGGACAAGAGGGACTGAAAGGGCTTTTGTCTAGCTTTCACGGACAAAAGGGGTAAAGTTTTGCAGATCTCTTATGAGTGGCGAAACGACTTCTCTTCTTTCCGCAGAAAGAATGCGCCTTGAGAAGTCTCCTCCTGGCTAGGGAGGTGGCTGCCCCTCTAGGCCTAGCGCACTAGGCCGAGAGTACAGCCGAGCCTGGAGCGGCTCTGAGGTCGAGCTCGTAATACCTAACGAATGTTAGGGGCGTGGACCAACCCGCAGCATTGCAGATGTCTTGTATTGGGACACCTGCCGTCAGAGCTCTCGAGGCACTCATGCCCCGAGTAGAGTGAGCCTTGAGTCCCAACGGTGAGGGGAGATCAGAGGACTCGTAAGCAGTAGTTATGGCATCGATGATCCATCTACTAATAGTGGGTTTTGAAGCTGGGCTCCCCCTCTTAGGGGGGCCGTAACAGACAAACAGTTGCTCTGTTTTACGCCACGTGGCAGCTCTGTGGACGTATGCGTCTAAAGCTCTGACTGGGCACATGCAGTTTAACTTCCTGTGACCTGGCTCCACGTATGGAGGAGGATAGAACGCCTGCAGCGTTACTGGCTGCGGTGCTAGGGAGGGGACCTTCGGGACGTACCCGACCCTGGGATATAGAAAGGCCTTGGCCATCCCTGGGGCAAACTCTAAATGAGATGGGGCCACTGAAAGGGCCTGCAGATCGCCTACTCTCTTGAGGGAGGTGAGTGCTAACAGGAGCGCCGTCTTAACTGTGAGGGCGCGATCCGTAGACTCCTCTAAGGGCTCGAATGGAGGCTTGCAGAGAGCTTCTAGCACCACAGCGAGGTCCCACGTGGGGACCCTGGGTGTCACTCGAGGCCTCAGCCTGAGCGCACCGCGGAGGAACCGTATGACCAAGGGCTCTCTACCTACTGAGAGGCCACCTAAAGGGGCGTGGTAGGCACTTATGGCCGCCACGTATACCTTTAGAGTGGAGTGAGCTAGCCCTGCGGATAGGCGAGACTGTAGGAACTCCAGAACTGTACCGACCGGGCAGTTGACTGGGTCCAGGTGGCGCTCGCGGCACCATCTCGCGAATAAGTTCCACTTAAGGCCATACAGTTTCCTCGTAGAGGGAGCTCTGGATTGGAGAAGGGTCTCAACAACCTCGGTTGAGAGACCCGCTCCTATGAGTTGTGCCCCCTCAGGGGCCACACCCATAACCTCCACCTCTCTGGGTGGGGGTGGCATATTGCGCCCCCAGCCTGAGACAGGAGGTCCCTCCTGACGGGAATCTCCCACGGAGAGCCGTCTAGGAGAGATACCAGGTCCGAGAACCATACTCGTGCCGGCCAGTACGGGGCTACTAGTAGCAGCCGCACTTGAAACCGACGGACCCGTTCCAGAACTCCCGGGAGCAGAGCGATCGGGGGAAAGGCGTACAGACGCAGCCTCGGCCACGTCTGTGCCATGGCATCCAGCCCCAGTGGAGCTGGATGAACTAGAGAGTACCAGAGGGGACAGTGCGATGTCTCCTGAGTCGCAAACAGGTCCACCTGAGCCTGGCCAAACACTCTCCAGATCTGCTTCACCACCTCTGGGTGAAGCATCCATTCCCCGGGCCTCGGCCCCTGCCTTGACAGGACGTCTGCTCCCACATTCAGATGTCCAGGAATATGGACTGCTCTCAGGGAGAGGAATTTCTCTTGAGACCAAAGGAGTATCCGGTACGCCAGCTTGTACAAGGGGCGTGAGCGGAGTCCTCCTTGGTGGTTTATGTAGTAAACCACCGCAGTGCTGTCTGTACGGACCAGCACGTGTTTGTTTCTTAGGTCTGTGAGAAACCTCTTTAGGGTCAGGGATACTGCCAGCATCTCTAAGCGGTTTATGTGCCACGAGAGATGGTGGGCGCTCCATAGGCCTTGGGCTGAGCGGCCACGCATGACCGCCCCCCAACCGGTAAGGGAAGCGTCGGTCGCTAGCGTGATGCGGCGACCAGGCACTCCCAGAACCGGTCCCTGAGAGAGGAACCAGGGTTTCCTCCACATGGCCAAGGCACGTAGGCAACGCCGCGTGACCTTGATCTTGCGGAGTGGGTTTCCCCTCGGGGAGAACCCCCTGGTCCTGAGCCACCACTGCAGTGGTCTCATGTGCAGCAGTCCAAAAGGTATCACGTTGGAAGCGGCTGCCATAAGACCTAACAGTACTTGAAACTGTTTGACAGTGAGTGACTGGCCTAGCTTTACTGCATTCACTGCGGTCAGTATGGAATCGACTCGTGCAGGAGACATGCGTGCCTGCATGGAGATCGAATCCCACACTACGCCTAAGTAAGTGGTCCTCTGTAGTGGAGAAAGCACACTCTTCTTGGCGTTGAGTCTCAACCCTAACTCTTTCATGTGAGCGAGAACAGCACCTCGATGCTGAACCGCTAACTGTTAGTTGAGTATGCGGATGCCCTGGAGTCACAGTGGAGCCAGCGCAGCATCCACACACTTCGTGAAAGTGCGAGGTGAGAGAGCTAGGCCGAAAGGAAGCACTCTGTCTTGGTAAGCCTTGCCCCTGAAAGCGAACCTGAGATACTTCCTGTGCTAAAGAACCAGAAAGTTCACTAAGGGTACCAGCCTCTCGAGACTGGTGTCTGGATTTACTTGAGGAACTAACTCGGAGTCCTGAAACAGCGAACTGGCAGGAAGCGCCGGAATTAGCTCCTCGGAAAACCCCCGCGGGGGTTGCGAACTCTCCAGGGCCGCTACGTTTCCGGGCGGACCAGCTAGAGGATGCTCGCGGGAGATAGCCGCGCCCTGTAACACTGGCAGGGTTAGCTGACTCATCTCCTGAGGGCCACGAAGGGGTCTGAAACCCGCACCTGGAGGTACGGTGCAAACCCCCTCGAGAGGGGCTGCCCTCAACGGCCCTGAACCACAACCGTCAGGGCCGCTTAGCCGAGGACTTCCTTGACTGGAGGACGACCCTCAGGTCAGGCCTCTTCGTCTTGGAAGCCCCCGACTTAGAGCGTTGCTTTCCGGGTCCCCTAGGCTGGGCCGGGGGAGCACGGGCGGCAACGCTCTGTTTTTGTGCCTCTCTATGGGAGCTCGTACACGGCTGAGGCTGCTTCTTAGATGGTGCAGCAGCCTCAGAGGAGAACACGCGGCGAGGAAGGAAAGTTCTGAACGCCGCCGCCTGCTTGCGGGCCTCCTGGTGCCTGGCCACAACGGTATCAACCGAAGCACCAAAGAGGCCAGATGGTTGCAGGGGGGCGTCCAGAAGCGTGACCCTGTCCTTCTCTTTTACGTCGGACAGGGTCAGCCAGAGATGCCTCTCCGCGGCCACCAGGGCTTTTTTTATGGTGTGAAGGCAAGACCCTGCTTGACCTGCTGCCGTGTATGCCTTACCCATCAGGCCAGATGTGACTTTAAGGGGCCTGGTGGGTAAGGACGGAGCCTTCAAGGATGATGCCGAGCCGGGTGACAGATAGCCCGCAAGCGTCTGTTCAACCCGTGGCATCGTCCTATAGCCACTCTCCTCTGCCCCCCCCACATTTCCATAATTTTCAGCGGGGGAGAAAAGACGGGAGGAGTATGGCTTTTCCCACGATCTCGCTAGCTCTTGGTGGAGATCGGGGAAGAAGGGAAGGCTCCGTTTTGGAGGTGCTGACTTTGTCCGCAGGAAGCGATCATCTAATCGGCTTCGCTGCGGCTCATGTGATTGCTGTTGTTCTGCGGGCCATGTGATGTGTAATTTGGCTACCGCATTAGTCAGCACCTCTACGAGCTCCTCATAGTGAGGCGAGCGTGATGGCGGTTGTGGTTCCTCTGTAACACTTTCAATGTCAACCTCCTCGGAGGAAGACAAGAGGAACTCGGGGACCTCCTCCCGGGGGGAAGAAACCGCAGCGCGGGCTTCCACATCCAGGAGGAGATCGCTCGATCCGCTGAGTGAGGGCGGAGATAGGGGATCACCCGTCTCCATACCCTCCAGCAGATCGAGCTGCGAGCCCCACGAGTGCAGCCGCCGCTCCGCCTCGGCGGAAGCGGGGCCAGACCCACGGGGCACGCTAGTGAAAGCCCCCTCCTCGAAGAGGGCTTTCCGGGAGCGAAGCAGACGCACCGGCAGGCGTTCACAGTGCTCACAGCCAGCCTTTTCGAGGGCTGACTGTGCATGCTCCGCTCCCAAGCAGACCACGCATAGACTGTGTGTATCCCCACCAACAATGAAGCGTTGGCAGGGAGGGACACACTGTCTATGCGGGCGCTTAACCACCATCAAACTCTTTTTCTTAATAGGTTGTAAAGATGCCATTCTACTCAAATAAAAGTGTGTCAAACTGGACACAAAAACAGCAGAAATGGCAAGACAGACACAGACACAGAGCGCTCTCGCTGAATGACAAAAGCTGCCGCCGGCTTCAAACGCACGTGCTTTATACTTCCTGGTCGGTGACGTCACCGCGCCTGTGACGTCACCCCCGTCATTTCATTGGTTGTTATACACAGTTCAGAGTGCGGCCCGCCAATGGCGTTCCCCATAGCGTTCCTGACGCGGCTCGAGTTCCCGGAAGGGAACCAGACTTCTTTCACCCCAATGGAAAGCATATTTGCACTGTATAAATTATTCCTATTTTCAGTAGCAGCTTCAGCATCCATTTACACTGTAGGAGGCGGGATGCTTCGGTTTTTAGAGCGCATTTAATTGGACACAAAATTTGATGAGAAGCTGAAGTGCAGGGTGATGTCAACAAAATTGCTGATCCATATTGGCGGAAGTTAGAGACTGTAAGTTTTGAATGCTTATATCTTGTAAATGCCAATTTTGTTATTGTTTTGGAGCACACTAGTTTATAGATAACCTTAAGGCTAACATATTCAAACTAAAAGCCAGCCCAGCTCTAATTGGTCAGCTGCCTCAGTTTGTTGTGACTGGACAAAGTGTGTGATGAAAATGTATTGTCACTTAGCATATTCGGGTTTCATCTTACAGTGAGGGAAAAAATTATTTGATCCCCTGCTGATTTTGTACATTGCCCACTGACAAAGAAATGATCAGTCTATAATTTTATTGGTAGGTTTACTTAAACAGTGAGAGACAGAATAACAACAAAAAAAAAAAAAAATCTGAAAAATGCATTTAAAAAAAGTTATAAATTGATTTGCATTCTAATGAGTGAATAAGTATTTGACCCCTTCGCAAAAACATTATTTAGTACTTGGTGACAAAACCCTTGTTGACAATCACAGATGTCAGACATTTCTTGTTGTTGGCCGCAAAGTTTGCACACATCTCAGGAGGGATTTTGTCCCACTCCTCTTTGCAGATCCTCTCCAAGTCATTAACAGTGTGTTCACACGGGGCGTCAGCGTCAACGCCTGACGGAAGGCATGGCTGAAGTTTATGGTCATAGCAGCGTCAGCCAATGAAATGCTGCTCTTGAACAGGATGAACGTGATTGGCTGGCGCCTGGCTACTGTATTTGCATACAGCGATCCTGATTGGCTGACGCTTCCGTCGGCGGCGCTTCACTGGCGTTGCTGGCGGCAGAAGTTGAAAAATTCTCAACTTCTGCCGCGAGCAACGCGAGTGAAGCGCCGCCGACGGATCCACAATTCCTTTCGGCAACGCTTGACGTCACCCATTCAAAGTCAATTGGAAGCGTTGACGCTTACGCCCCGTGTGAACACACCGTAAGGTTTCAAGGCTGGCGTTTGGCAACTTGAACCTTCAGCTCACTCCACAGATTTTCTATGGTATTAAGGTTTGGAGACTGGCTAGGCCACTCCAGGGCCTTAATGTGCTTCTTCTTGAGCCACTCCTTTGTTGCCTTGGCCGTGTGTTTCAGGTCACTGTCATGCCCTGTCACCCGGTTTGACGGTGGGGATGGTGTTCTTGGGGTCATAGGCAGCATTTCCCCTCCTCTAAACACAACCAGTTGAGTTGATGCCAAAGAGCTCGATTTTGGTTTTATCTGACCACAACTTTCACCCAATCCTCTGAATCATTCAGATGTTCATTGGCAAACTGCAGACGGGCATGTACATGTGCTTTCTTGTCCTTCACGGCTTAATATGTTACCAATTGTTTTCTTGGTGACTATGGTCCCAGCTGCCTTGAGATCATTGACAAGATCCTCCTGTGTAGTTGTGGGCTGATTCCTCACGGTTCTCATGATAATTGTAAATCCACGAGGTGAGATCTTGCATGTCAGCCCCAGACTGAGGGAGATTGACAGTTATTTTGTGTTTCTTCCATTTGTCACCTTCTCACCAAGCTGCTTGGCGATGGTCTTGTAGCCCATTCCAGCCTTGTTTAGGTCTACAATCTTGTCCCTGACATCCTTGGACAGCTCTTTGGTCTTGGCCATGGCGGAGAGTTTGGAATCTGACTTATGATCTGATTTATTGCTTTTGTGTCTTTTATACAGGTAACAAACTGAGATTAGGAAAACTCTCTTTAAGAGACAAGAGACACCTGGGAGGCAGAAATCATGCTGATTGATAGGGGATCAAATACTTATTTCATGCATTAAAATGCTAATTAAAATGTATAACTTTTTTGAAATGCGTTTTTCTGGATTTTGTTGTTGTTGTTACTCGGTCTCTCACTGTTAAAATAAACCTACCATTAAAATTATACACTGATCATTTCTTTGTCAGTAGGCAAACATGCAAAATCAGCAGGGGATCAAATAATTTTCCCCCTCATTGTATGGGCATGAATAACATAGTGACATAGCTAAATGACAGAAATTAATAATGGAAGGACCACAACAAAAGCATTTTAGACAAGTGTTTGTTGGCAAAATTAACTCCCTTTTGCACAGACTTAGTTTGTAAATTTGAAAGCACAAACAGCTATTTTAGACACTAAAGGGAAGGTAAAAATATGAATAATAATATATAAACAAATAAAACTTAATAAGAGCCCCTTAAGTGTTTCCACTGCTATTCTCTTCCGTTCACAGAAAGTAAGTTCACGTTTGTTGCCCACCAAGGGTGATTTTTTTGATAAATCACACACAAACGTAGGGGAAAACAAAAATCGAAAGAAAGAAATTTTCCACTTTTATTCAAATTATTATGCTGATGTTGTGAACTGAACAGGTCCTCATTGTGAGGAACAGATTATTCTCTGAATGTCCAAACACAAAGTCTCTGAACAGACACTAATTACCTGTAAGGAACAGGCTGCTCCATGTGGTGACAAGTCAAGGGGCTCATGGAGTACTGGGTAAAAAAAAAAAAAAAAAAAAAAAGAAAAAAAGTGAACCATGTGCTAACTCCGCATTAACCTCAACGAACTGCTGCGTAATTGACTTTCTTCATATAGTTAATCCAAGTTATGCCAAAGATTTGATTTGTGAAACAGTGTGCTTTTAACTTCCCTGCCTTGTTCAAGGTCTTAGCTGATTACAGTACATGCAGATTGGGTGGGTGTCCCCCAAAGGACAAGTGCTTCTATAAGATCTGGAGCTTCATTTCAAAAGAATGAAAGAATAAATAAAACATGAAAATCTTAGACTGATCTTACTGAATACGCAATTTATTATTTTATTGATTCCCCCAGGTACCACACACACTGAAATTTCATGATGGCTTGTTATCGTTATGGTGATTGCAAAAGAAAGCAAGCTGCTTTTGAGGATCTTCACCATTCAATCATCATCCACATCAATGCCTAGAGCAGGAGTAGTAATACAGCCGCTGATATTGAATTCTCTCTACAATGGAGACAATAAGAGCTCGGGTCAGCATGGCTGATGCTAGAGCTGATGATGGCTGTTTATGTAATAAAATAGATTTTGATTCAAACATATTAGGAAGAAATGTTATCTATTCTTTTTTTTTTTTTTTCCTAATTCAAGAGGCTACAATTTCTTATAAAACCCTGAGTAGAATGATTGGTAATGGTAAATTACTTCCCTGATTAAACAGAGATCTCAAGCCCCCTTTTGCTGTCTCTATCCAATACTAAGGAAAATAATTTAAGGATTCGGATTAAACTACTGTCATCTGCTAAAAGCATACAGTGCTTTTATAAAGCATTCCTCATTAAAGACTGTCATTGGTGAGTTATGATGGAGATGTAGGACACAGCTTTGCCAAGAAGCATAACCTTTTGTCATTCCCAGTTAACATTCACTTTAATCACAAGTCTTTTTTGTGAAATGTAGAGCAAACCATTTACTAAAGAGCAAACCGTTTTTTTGCGTGTGTGTAATCCAAATGCATCTGCTTTTGATTCACACAGGTTTCATTTTCAAATTAGAAGCTACCTGAATAATAGACACTTACATTTCCCTTAACATTTTTTCAATTTTACGACCCTTCTATTATAGATAACCACTAATGCGGACTTTCAGTGGCAGCTACAAAAACGTTGCATGCCTAAGTGTTAAAATTACAAGAAATTTAATCAAAATCATTCAATATTTCTCAAAAAAAAAAAAAAAGTTAAGTTTTTCTTGGTTCATAAAATGACTTTTCCTGTCAAACTGTGTTGAGATATTGTGATTCAGTTTTCATATCTGATAAATGTAAATGTCTCTGACATTGCTTTTTGCTCCCAAGTTTGGCTCTATAAGATCCCTGATGACATCACTACTCTTTTCTCCATTTTCCTCTGTTAAGTTGGCAGTCCTTGTGGCAGTGGTTCATGGGTAGTGATGAGTAGCTGCCTCTTCCCCAGGCACACTCGTACTGCCTGGAGCAACGCTCTATGTAAACAAACAATTGACATGGCCGCCTTGCGTCTACCACCGCTGGGAATTCCCGCTCACGCAGTACAGCCCAAGCAGGTAATTTCACTGCCTTACCTGCGACTTTAAAACAGATTTGTTTTAGTCTTTGCTGGTGAAGCGAAAGAGAAAGAAAGAAAAAAGATGACTTCCCCCACGGACCTGTCAATGTGTATACATGAATTGCTTAAAAAAAAAAAAAAGATGAAGTACCCTGTGGTCTGTTGTTTTCTCTTTTTTTTATTATTTTGTTCTCACTCTAGTGGGAGCTGGTGGGTGGGTAGATAATTCCAAGTGATATATGCCTGACATCCCACTAGCTGGCTGTCAGTGATACAATTTTTGGAGGTTTCAGACAGTCAAACGTGTAACACATGCGTGTAAGCTCGTACCAGGATCACTGTCTGATTTGCGATTTCTCAGTCTGGAATCGCAAACATGAACATGTCTTGTTGGTCTGGCAGGCAAGCACGATACACAGCTTATTATATTGGTGGATGTGTACAAGAATAATGTCATCACTAATTCCTAGATGCCAGAAAAAAAAAAAAAAAAAAAAAAAAAACACACACTAGTGTGGATCAGCTTAAAAGTCAGAACTGATGGTTTAATAACCAATTACAAAGCATTCTGCCTTTACACAGAGACAAGGGCTCATTTAACATTAGTGGCATACTAAAGTGTAATTTATTAAAAGGGCAGGATTACTCCCAATAACAATATTAAAAAAATGCTATTGACTTTTTCATGCATTCTGAGTGATCAAACCATCTCATTGATCATTCTCATTTGACTTTAAATTTGTATATTTTGTGACGCTGTCTTCAGCTCATGGCCATGTCTACAAAATGTGTTCATTAAAGGATTACTCCACTTTCAGAATAAAAATGTTCTGGTAATTTACTCATTCTCATGTCATCCAAGATATTCATGTCTTTCTTCAGTCGTAAAGAAATATTTGAGAAATACCTTCCAGGATTTTTTTCTTTTTGGTTCCACAAAGAACCATTTCTTGCTTACCTTTTTAGAATCTGAAGAACCTTATTTGCCACAAAGAACCTTTTGTGAAACAGAAAGTTTCCTCAGATGTTAAAGGTTCTTTATGGAACCCATTTATACAAAACGGTTCTTCTATGGCATCATAAAGCACCTTTATTTTTAAGAGTGTAGTGGACTTCATTGGTGCTCAATGTATTTAGGGTTAAAAATGTAGCTTCAAAGGGTTCTAAACGATCCCAGCCAAGGAATAAGGGTCTTTTCTAGCGAAACGATCAGTCAGTTTCAAAAATTAATAGTTATACACTTTTTAACCACAAGCTCATCTTGTCTAGCTCTGTAATGTGCATGCGTACTCTGTGCACTCTGGTTCAAGACAGTTAGGGTATATTGAAAAAGTCCCATCTGATTTTCTCGTCCAACTTCAAAATTATCCTACGTCGCAGTTTTATCCTTTTTTTTGTTGTTGTTGTTGTTTGTTTTTTTGAACCCCATCTGCACATTTACTTCGTAAACACTGGGTCGGTACTTCTACAGTGATGTAGGATGGTTTTGAAGTTGGAGAAGGAAATGACATGGGAATTTTTCGACATACCCTAACTGTATTGAACCGAAGTGCACAGAGTATGCATGTGCATCGCAGAGCTAGACAAGATGAGCATTTAAGGTAAAAGAGTATATAAATTGTCTATTTTTAACAGATTAACAGATAGTTTCGCTAGATAAGACCCTTATTCGTCGGCTATGATTGTGTAGAGCCCTTTGAAGCTGCACTGAAACTTGAGCACCATTGATGTCCACTATATGAAAAAAAAAAAAATCCTGTAATGTATTCCTCAAAAAAACTCAAAAGAAAGAAAGACATGAACATCTTGGATGACATGGGGGTGAGTAAATTATCAGGAAATTTTATTTTGGAAGCGGAGTAATTTACCTTGGGCAAATCTTGTGAACAAATGGATTCATTTTAAAATTCTGTTCATGGAATTTGGTAAAAAGTAGAAGTAGTTTCTATAGTTGGTCTTCAAAAAACTTAAATGCACAAAGGTATAGCTCTGAACAAGCTGAAGTTGCACAGAGTGTACAAAACCAGTTATAAATCCATTAAAAAGCAATCACATACATACTAAATCCCTATTTGTACGGTAATAATTTCTCACTGGGATCTAAGATATTTTCAACATTTACAGGGGTTAGTCTGTGATTTTATTATCTTCCGAATCCAGAATGTTTGTGTTTTTGTGACAATAAATTGTAATTATTATTTTATCAAATACATGCAGCCTTTGTGGGCATAAGAGAATTACTGTATTTCAAAAATGTTTTAAAAAAAATTATTGATTATTCCAGACATTTGACCAGCAGTATATATAACAAATGTGCTCTGTTTGTGAAAAGTGTCTGGAATTGTGTAATCACCAGAAAGTGGTTGTTACCACTTAGTTCTAAACAAACTGACTGACAGAATAGAGCACTTGCTATGTCAGGCAAGATACTCTACTCTCCACTATATAAAAAAAAGGTTTGATTTAATCCACAGTGATTTTTGAGCTGTGGGTCAGTATGAATAGTAGTTTTCATCCAGAATGTTGAGTCCATCTGCTTGACTTGTCAACACATTTGGTCATTTCTCTGACCAAAAACATTCTTGAAATACAAGCAACATAAAGAACACATCCTCCTAATGATGTTATACTTGCAATACTGATGTGAGAAAGTCAGAAAATGTCATCATTCACAAAAATATTTTTCCTCTGGTTATTCTTCAGCTTTCAGCTGCAACACAGCTTTTGCTCTTAAGCTTGAACTTGACAAATATTCATCTTGTTAATACGGAAATCTATTTTTATTTCAGAAACAAGCTATATGTAATATATACACAGGTAATTTTAGCACTCAAACTTAATGCCATAGTAGCCGCCTTCTTATCAGTCTCATAGTTTTTGTTATTTACTCAGAAATATACATTTTAGTCTATTTTTAATGAAATGAACATTTATTTAGTTTTGTATAATACACAGAATTTATCTGTCTCATGTGATTAAAGAATAAACACTATTTTACTGATGTTTAAGCACAGTGGTTTTAGGATTGAGATTGTGAAGTTAACTTACTTTTACCATTTGCTCTTTTTTTTTTTTTTTTTTTACAAATGAAAATAAAGCAGGAGAAAAATAAGAAAAGAAGACAGAGAACATACATATGCTAATTTTGGTCAAGAGCTACTGAACTGCTGAATAGAGTTTGATGATTCTTTGAGCTCTCAGCATTTCTCTTTGTGTCCAATGTGAAAAAGACATTAAGTTCTCCTTGAAACAGCACCTCATTTCCAAAGGGGACATTTAGTGCTTAAAGGCCTGTGTAAAAGTTAGATTTTTCACACTGAAATAGCCTTCTTTGCCCTACCTGTACAACCCAATTTTACCAGCCTACAGTAAAGATGTATTTATTGATTTGCGTAGAGAGTTATGGAATCAGATTTTTTGGTTGTGGTTGTTTAATTGTTGTTAATTGTCATACAAATTAAGTCAATCAGATGTCTTCGAACAGTGAGAAACAACATCTAAACAACACAAAGATATTGCACAATAAAAAATAATGCATCACATTAAAATGGAAGTAAATGTCCAATCATTATTTTTTTCCCATTAAATAGTGTTTTACACTAACAGTGTTTACACACTAGTTTTATACAGAGACATACTGTATTTATGTGAACCCCTGAAAAAAAAAAAAAATAATAATTTTAGTCTTAGTCCATTTTACACTTAGATTGTCATGTTTTTCGAACTCACCCGAGGATGCCCCCAAGATATTTTTTGTAGAATTTTCAAAACCAAAAATACTGTAAAAAATGTATGATATCACAGAATACATCTCACACACTCGAAGGCACAGTGGAAAAAAAGCTCAAAAGGGAAGGCATGCACTGTTTATTTCTGTGGCTGTACTGAATGATGGTGACCACACAGATGAAAGCTATAACCCCATGTCATTGCACTATCATTTGCTTTATAAGATAACATAAAAAGCAACAAATATGTGTGGTATACTAAAAATATTTGATTTGGACCTGAAGCATTTCATTTTGCATGCTAGATACGAACCTCACCATGTCAGACAGCCTTTTAAAATAACAGAATAAGTTTATTCTAACTATATATATATATATATATATATATAAGTTATATATTATATATATATATATTATATAAGTGCGCGTTTCGCCATAGGATCTCAGATCCTCAGAGACTGACTTTGCTCTCAAAGGAGGAAAACCTTCGCCTTGGAAGAAGCTACTCGCCGTGGAACGAGCCCTTGCAGCGGATCCACCTCCTGCTCGGCTGACTCTCCGCCCTTCGCGCTCGCCGTGCCTGCAGCAGCTGCGGTTCCAGATTCCCTGACGCTGTCCGGCGAAATAGAGCTACCGAGGTTCAAAGAGCAAATAATAAAAAAAAATCTATTTCTAGGTGTTGTTTCAAATGCCATGCCATTTCTGTCGCAGGACTGCCCTGCACGGCGCTGATGGTCAAGGCGAGTGCGTCTCATACTTGGGCTCCGCCCACGCTGAGGCTGCGCTCACCAAGACGGAATGTTCCCATTGCGGAAATATTAGTCTCGCCTCTCTGCGCTCGCGGATAGCTTTCTTTTCAGAAAGCGACTCCTCCCCTCGCGCCCTTCCGCTTCCTTCCTCACAGGAGCCTGTGGAACTCTCCCTGGAACGGTCGCTTATTGGGTTATCCCGATTGAGCAAGATGGCCCGGACTAGCCCCTAGGTGCTAGGGCCATAATTAGTCATTCCCCTACCATAGCAATGGCGGGATTGTACTGGTTCCCCAAAGCGTCTTTCAGACGCAGTACGAGTGAAGTATCGAAAGGGAATGTACTCGGTTACTTTCGTAACCTTGGTTCACTGAGATACGGAAACAAGTACTGTGTTGCTGGCCGTGCTATGTAGCCTCACGACTCAGTCATCGCTTCAGTCGAAGTAACCTGAGATCCTATGACGAAATGCGTGCTTATATAGCCAGTTACTCAGCCCATTCTGGCGCGACTCGTCAACATAGGCTCGTGCAGCTCCGCTACCGAGCCATTGGTTCGTTTTTTTTAATCACTGCACGAACCAATGACCGTGCAGTAACACTGCGTTATTAAAAATGCTTCAGTCTCGGAGAAAAAGGAGTTTTCCCCAAAGTAACCGAGTACATTTTCCTTTCTATGGCACCTTTAAAGAATTAGTTCACTTCCAGAACAAAAAAAGTTACAGATAATTCACTCACCCCCTTGTCATCCAAGATGTTCATGTCTTTCTTTCTTCATTCGCAAAGAAATTGTGGGGGTTTTAAACAATCCCAGCTGAGGAATAAAGGTCTTATTTAGTGAAACAACTGGTCATTTTCTTTAATAATTTGATATTTATACACTTTTTTAACCACAAATGCTGATCTTGTCTAGGTCTGCAATGCACATGCTTACTCTGTTAGGGTATGCCAAAAACTCCCATCTCATTTTCTCCAACTTCAAAATTGTCCAACTTCAGTTTCTCCTCCAACTTTTAAATGTTTTCCCTAAACAACATTATTTCTTTACAACTGAAGAAAAACATAAACATCTTGGATGACAAGGGGGTGAGTAAATTATCTGTAAATGTTTGTTCTAAAAGTGAACTAATCGTTTAAGGATCATGTGACACTGAAGACTAGAGTAATGGCTGATGATACAATATTGTTGTTTATACTATATTTTTGGTGAAATAAATACAGCCTTGGCGACCATAAAAGACTTCTTTCAGAATTATTAAAAAAATAAATTATTCCAAACTTTTGACCGGTGGTGTATATAGTCTAAATGCAATCTTTCTATACAAATCTCTGGCGTTCATATATGTTTAACCCCAAATTAAGAAGCAAGCCTCCAAGCATCAAGGTCATCCCTAGACTGTAGTCATCACCCTCACTTTCAGCAGCTAGGGCCTTCTGTCATGTGTCACAGTATAACGAACATTCACTTATCTTTCAAGTGGCCCTGTATAAAGGCAGAAAAGAACAGAAAGAGAATGAGACACCAGAGTGGGCAACACCTTTTCAAACAAAATCCTGTGTGAAGAGGTGCCAGTATTCACTTTGAAGAGTACTGCAAGAACAGTGAGCAAGGGGGACTGGCATCACTCGCTCAACTGCTTTAGCAGAGAGGATTAAGGCTTTGGATTTCTCTCAGAAGGAGAAATTGAGCTCTGCATTCTTGTCAAAAATGAGCAGCCATGAATTTTCATGTGCCTGTGCTTTGTTGGACTCTATTGCCAGCCTCAATCACCACAGCATCACCTTACCATCGGGACAGTTGCGGTGCGAAGAACACCCCAGCGATGTCGCTGTCAGCATATTTTGGAATTTGACTTTGAAAGCACAGTGACCAACTTCACCAGTGTGGTCAAGTTTTTACACTTTGAAGTGCAGAGTCTCTGGAGTAACAGAGCTTTTTTTTCTATATTATGGCAGCAGCAACTAAGAAAAAGAAAAAAAGAAATGTCTTTCCTTTAGGCTGGTAAGTAAGTGTGTACATTCACAGGTAGAAACAAATGAGCAAAACTGAATGTCCTTTGCAGCAAAGCAAGGAGAAAGATCATGCAAGGAGAACACACAGTAAAAGATAAAAAAAGAAAGATCTAAACCTTGCTTTTAGACTCAAGTGGCAAAACAATGCTCGGAGCATAGAAACTGAAGACAGGGCACCCTTAAAAAGTTTTTAGAAAGTAACCACTGCGTGGAAAGAAAGCCTTCAACCCCTCAGAACGGTGTAGAAAATTAGGAACTTTTTTGCCCAATAGGCACAGTGGCTGCTGAATACAGAATTTTACAAGCCATATTTCAATTAAATAATTCAGCGTAAAGACATATGTAAAGTTTAAAACTAAAGAAATCTTGCAGAATCTGCAAAATGTTAATTATTTTACCAAAATAAGAGGTATCATACAAAATTCAGGTTATTATTTTTTTATTTAGTATTGACCTGAATTATATATTTCACATAAAAGATGTTTACATATAGTCCACAAAATAATAATAGTTGAATTGGTAACACTTTATAATAACTACTGTGATGACGGGGACTAAGATGATGTCATCACCACCATAATAGTGCGAGTAAATGAAGCTTTAGAGAGAACTTTTATATTTCTGTTTTTCTACACTGTTGGTGTTTATGATTTTGTTGACTCTGATGCAGTTTATTAGGCTTACGTTTTCATTGTTTAATTTTGCATATTTTCCTTCAATATTCCTTTACAATCCAGAAAGTTTAAGATATTAGGTTTGTGTTGATTGCTGGTAGGTGCACATATTAGAAATCATCGCAATACTTAATGTCTACTAAAATTCCCATTGGAAACTTTGTTTCTCATTAACTATAGAGAAATTGATTGTAATTGTGTTTATTCTTTCAAATTTGCATTTGTTTGAGTATTGTGTATTGAACATGTGGTCTACTCACCATATCCTGTTTCTGTGACTTCTCAAAGGAAGGGGCGGGACAATGGCTCTCCCTTTTCTGGGGTTGGGTTAAACCATGCCAACTTGTGGGGGAGGAAACTGAATCTTGGGTGATTAGGATATGGGAAGAATATCTTGTGGTGGGTTGTATTTGGTGTAATTTGAAGAATTATATGGATGGGTTTGTGTTCTTTTTGTTGAATAAGTAAAATAGTCTTGTGTTAAAGAATTTAAAGATGTTTTGTGGTAATGGCCCTGCAGTGCCTTGTGTTAATGTCCCTCCAGGTGGTGCGGTCTGGAGGTAATGAGCCTGTCCTAGGATATATAAGCCAGTCTAGAGTAAACCTGGGGAGGAAAAGGATGGTGGGCATTCGGCTGAAAGTGTTTTAAATCTATGTTGCTGCTTGTAGCAATTTGTTTTTTTTTTGCACTGAGTCAAGTGTTTTTTTTTCTCTTTTGTGTATTGTGTGGTACAGCTGTGAGAATGTACCTCTCCTGCCTTTCCACTGGCATTTAATAAACACTTTTTGGATGGTATCCATGAGTCCTGAGCCTATCTACCACCTCCCCTTGACTTCGACGGGGCACACTACGACAACTACACACTATGAATCATTAGTTAAGCATTGGTAAATAGTTAATTAATCATTTATAAAGCATTATTCCTACCTTAATAGACATTTGTAAGCAGTTTATAAATACAGCTATAAATGCTTTATTCTTGTTTTATAAGCATCTGTATAATATGCTTAATAATTGTATTTTCATACTTTATTAAGGATCAGTTAATCATTTCTAAATTAAGCATTACATTATTTACAAACCAGTTAGTTAGTAGTTGTAAGTGGTTCATGAGATCATTTAGAAAGTGTTGGTAAATGATTCATAAACCATTTGAATGCACATTTATACATCTTATTATTCAGACATATATTAACAGTTAGTGTGTTAATAAATGCTTTAATAACACATATTCCTGCTGTAACTCATAATCAATTCAGGCAGTTATAAAACATTTACTAGCTGTCAGTTAATGGTTTTTGTGAGCTTATCTAAAGTGAGGACTATTTATGCCTTATAAAGTGTTAATAAGTTGAGTTTTAACATTTTGAAACCCACTCAGCCGTTCTCCTATGCTATCAGTCTCATAGGATTCAATGATCTATGCTAAGCTATGCTAAAAGTGATATCTCCAGAACAGGAGAACGACTTTGTAAACACTTTATAAGGCATAAATAGTCCTCACTTTAGATGAGCTCACAAAAACCATTAACTGACAGCTAGTAAATGTTTTAACTGCCAGTAAATGCTAGTAACTGCCTGAATTAATTATGAGTTACAGTAGGAATTCATGCTAAAATCATGCTAGTGACTTGCTAGTCATGCTAAAATTAGGCTAGTGACTTGCTAGTCATGCTAGAATCATGCTAGTGACTTGCTAGTCATGCTAAATTTATGCTACCCACATAGCAAACAGTCTTGGCCCAAATGTGGGCTCAAGCTGGCACTGCTGGCCTCATGTCGGCAATGGCATGTTCCCTTTCAGCCAGAGCTGGGCCATGTGTGGCAATGATGGCACAACGTGGATCACGGCAAACAGTATGAGGGCCGATTGTTGGTGGGAAGAGTGTGGCCCAGATCAGTCCAGTCATCATGTGGCCAATATCAGGCTTGTGACATGACAGCATATTATGTGACCCATATAAACAAGATAAACAAAATATTGCATGGTAATGGTTAAATGATCACAGAATATTCAGTGAAATGTAGGATTGTTTAAATGTCTTTGAAATGGCAAGTCAAAACAGGATGAAACATTATCATATAATAAGCATATCAGTAAATCAGTCAACTGCATTAAACTGAACTTAATCATAATTTAATTATATTTGATCTTATTCTCAGTACAAATAATCTTAAAATCCTTATATAGAGAGAGAGTTTACAATGGGGCACATAATTTTATGAATATGCTGTCATGCACAAGCATTAAATAAAATGATTATAAAGGTATTTTATTTATTCAAATCCTAGATATCCATGTGATGCTTTGTGTGAGAAACAGATCCAAATTTAAACTATTCATCTGCGATATGTATCTCCCAGAGCCGTTGTTCTCTCCTTCCTCTGTAGCTATAGTAAAATTTGCCGTTAAGAAGTTTTACTACAAGTTTTACAGCAGCGATATCAAACGCTCATTGGCTCTCACCAGTTTCATCATAGATTGCGACATGCCGTGTCTCCGGTGATGCGTGTTTTGAATGAGAAACGCGCACATTTATGGAGTATTCGGGATAGTATTTTCAGCGTTTAACAACTGAAATTATGCCCTGCTCCTCACACCAAACTATATTCCACCAGAGAGGACTGCGACATATCGTCATTTGGACACGTTACTGTGGTACTGCTCTTTGACATTTCTGCAATAAATACTTGTGAATAATGCTACGTGTGTCTGTTACGTTTCTCTAATAGACTGTATACTTTATACACTCTGGTTAATTTGTTATTTATAAATAAGTAACATTTTTTAATGCAATACATTTTTTTTTATTGCAAAGTTAAATGATTTGTGAATTTAAAGGCTGATTCTATTCAGTTTAATGTACTTTATTGGCAAAGTTTGTGTGTACATTAAAACATAAAACTGAAAATGAATAATGGTGATTATAGTAATACACAATGCAGTGATATCAAATATTAAGATTCTGTATTGGGTCTGGGTATTATAAGGCTCAGGTGTGGCCCAGATTTGGGGATTCTGGTATACTTAAGGCTGAGGAAATATCGAATGCGATATTAAGCTCGATATGGCGTAGCTTGTCAGAGATTTACGTCTCTGTGTATCAATTGCCGCTCCAGCGGAACCTGAGCGGATTGCACGTGATGGAGATTTACTACTAATCAAAGCACCGGCTTCATTGACTAAACGCGCCTCACAATATCGTTCGATATATTGCACAGCCCTAGGATTGGTATCAATAATACAACCTGTTTTGGCCCAGCTCAGGGAGAGTTAAGGGTGATTAACTGGCTGAGATTCGGGCCGGTTATGGCCCATGTGTGGCCCTTTTCTTTTATCCAGTTTTGGACCACTTCAGAGCCGTCATTCTTTGCGGTACTTGGGCCGAGGGAAATGTAGTTGTGTGGCCCGGAGCTGGACCAGAAAACATTTGCTATGTGGGTAGTGACTTGCTAGTCATGCTAGAATCATGCTAGTGACTTGCTAGTCATGTTAAAACATGCTAGTGACTTGCTAGTCATGCTAGAATCATGCTAGTGACTTGCTAGTCATGCTAAATTTATGCTAGTGACTTGCTAGTCATGCTAGAATCATGCTAGTGACTTGCTAGTCATGCTAAATCATGCTAGTGACTTGCTAGTCATGCTAGAATCATGCTAGTGACTATAGTTATGCTAGAATCATGCTAGTGACTTGCTAGTCATGCTAAATCATGCTAGTGACTTGCTATGCTAGAATCATGCTAGTGACTTGCTAGTCATGTTAAATCATGCTAGTGACTTGCTAGTCATGCTAGAATCATGCTAGTGACTTGCTAGTCATGTTAAATCATGCTAGTGACTTGCTAGTCATGCTAGAATCATGCTAGTGACTTGCTAGTCATGCTAAATCATGCTAGTAACTTGCTAGTCATGCTAAATCATGCTAGTAACTTGCTAGTCATGCTAGAATCATGCTAGTGACTTGCTAGTCATGTTAAAGCATGCTAGTAACTTGCTAATCATGCTAGAAACATGTTAGGGATTTGCTAATCATGCTACAAACACGATAACAACTTGATAATCATGTTAGAAACATGCTAGCGACTTTGCTAATCATGCTAGCAATATGCTAGAAACATGCTAGTAACCACCCTGGGTACCCTATTAACCGCATAGCAACACCTTAGCAACCACCCCAGGCACCATAGCAACCACATAGCAACTCCTTAGCAACCACCCCGGTACCCTAGCAACGACATAGCAACACCCTAGCAACCACCCTAGGCACCATAGCAACAACATAGCAACACCTTAGCAACCACCCCGGGTACCCTAGCAACGGCATAGCAACCATCCCGGTTACCCTAGCAACCGCATAGCAACACCCTAGCAACCACCCTGGGCATTCAAATGGTTTATGAATCATTTACCAACACTTTCTAAATGATCTCATGAACCACTTACAACTATTAGCTAACTGGTTTGTAAATAATGTAATGCTTAATTTAGAAAGGATTAACTGATCCTTAATAAAGTATGAAAATACAATTATTAAGCATAGTATACAGATGCTTATAAAACAAGAATAGAGCATTTATAGCTGTATTTATAAACTGCTTACAAATGTGTATTAATGTAGGAATAATGCTTTATAAATGATTAATTAACTATTTACCAATGCTTAACTAATGACTCATAGTGTGTAGTTATTATAAAGTGTTACCGTTGAATTTATAAAAATGACCCTGTTCAAAAGTTTGCATACACTTGATTCTTAATACTGTGTTGTTACCTGAATGATCCACAGCTGTGTCTATTTTGTTTAGTGATCATGAGTCCCTTGTTCGTCCTGAACAGTTAAACTGCCCAGTATAAAAAAAATACTTCAGGTCCCACAAATTCTTTGGCTTTTCAGGATTTTTGTGTATTTGAACCCTTTCCAACAATGACTGTATGATTTTGAGATCCATCTTGCACTGAGGACAACTGAGCAACTCATATGCAACTATTACAGAAAATGCAAACGCTCACTGATACTACAGAAGGAAACAAGATGCATTAAGAGCCAGAGGATGAAAACATTTTTAATTTAAAGATTAGGGTAAATGTAACTTATTTTGTCTTTTGGGAAACATGTAAGTATATTCTGTAGCTTCTGAAGAGCAGTACTAAATAGAACAAAAAAAACATATTTAGACAAAATAAGAAAAATGTTCACATCTTCATTTGGTATAAAAGTTTACACCCCTAGCACTTAATGCAATCATGTTTCCTTCTGAAGCATCAGTGAGCATCTGAACCTTCTTTAATAGTAGCATGAGTCCCTTAGTTGCCCTCAGTGTAAAAAGATGGATCTCAAAATCATACAGTCATTCTTGGAAAGGGTTAAAATACACACAAATGCTGAAAAACAAAAGAATCTGTGGGACCTGAAGGATTTTTCTGAAGAACAACATTATACAGGGTCATTTTAATAAATGCAGCTATTATTTGCTCTTGCGGACTATATGTAAAAGTATTTTATGTGAACTTGTTCAGGTCAGTACTACATAAAAAAAATAATAGCAACAACAACATGCATTTTGTATGATCCCTCCTATTTTGGTAAAATAATTAACATTTTGTAGATCCTGTATGTAAAATTTCGACTTCCAACCCTGCTTCTGGAGAGCTACCTTCCTGCAGACTTTAGTTCCAACCCTGCTACAACAGACCTATCTGTTATTTTGAAGTAACCCCAGGTGCAGGGTTCAAGACCCCAGGTCTAATCTAATAAATTACTTCAACAACCTATTCTGTTTTAAACACAGACAGCAAGACCAATGCAATGCACAGTAGGTCACCTATTAGAGTTGCAGAGATGTTTAATTTTCCTACCCTGCTTTAGACTGCTAAAACTAAATTTTTTATTTGCTTATTTCTCAGATAGAAACCGCTTTCTGTATACCCGATTACTGATGTTGACTTTTTTTTTCCTCTCTGAAAGAGATCCAATGCTGACAGAAGACAGATTAAATGAACATGGCTAACCTCAAGAGACTAATAAAAGCCAGGCTGAATGTGCCCCCTATCTGAGGGGGGAGAAAATAATAATAACATCCTCATAACACAAAGGAAATGATGAGGCCCTCCACTGGGACCCATACAGATCTACCTGCAAGATTACAAAAGGAACTTTACATACAATGGGACTGTAGAGGATACCCCAGATGTATGCATCACAACATGAATACGGTCTTTGAGAGAACAGTCTATACTGTAAAACAAAAATAAAAAATAAAAATGCACTATACTAGTGCACATACATTTAAGTTTTTAAGCTGGATTGTAATGTTAAAGCTCCACCATAGAATCAGGATTTATTTATTTATTTATTTATTTTAAATGCCCCATCTGGGTTTTGCTTCTTAAATAAATAATGTGATAAGAAGCTCTTTATTTACTTTTTATATTATAAACGGAGGCATGTCTAAACACATGCGCCCGTTCTGCTGTTCTAATAGTTCTGGATATTTCAGTCTTTAGAAATCACACTGAACAGAATGAAACATTTATAATGCCAAATTAGCCAAACGTGATGAATATTTAATTAATGTCACAGATAAAAGCATTTTTTGTTGTTGTTGCAATGTGTGGTTTGCTATAAAACAATTTCTAAATATCAAATCATGAGTCAAAGAATAGATTTCCTTGTTCTAACTGGTTTGTTTGTCGATCAGCAGCACCTACTGTAAAATAATGAATTTGGTTTTCATCTACATGAGCTTGACGTCCTGTATACTTGATTTGGTTTTGATCTGAATGGACCTTTCATCTCAGATTTGTACATCTGGTGTGAATAGGCCTTTAGGTGATGAGAAGTTATCTGGCAGACAAGCGAAGCAAAACTCATTTTTCTTCTCAGCGCATAAGCTGTTGATTGGGTCTTAATCTCAACAAGATAAAAGAAAATGGGGTCAGGCAGTAAAAGTAAAGCCTTGGCAATTTCTCGTTGTTTGTGTTCTGTTTCAAAGCAAATTACATAGAATTTTCAACCTTTTGGCAGCGTATGAGTGAAAGTGCTCCTCTCCCAAACCCAGCTTCATCGATTTGACCTGTGTGGGCAAAACAAGAGCGATGTATTAGTGCCTCTTCTGATCTTCCTGTGGAACTCTTTGCTTGCTCAAATGATGTCCCAGGCTGAATATTAAGGAAATAAATTTGCTAAGATTTAAGATTGCTGCCTGTTATTGACTAATCTTTGGGCAGCTGCATGGTTTTCTCAACTGAAAATTATTCAAATTTCTCTCTCATGTGGTTTTGGTGTTTGCACTGTCTTTTTATTTTATAACATATAATATATAATTATAATATAATATACTATACTATACTATTGAGCACTAGATCTGTTTATCTTGAACTTTGTTTGAAGTTTTAGTTTGTACTTCCTGGTTTTGCCTATTGTTTCCTTTTTGTTTTATTTGATCCCATCACTATTCATTGATCATGTTCACCTGTTCCTTATTAAGATTCTGTGTATTTATATTTTAATATCCTTTGTTCCTCTTGTTTCTCTGCTGGTCCCATCCAGCTCTCTGGGTGTTCTGGTTCCGTGCGAAGTCCACCCTCCCCTGCTAGTGTAACAGAGGCCAGCTAGTAGGTGCTGTGCCTGATCTCAAGAGGCACACTAGCGACTGACGCTAGTGGCTACAGTCTTTAGCCTCCTTGTTAGAGGGCCCGCCCATGCCGGAGACCTGCTCAGAGCGGGTGCGGGAGCGGGAGCTGGGTGTAGGGGTTACACTAGTCCTATCCAGTCTCTGAGTTCCTTCGTCTTTGCTGGTCCCTATCCAGACTCCAACCCAAGAAGCGGTCCGTATCCCTCTTATCTTTGCCATTCCTTTTGAGCACCTTGGCTCCTCCTTCTCCGCTGTCTCTGTCAGGCTCTCCAGCTCTGCCTCGACTGCCCAGTCAGCAGCTAGGCCTAGGTGCTCTGATTCCCCAGCCCCTGAGCCCAGGACTCCACCTCAGTCTGTGAATCAATTGTCTCCTCACTCCCTCATTGTTGAGTACCTGTATGCCCCATGTATATGCCCTTTGTGCCTCTTCTTCCTCTGCTGGTCCCATCCAGCTCTCTGGATGCCCAGGTTCCATCTGAAGTCCTCCCTCCCTGCTGGTCCCATGCATTTCTTTGTCCTTGCTGGTCCCTGTCCAGACTTCTGTCAAGCTTCTTTGTGTCCGCTGTCTCCAACCAGTTCCCACACTTCCTTGCCTTGACCCAAGAAGCTGTCCTTATCCCCGCTATCCTTGCTAACCTGTCCTGCACCTTGGCTCTTCCTTCCCCGCTGTCTCTGTCAAGCTCTCAAGCTGTAAATCCCTAGTTCTACCTTGGGCCTCTGTGAACCCATTGGCTCCATTGTTTCCTTCGTTTGCAACAGGCTTCCAGGCCTAAGGCTGCAGATCATCCCTCCACCCTTCGGCTCCACCAGCTCTGCCTTATCTCTGTCTCCACTGTTGTCCTCACTCGCTCCGGCTCCACTGCAGAATTCCGAGCCCCCAACTCTGCCTCGGTCCTTCAGACCAGCTGTGTTACTCTGCGTCTTTAGCTCTCTCACTCCACCTTGGTCAGTCGTCCCCATTTCACCCGCCCTCATCACCAATGGTTTACCCTGGCTCCTCCCTCCATCAGCTCTGCCATTGAGTCCATCATTGGCTCATCCATGGGCCCTTCCACCACCAGAAAAATTATTTACTAAAAACCTTGACATGCCCTGTGCCTCTGCATACAGTAAGTAGAATTGCCCAATTCCTTTGAGTTGAATCTTCTTAATTAATCTGTTTTACAAAATAGGGCTGAATCACACTGATCTGGATAACCCAGGCTTATAACCTTACTGCATGATTTGCGGCAGTTTCAAAGTGAAATGTCCAGAGAGTGGCACTAAAACACACATTGGCACAATCATGTATGGCTGTGTTTATATTATGCTGCCTGAGGCATGTATTGCAGCTGTTCAGAATTCAAATATCCGGAGAGTGTTGCTAAAGGTTAATGCTCTGTTGTGTTGTAAATATCCCCTACAACCAAATCCAACCCTAAACCTACCTGGTAGTGTTAACAAATGCAAAAGTGATACAAAAATGCATTTGTTGATGCAGCCGTGCTTTTAGAACTTCCTTATGCGGATTTGAGCTTGGTTTTGTCAAACCATAGTTTCACGGGGTTTGTACCGGAGCTCAAGTGCAACACTATATCGTGTGAGCTACCAAACAAACCTACTGAATTAGAAAACACATGCATGTGAAGCTGTACATGTGACAACAACTTTCAAAAGTATCCGTTTTCAAATTGCGCAGGATGTTAAAGTTATAACATAATATTCTAAGTAAATGTGTGAAAATTAGTCTTTATTAATCAAAACTCTGTACCAGTAAATCATACTTTTTACTGCGTAAAAAGGAATAAAAGTTGTCAGAGTTTTGTCAGTTTTACTGCCTCTAGTGTTCATTTCAATTGGAAACTGCAGTGAATCGTACATATAGTTTTTTTGTTTTGTTTTGTTTTGTAGAAATGTCTACAGAGGCACGTATTTCCATTGAGCCTACTGTATGTTGAATCTGGATCTCATTGACTTAATCATGCAAGGTACATTACATTTAATACAATAAAAACAGAGCGGTACACATTATAATCAATCAAAGCTCGAACATCTATGCCAAGATGTATTAATTCAGCAAATTCATTCAGGCTATAAAATGTGCATCTCCATGTCAACAGAGATGGCTGAAAACAAGCAGCATTGCTGTCTGGCTAGGAGTTCACTTTCAGACTGTTTAAGCATGACTGATGTATTCATATCATTTGGACTGGCTGGAAACATCCAGTGTTCCTGATATTCAGTTCTCAGTCAGGCAGAAACCAAACAAAATGCATTTCTGTCTCATTCAGCCTCCAATTTTACTCTGTTGCAGTCAATTCCGAAATGCTAAACTGTGGTGAAAAGAATGAGGCAGGCAGACACAAAGCTGCTATTGATGAAGCAGTGTATCAAGGACACCATAAAATGTTTGTTTTGTAGCATTTTAGAGAGAAAACACCTTTTTACTTGTTTAGAATTCAGCACAAATATTTTATTATATAGAACCTTATTGTGAGTCTTAATTAAAAAAAAAAATAAATAAAGACAGAATCTACTATTGCTTTAAAATATATTGACCCATAAATGTATAGCATATTTATTAATTTAAAAGATTATGAAATGCTACCTTTCATTTTGCCAGCGTAAAGATGAAAATATATCCCATGTTGGGATTGCTCCAAGGCAAGAGTGTTTCTAGGACACCCCTGCCAGAGATCAAACCCACAACTTGTGTGTTATCAGCCCACATAGAGCAAACCCCTTCTATCACATCTCTGCCTCTCCCTTGCTGCTTCTCTTCACTACTACTTCATCTCTCAGCACACCCATTGACCCTCATTTATAACCATAAGCACATACGCTGAAAGCCTTCCATACAACAAGCTTGCGTGCCTTGTTTAACTAAGTTTAGCTTGCATAAGCTGTAATAACAATAAAGTTGCCCTCAAATCACTTTCCTTTCAGATATCAGATGTCTAGGATGCTTCCTCCTAAACCAATCTTGAGAGTGATCAGTGATTTACACACACTGTGAAAAGGATTAGTTTGTCTTAAGCCATTGGCAGTTGCTGGGGCGATTGCAGCAGTAGGTCCGCCATTTCATTGTTGTGGCCTGCAGGCAGCTGAACACTTAGATTTTCATTAACATTTAGTCCTTGATGAGGAATTAGAGGACAATACAATGACTAAACTATTTCTAAATATGTTGACTCACTGTAATCAAATTACAATGACTTTAAAAGCAGAGCCATCCACATTTTTAGAAGGTCATCTATTAAAACACAGATTTGGTCAGGTATTAAGATAAGACAAAGGGCTTTTGGGGGTGTTTGGTTTATAAGAGATTACTTGTAAAGTGGTATTTGTTGCTAATGGCAATGATTTACTAAGATGCAGTTGCTACTTAATTTAGATCAAAGAACACACATACACTAACAAAAGTTCAAATGTTTCGTGTATATACTGTATCGTACAGCGTAACTTTTTCAACAACATAAGCAAATCTTATATCTGGTACTTAATATTTTTGTGAAAACTGTTATACGTGATGCACTGACAAATGTTAATGACTTAACCTCATTGTAAAGTCTTTTGTATGTCTGTTTATTTAGAATATGCAGCTTAATGAAAAGCAATTTTCTGCTGAGCAAATGAATGGAAGATGAATTCTTCAAAGCATAAGGCTTTGAAGTGAGAAAACGTAAACAACTGTTTGCATTTGCTACCAATTCAAAGCTCGGATTCCAACAGGGATTCTCCCTTCTGGCTCAGCTTCCTTTTGTTGATCCAGATTCTTCAAAAAACCCAAGAAGAGCCACAGAAAGCTAACACACTCAGCATCTGATGTTTTTTTTTTTCTTCCTCTCCCCATGAGTTTATGAAGAAATATCTGCTGCTCTTGGCATCACGTTGTCCTCTGATAAGGTTGCTTTGACAGTGCAATCCAATTTGCAAATATTCCATTGACAAAACAAGTGATTCCTGATCTAACTTCCATTCTCTTTCCCAGGCAGAGCAGCTGGGAGAGGCAGGTTTCTAACCATGCAAAACAAAATCAACAATAAGAGCCTTGTACTTCTCGGAAGCATCTCTGCAGGAGTCTGGCAATTGCCTGCTATCACCGCCCCACTCAAAGCCAAATGAAATGAAATCATTGAAGGGCAACACTAAAAGGTCCTGCATCAAGCTATAATGCAAGATATGTCTTACTTTAATTTGAATGAACAATCTTTGTCCTCTTCAGGCAAAAGTAAACACCTGCCCAGGTAGGTATCTTTTAATATAATCGTTAAAGCCGCCCCTTGATCACTAAGAAGAATAATATGCAACAGTGAAAGAAACAGTAACATCGGACCACTACAAAGAAACATAACAGGCTTTCAACGCCGCGGGACGCCATCTGGGCACCCATCAAACAGCACTATCTTCCAAATATTCAAACCCACTTTTGCTAACCAGAACAAAGGCTTTTTGTGGAAAGAGTAAAGTTGGCCACTCTTCTTTCATTTCCCTCTTCACCTTGTAAGGACAATCACATAACATGATTCCAATTTGTTTCATCTGTAACTTTATAAGGGGATGAAAAATGTTTAACTTTTCCTGCCCCTGTTGAGATAACAAAATTTCTTCCAATTGAGACTATTCTGATTGCCTGCCCTTTTTCCCCTCTTCTCATCTAGTTATCACAGTTAAAACCAATCAAAGGCAAGCTCTGATTAAAGGCTATAATTAGGAACAGCAAAATAACACACCTGCTCAAGGGGAATTACTGACAGCCCTGGATGTACTGGTAAGAGTTGCCATAAGTTACCTTTCCTTAAGGCAGTATATAAATAAACAGAAGGAGCATGGTTCCATGAGGATGTTGGAATATTGGAGTCATGATTACCATAGACTTTATACTCGAGTAATGACCAGGTGATGTTGTTATTACAAAGATAACAACTAAACTGAACTAAGTTTGGGGTTAGCAAGTTTTTAAAACACTGAAGAATTGAGTATCAGCTGCTTAAAATAAAGCTTTTCCATCACAGGAATGAAATACAATTTTAAAATACAGCGCTTTGCGAAAGTATTCAAACCTCTTCATTTGTTCACGTTTTGTTATGTTGCTGCCTAACAGAATTGTCAAAACTGCATAAGTATTCATACCCTTAAGGGTAACAGAGACTACATGCTTCTGTAACCCTTGCAGAATTTTTGCAGAATTTTTTCTGAACTCTTCCCCAGATGTGTGGCTTGACGTAACCCTGTTTCTGAGCTCCACAAGCAGTTTTTTTTTTGCTTTGCCATTATGATGTATGGACTGTAGATTGATGTGGAAAAAAGTCCAAAAGCAGTTTAACACAAGGCAGCAATATAAAACGTGGGTTTGAATACTTTCGCAAGAAAACAATTATTTTAAATTGTAATATATATATATATTTTTTTTCCTTTGATCAAATAAATAAAACCTTGGTGAGCATAAGAGGCTAAATAAATAAATACATTGAATCTTTCCTACCCCAACACATAGCTTTTAAATACTAAAAATAATTAATTTAAATACATGGATAAACATGCATAAAATCAGAATAATCAAATCCAATCAAAATCGGAATAAAATTGTCCTAAAAGTAGTTTGATAAAAATAAATAAATAAAATGACTAAATTAGACTTGAGGAAATACGAGACCAACAAATTAAGCTGTGATCAAAATGTAAATTCAAGTAAGCAGTCATCAAATACCACAAACTACATATTCATTGATGTAATGCTACTGAAGCTCACATTAAGGCAACTGCATCCTTAGAGGCTTCTGAGGATATCATTATTGTATGCGTGTTTAGAGGCAACATGATATGCTCATCTGAAATCCCTGTTCCAGTGGGATTTGTTAAATATTCTGTGTGAGCAGCATCTTTGCCTCAATAAATTAATGTTTGAGTAATACAAGAAGGAGACATTTTCTTCTGAGACAACCGTTACTAATAAACAGTTCATTTAGAAGGTGGAACATATTTTTGTCTCTGTAAAGTTCAGAGATACCAATATTTAATTCTTAAGCAATATGTGGCTCTAAAATTACATATAGATATATTATTACAGAATGTTAATAATAATAATAATAATAATAATTTTTCTCCAGGTAACTAAAAAGAAAAAAAGCTAAAAGGAAAGCTGAGGTGGGAAGACAACCGACACAGATCACTCCTACAGAGAGCAAAAGCCAGTTGGCTTGGTGCTCAGCAAATAAAGCCAGACAGATGTGTCTGTCAGGAATACTTAAACTTTCTGAGTAACAGCAGAGAAGCAAACAGACCTTAAAAGAAAAACAGCTTTAAGAAGATATTGAGATGCACACTATGCTTTAAACCAAATTGCTTGGTTGAATCACCTCTAAAAAATTAGCTTCAGCTAATATTACCCACAGTATTTTGTTTTTCTTTTTATGTCTTACTAGCACAAATGTACCGCTAAAATGGAAAGCCTACAGATCAGAATTAAATTCTTAAGTAGTAACATAGTAATTACACTGTAATAACACAGTAATACATGTTATTAATCTTTTAGGTCATTCCTGTTGAGCAGGAACAATTCTGAAATATTTAAAACATTGAAAGTGCTAAAATCTGTGAAGCTAACATGCTTCTATAATGATACAAATGCCCAAAAGTGACTATCACATCAGCAACAGCAGACGGTCTGCTGCTATGTTCATCTCTGTGGAGACATAGAGTAACCATAAGCCTATTCTCCCCTCGTTCCACTTTCTCAATAACATCCTGTCAAAACGAATAAATAATATCCTATTTTCACATCACACCTCATCCATGAGCGTCTGTGTTGCCACATTTGGCAGAATACCCCTGACATCAACATCACACTCATTCTCTCCAAAGGAGCAATCAAAATAACAAATGCAACTCGTCTACCCATGTAGAATTTTTATAGTGCTGCTATTGCTCTTGATTGAATTTGCAAATGGTTTCACTAGCTTCAGTTTCAGAAGCATAATGTTTAAAACAAGATGGAAAAACATCCTGCCGCAAAGCCCTGAATCTCGTTCCATTGAAAGTTTTTTTTTTTTCCGTTTTTTTTTTCTCCTTTTTCTGCCTTTATTCCAATGATTTCTGCTCCACAGAAAGTATGTTAAAACATGTTAATCCTTTAAGAAGCTTAATTCAGATACTATGACTTTATTGTAATTCGTGTGATTGGAACCATTTGGGAGAAAAAGTACAATAAACAGAGTATGCAATAATAAAGAGAAGTGAGGTGATGCTTCAAGACAGAAAGGCTGGACTATGAATGAATCCTAGCTCAACCTTAACTCTCTGAACATGGCTTTTCCATCTTTTTGGAGAACTGCAGACATTGTCCAGTGAAACAAACACAGCTTCTCTCAATGCACGGGACTTTATGGTGTTACAACCACCATGGCAAGCCAAATACATTACAATACAATACTGAGGTCATAAACAATGATAAAACATCTTATCTAATTATATCTTCACAAACTCTGGGACTGTACAATTGACTCAGTGTCTGGAACACAACACAGAGGCTAGATTTGTCCCTAACCTATTTCTCAGTCTGAGGCTATGCGGGAAAGCGTCTCCTGAGGATGACAGCAGCAGGTTGCTCCAGAGGGATTGTCTCTGTAATGAGTTCATACCTGCATTCCACGATGACTCCACAATCAAAGAAATTGTGTCATTAAACCCTCTATATCTGCAGTTGCAAATAGATTTTGTATTTGTTTACAGTACAACTAGTGTCCATGCTGCAATGGGAAAGTTACAAGCAGCATGGGTAACATTTATAATGCTTTAAACCACATCTGTATTATGATGAATTAAAGAAACTGAGATTATGAATACTTTTTATACAGGAGGCGAGTTAATTTAGCATCAGTGTATCCCTTGAATACCCACAAACATGCATTTTATGTCAGACAAGTACTTACTAATTTACCGCTATGCAAGAAAAGAGTGAATTTTATAGGTCACAGATAAATTTCCTTGGCTACATTATGCTGCTGAAAATATAAAATAGCTTATATCTTTATTAGAAATTGAAGAAGAGAGTAGGGTAGGACTAGAGCAAGGTCTTCTGTAGGCAAGGAAAAAAAATCAGATCTACAGGGGCACCTAATTTCTCAAAAAAAAAAAAAAAAAGTTCCTGTACATACAGTGGAGGTCAAAATTAGAGAACAACCTATGATTTCATAAACTTTAAGGTCACTGCTTAGTCCAGTTTGGAGTTATCCTAACAGTAGTAGAAGGTAATTAAGCATATTTCATAAATTATACTGAAGCATTGTATAAAAAAACTTAATTGAGATAGTTGAAAAAGAACTCTGATCAAAATTAGAGAACATTTACAGATACCTCCAAGTTATTAGTGTTAATCTGACACCTAGGGCTAATTTCCTTAATTATATGACAAAACCCTATTTAACTGGCAGCATTTCTCCAATTTTTAATGAGACTGCAAGATGGCAGGTCGCTCTAAGGTAACTGAAACCCTGTGACAGAAGTTTGTCCAGATGAAAGCAAAAGAGATAATCTTTTCAGTCATTGAAAGACTGATTTACTTGATTACTGCAGGTTTATAACCCTTTATAGGGCGAGGAACCATATTTGATCACTTAATCGAACATTTTCAATAGCGTCTGCCTCCTTTGTATGAAATCATGTAAGCACATGGATTTGTCCCAGCCAATCAACGGATGTTAGTCTACGTCACGGATAGCGACACAATGGCATCTGACCAATCGGAAGTTGTCTGGGGCGTTTCAAACTTCAGCGTGCTTCCGGAATGAGAAAATGCTGATTTACGCTCCTACCTTGTCCCACAAAAACGGAGAAAGCATCGAAATGCACAATGGTAAGTCAATGAAATTCACACATTATATAGCTGAATAGTTGTGTTATATGGTGATATAGACATTGTTTGCGTTGGATTTCTAGAAATTAGTGAACGATGTGGTATAAAAACGGTGTGATCATATTTGATCATACGCCCGTTTGTGGTAACACAACAGAATGTCCATTTTTAGACATACGCCCGGTTCAGGCAAAAGTAAGGCAAGTGATAGTTTGGCTGTTTTTATGCCTGTTTTTTGTCCACTGAATATTGCACAGGCTTGTATGACATGATACAGCAATCCAGTGTCAAACTTAAACCATTTATTGAAATGATCAAGAAATAAACAGTGAAAAATTATGTAATTTTGGTTTTAATACCAATAGATTGGTGTTTATAATTTCTGCTAAAATAGGTGGTACCACTAGTACTTAATGCTATTTGTTTCAGTTCTTCTTATAAATGTACTATTTATGTGAATATTATATGATTTCAGTAGATCTGCACTTTTCTTTCACAAACAAATCAACATGGGCTTGATACTGACTCAGAAACCTTTTCTTTCGCAGCTGTCTACTCAACAATTCTATGGAAAGAAGTCAGTTTTGTTGTGCCAGCTGACCCCATCGACGGTTCTGACGAGGAAGACAGCAAGATTTTTAATTTCCTAAATAAATATTCTGTCAAGTTTCTGTGTATATATATATATATATATATATATATATATATATGTTCTTTCTATATATATATATATATATATGAACACAGAAACTTACCATAGACCGGCAAGTGACCATATATGATCACTTAATTTAACCTAATTTTCAACATAAAAACATAAAAATAAAAAAAAAGTCACAAAAGTTTAAAGGTCTTGTAATAACCTCCAATAACACTCTGGGGTTGAATTTTAGAATTTCCAAGTATTTCAATGAGTGCCCTATAAAGGGATAATGATATTAAATTTATTTAAGTCCCACAAAAAGGGTGGTCATCTATGTAAGACAAATGCACGAGAAAACAGGATAATGCAGAGACTCTCAGTGGGGAATGGGTTCAACACTGCAGCTGGAATTGCTTGCCAGTTCAGTGCTGAGCAGGGTATGGATCTGTTTTGGCATGTTTGGCATTCAAGAGAAGTCAGACTGAAAGCACACTCTACAGTGACCAAACTTCTCATCAGCAGAAAGAATCAAAAGGTTAATCTCACCTGTGCTGCGGAACATGTTGTCTGGAGGGAGGAGAACTGGTCCAAAGCTCACTTTAGTGATGACAGCAAGTTTAATTTATTTGGGTCTGATGGGAAACATTTTGTTCGGTGTCAAACTGAGAAAAGACTGAAGCCCAAGTGCATAAAAAAGTCAGTTAAAGGTGGAGGAGAACCATATTATCAGAACCTTACTTCAGCAACAAGCAGTTCCTTCGCTGCAAGCATCTCCCAATCAGCCTACAATTTCCATGCAAGACAATGCCCTTGTCACACTGCAAAACAGGTAAAGCAGTTCCTTGAAGCTAAGAACATTGAAATAATGAAATGGCCAGGCCAGAGTTCTGATCTAAACCTGATAAAAAAAAAAAAATTGGAAAATCCTTGGTGACAAAGTTATGGCTAAGAAACCGACTACAGTTGCCGAACTATTGAAGAGAGTGGAAGAAGAATAGACCAAGATCACACCATCCCAGTCTGAGAAACTAGTGATGTCCTGCGGCCACAGATGTGCTGAAGTCATTCAAAGCAAGGGCCTCTACACTTCCTAATTTCTGACAGCTGTAACCCTCTAAAAATGTTAGTTGTAATCTTATTTTGTTTTACAGTGGTTACTATTTTAATCAGTGTTGTCAAAAAAAAATAAAGTTTTTTTGTTGAAATACCTTGAATATGTTGTTAGAAGAACATTGTTATACCTACAGCTTATGTTCCTTCAAATTTTGAGCAATAAGGATTAACAATATTTCAGAATTTCAAAAAAAAAAAAAAAATAGTATTTATAGATAAGTATTTATAGTATTTATAGATCTAATTTTGATCTCCAAGGTATATTTGTACATCATGGTCCTTCATTTTTCTTGAAAGCAAAGGTGGATTTCTTTTTGCCAGTGCTTTCTTGGATTTTGTCCTTACTTCACTTCAATTTTGTCAATCAGTGTAATTCAGTGGTATTTTCTGCTATTCTTATTTTATACTATTCTTAGTAGCCTGGATAATTTCCTTTTTCTCAGAACTCTCGTACTCAAAAGCTTTGTCTGTAATTTTGTGCTTTTGTACAGTTCAAAATGTCAGTTTTATTACTACATGAAAATTATGTAAAAAATGTATTTCTCACACACACAGGTTTCCATTTTCTATATTTCATAGACGTAATTGTTTTCATACTGTACAAATTGTCTGTCTCCGTACCCTAACCATACCCTCACAGAAAAATGTCTGCAATTGTAGATTTTTAAAACACTTGTGTCAATATGATTGATAAGCTTGTTTCCTCATGGGGACCAATGAGGTCCTCATAATGTAAGAAATACCAGACAGTAGACACACACACACACACACACACACACACACACGTTTCCATTTTCAAGTTTAATAAATATTGTAACAAATTCAGTGCTCATTTTTAATGATAGAAAACACATCAACTTATATTAACTAATGAAACCTTATTGTAAAGCATTACTGCAAAATTATACAAATGCAATCTGCATGAACACAGCTGACAAATGTAATGTATAGCAGAGTTCCGATTACCTTTAAAATATAGGTAGATCCACGTATGACTTTTTTTCCCCTCCTCATAGTTTAAACCTGATTCCCATGTACAAAGCCAACCTGTACACAAACAACCCATACAGGTCAAGCCATAAGTCATTATCTCAAATTAAACACCATAGAAAGAAACATACAAATTAATGAATTCCTCCAGTCTTTTAGACGCTTAAATTTGATCAAACATTCTATACAACTTGGTCATCTGTTAGTCTTGGCTTTATTTTCAAAAGCTAACAAACATGCAGAGAGTTGGCATGTTTAGAAACCAATCATATGTCTATGGTGACTTGAAAAGAGATTTGCCCACGCTTTTTTGGTTCCAAACTTCTCAGCGCTTGTGTCAATCTGTGTCATCCCCACTAGTGTTGCCTCAGCCAGACCTTACCAGTTCGAACCTAATTATGCCGTCCCGTCTGTTGTGTTGCATCAAGTTGTCATGTGCCAGGAGTCGAAAATGTGCGAGTATGTGTTTTTGGTGACTGAAAATTTGTTTGCTAAATTATTTCTATACTTTAATTTGCTCTATTTATCTCTTTCGGCTTGTTTCTCTCCGACTCTGTATCTGTCTTTCCTGCCAGTCTGTCTTGTATGCGCTCACACAGACCCTGTTTTTGATGTTGCGAGGCCAGTGTGAGCACTCCGTTGGCTGGAGATTGTGCTGGACAACGTTCTGAAAGCAGATTTTTGCCAAGTGTTAATGGAGGTTGAAAAAGAAACAAACAGACTGAAACACATTTCTAAACAGTAGATAGATCACAGTTCTGAGAACTAAACAAATAAACCACAGGGGAAGCATGCCTGTAGAAGCATGTCTGTCAGGTGGCAGGAAATGAAGGTGCCAGAGCCAAATGAGGTTCTGGGTTTATATCTGTCATTGTCATATTGTTTAACTCTCTGTCCTTATTGAAAATGGAACATGTACATACCTGTTGAAAGAACAATCATATGCCTAAAATGCATGAGGCACAAAGTAAACAGTTAAAGGGATAGTTCACCCAAAAATAAAAATGTTTATTTGCTTACACCCAGGGAATCCAAGATGTAGGTGACTTTGTTTCTTCAGTAGAACATAAAAGAAGATGTTTAACTCAAACCGTTGCAGTCTGTCAGTCATATAATGGCAGTCAATGGGACCCACAAATTTGAGAGTCAAAAAAATATATACAGACAAAACCAAATTAAACCCTGCGGCTTGTGATGATACTTTGAGTATTTATATCATTTTAGACCACAATGTCCAACTGTTCTGAGCATGTTCACAACAGCAGGCATGTGACGAAGATCAAGCAACCATAACTTCAGTCGATCAGGCTCAAAAATTGGGAGTCGGTGAAAAGTCAACACTGCAAGATGAATTTGAGCAAACAAACGTAATCTTTCAGTTTTTAAATCGGTTGCAACAATCAGGATAAGCACAAGAAATTACCATTTTGAGTAGCCATTGTACCCACAATCTCTCTGCACTGCATAAACAATGAGTGACATATACACGCGACAGATCCCTTCCACGCATGCGTCTACTATGCCTGATCACGTTGATGCGTCAAGCGACGGCTGTTGTGAACGCACTCAGGACAGTTGTACATTGCGGTGGATCAGAGGTAAAAAAAAAAATAATAATATAAATACTGTTCAGTTTCTTGCACAGACCAAATTTTTGTCCCTTAAAGGGATGGTTCGGAGTAGATTTGACTTCATTGCTATGCACTCCGAAGCCCATGTAACTACCCCATCTGAAGTCCACCATTGTTTTAAAAACAACTTTTACCCGATCCCTACTAGTCTCAAAAACTACAAATGGCGACACGTCGACGTCACTTCCCTGGTTTGGGAAAAGCACGTAAAAGTCCACCTACTACGTCTGTGAGCATGTCAACATAGTAGGTGGACTTTTACATGCTTTTCCCAAACCAGGGAAAAGCACGTACAAGTTGTTTTTAAAACACTTATGGTGGACTTACAAATTTTCCGATGCAGCGTTTTGTGAGTACATACCCTATTTACACTACTGTAGAAGTTTGGTAAGATTACGTGCACGTTTAGTGGTGCAATTTACGAGATACAACACATGTACCATTCACGGCAGCAAGCCATTTGAAAAACTCTGATATCTCCCTCAATGTTTGACTAAGGTAAAAAAAAAAAAAAAAAAACTTTGGATGGGGTATTTACATGGGCTTCGGAATGCATAGCAATGAAGTCAAATCTACTCCGAACCATCCCTTCAAGACCTCAATGTATCGGCACAAGCTGCAGGGTTCAATTTGGTTTTGTCTGTGTATGTTTTTTTGTTTTTTTTTACTCTCAAAGCCATTGGTCCCATTGACTGCCATTATATGACAGACAGACTGCAACGGTTTGAGCTAAACATCTTCGTTTGTGTTCTACTGAGAAGATGTGAAGTCATCACATGGAAGCCCTGTTGTTAAGCAGATAAACATCATATTTACATTTTTGGGTGAATATCCCTTTAAATAGTAGTCATTTAAAAATAAAACACACACACACACACACACACACACACACACACACACACACACACACACACACACACACATCAGACTACAACAGGTTTAGCATAGTTTTGCTCATTCAGAATGCCAACAACTGCTTAATGTCAAAGTTTTGCTATAATGCCAAAGTGCTGGCAAAAGTAAACAGAAAGCAGAGAAATGTAGAAATGTCATTTTCATTTCAAATTACAGTATCTGTTTAGCAGCCTGTGTGGCTGTTCCGGGAAAACCATGCATAACCTAATAAACAGCAGCCTTCATAAAATGCATTATACATGAGGGCACACATGCTCCAGCCCCTTGAATGAAGACTCCGAAGAAACCATAAGCAAAATCCAGAAGCCTTATCAGGAGTTAAAGCTGCAAAGTTCATCTCACAAGTCACCGAAATTCACTACACTTTTAGAATTCAATCCACTGTTACTGAAGTATTTGTGCCTTTGGATTTACCACCAAAACCTTCCAGATGCAATCCAAGAGATGTGGATTCACAGAGAGTTGCTCATTCTATAATATTTTACAGGAGTTTACATTTTGGATTCATGATAATGATCTCTCTTTTGAGAGACAGTAGATATTCAAATAGGACTATGAACTCACTTTTAATCAGTTTTGACTTGCATTATGGTTTCAAAAAAGATGAATGAAGAGTTAAGGTAGAAACAAATGAGAAAGCCATTTTACGAACACTCTTATTATATGTGGAAAGTTTTAACCTTATGGTTTAACAGGTGGATAGAAAACCATTATATTGGCAAGCACTTAGTGTTGCTGACCCTGACCTCTTCCCTCTAACTCACATTTCAAACAACATTTAAAATTTATCTTCGTTCTCAATAAAGTCTCTTACCTTATATACTTCAAATCAAGTTTGTTGGGCAAGGTTGGGGAGGGAAAAGTTATTTTTCATTTCATCAAAACTTGTTTAGCCTCAGGCCACGGATGCATTGTTCTTATCCTCTTTTGATATAAAAGAAGGGCACAGTAATTTAATGCAACTCAGTTTTTTGACAGCTCCATCTCAACCAGTCAATAATCATTAATGTCCAACCAAAGTGACAATCAAGCCATACATGACAGGAATCATTTATTTTAGAAGGTCTCCATCTCTTTCTCTCTACTCTCTATATGCACTGCTTTATGATTCCTCAAAATGTCTATTAAGGATAGATATTTTGACTATTTTAACTTGAAGAGATAGTTCAGCCAAAAATGAAAATTCTGTCATCATTTACTCACCCTCATGCCATTCCAAACCCATATGATTTCTTCCATGGAAAGGAGAAAATCCAGGCTGTGCCTGTCATTCTTTTCCAATGAATTGTGACTGAAACTTTATTTAAATAAAATAATTATATCAATACACACATCTATCACACATATTCTTACACCAAGAAAGACATGAAATACAGTTCACACTGATGTATAAACCACCTTTATGATACGTTATAGTGTTTGGAGCCATTCATTTTCATGTTTGTGTGAATTATTCCTTTAAAATAGTTATGTATTCAATATGCATACCGTGATGCGAACTAAATTGTCTGTTTATACCCAAAAGCGAAAAAAAAATAAAGAGCCATTTATATCATATCCCATTATATTTAAAAACAAAGTAGAAAATGTCCCAAATTTTACTTTGGTCATTACCTTTCTTGCTTTGTTACAGAACAGCACTAACTACTAGTCTCCTCTGACATTCAGCTTCAAACTGCAGCAATTTTCTGGTCACAAAAGCAATTTCATCCAACTTAAGTAAATACCATTTGGAGGTTAAAATGTCAAATAGTTTATGTAAAATTTTACCCCTCATGATTTTCTAAGGAGCTTCCTTCCTAGTGCCTACCTTATATTCTTCCATAATCTATTAAGTGCATTTTTTACTTCTTTTATTCGTTCCCTCAAGGGCCAAAAGCAGAGAATAGATGTCTGTCAGCGATACGTAGGGTTGTGGAAGAACAAATTGCTTGTCATTTTGTGTTTTGCTGCATTCACTACCAAAATAAATGAATACAACTATTGTTACTAGCCATTACTCAGCTTGAAGTGAAAGAAGTAAGAAATATAACTAAAATTTGAAGAAGGAGGCCTCAGTACAGACATCAAAATCTCAAGCAATTATAGAGTCATCGTTGTGTTTTTGTCCCCTGCTTTGTTATCCTGCTTTGGAATCAAGTTCACCCATTTACAAGACAAGAAAATTGTTACATAGGGAAGGTCAGAATTGAACAGGATTACAGAATTAAAATCAACATATTTACACATCATAAACTGCTGTCCTTCTACCAGTTGACCCGTCACAGAAAGTTTGATTTCGAGGCAAACTGACCAATCATACTACCGAATCTGCCATTTTGTCTGACAAACAAACAAACCAGACAGGAGAGTAGTGTCACATATATGGACTGGTTTTGCCTTGTGTTTCCCTTGTCTTTGTTTCTGTTTGGTTCCTGTTTCCTTATTTGGTCATGTTCCTTTTCCTTGTTTAGTTAATTGATTAATGATGCTCGTTTGTTTAGACTTTTTGACTCCATCTTGCTCCTTCATACTCCTCACCCCCGCAACACATGACAGAAGACAGGACCTTTAATTGATTAATCCTTGCACCTGGTTCTTGTTTGTTCTCCTCATTAGTCCTCGTCTGTTTAGTATTTATAGCACTGCATTTCCTCAGTTTCTTGGTCCTGTCTTAAACGTCGTTCCAGTGGTTGATTGGTTTGCTCCATGTAGATTTATTAAATGCTCGTTTGTTTTGACTTTTTGACTCCATCGTGCTCCTTTGTACTCCTCACCCTTGCAACACGTGACAAGTAGATTAACATCAGTGAATTTGAAAAATGGCATCTACTGACGTCTTTCCGCGGTTAAAACAAGATACATTCCAAATGTTCATTCATGGTGTAACAAGTACAGAGGAAGAGATTATCAGTTCACATGCCACTTGAACACTACAGCAGTCTGTCACGACAAATCAAAGAGCCACAAAACAATATTCATTGTTTGAATTTCTTACAAATTGACAAAATTTGAAAGCTGAGACTTTTTTTTCATATCAATCTGATCTGTCTTGTCTACTGGCACACTGTCAGTTTTCTCTTTGCTCCATAATGTATTTTTCACTGCATAAGAACATGATGTGTGCCTTGGGAGTGCCATGGCTTGTCAGACATAGCAAGAGTAACGAAGGGGGGCGGGTCTTTGTGAAGGGTTGATTAACACATACTGCATCAGACCAAAATAATATGTTTTGGCAAAATCATTTGGTGACTGAATGACTTTTCAGTTGCATTTCCTCAAATATGTGTCACTTTTATTATCTCAACTTTACCCTTAAGCGAGAATTAACTCTGGAAACAGTACTCCATGTACCATTTCTAAGAAAAGACCAGGGGCCTCATGTACAAAGACTTGCGTTGAATTAATACTAAAACATTGCGTACGTACAAAGCTGTAAATGTGCGTACGCAGTAAAAAAATCAGATGTACGAAACACTGCGTACGCGGAATTCCACGCATAATCTCTTTGTACATCTGAATTAACGTGAATTTGAGCGCACATGCACGAGCGCAAAACCCCTCCCTGCCTCCTCCCCCATATTAATATGGTAATGACTCCACTTTGGCAAAACCAAACGAAAAAGCAAGCAAGAGAAACTTAACAGAATGTGAATTGAAGGTGCTCCTACCGGAGGTAAACCGGAGAAAAACTGTTATTTGCAAGCTTGTAAAAAAATAAATAGAAAAAATAGAGTGGGAGAGTTTAGCTAACGCGGTTAACGCAGGGGGGTCTGAACATCGCACTGTGAACAAATTAAAAAAGAAATGGTCCGATGTAAAGGTGCAGGTAAGAGGAGAACAGCGGCGACTTACGTTTCAGCGCATCAGTCAGTCATAGAGCGGAAACAGATGAACGTCTTTGTCTTGTAATGGTAAAATATATTGTTGTTTGAATAAGTACAACATTGTCTTAAAGTAGGCCTATGTCTATAAAGGTTCATATAATGCATCACCACACGGTGTGATGTTGACATAATGTGATTTAGTTTGACACAAAGCAACCGAGTGATCCTTGTCAGCTAGGTAAAATATATTATAAGAAATTTCTATTTTGATTTTATGGCTATCTGCTGAATTTGCTGATACTTGTAAATTACATGATGTAATTTATTAACATTTCATCATATTATATAGCCTATATAGCCATTGAGAGGGACATCCCAGTGGATCACAGTGTTGTTTTAATTAGTTTACATAAGATATAAGATATTTACATAAGATCCCCTCTATATGTATGTATTATCTGTATAAAAGTTATTAATACTTATTAAATATAATATAAGAATATTATTGTGTGTGTGTTTTTTTTTTTTTTTTGGTGGTGGAGAGGTTGGGGGGTGCCCTTTTTTCAGTTTCAGCACATGCCCCTCAAAAGGTCTGTGCCAGCGGAATTTCAGTTGCCCAATCGCCCGCTACAAGTGCGAGAATGGGCATCATTGTATCTGCGCTCTTGGTCAGTTTGTGGGTTGTTGAGGGGGGTTAACAGCCACGTCTTTAATGGATAACCGCGGTCTCCTGATAAATAATTACGCTCAATAAAATTAAAAAAAGTAAAACTTTTTTTGTTTCCGATTCACGTATCCAAATTGGTCTTCGATCGCTTGCGGTTACATTAGGAAAACCGGGGATCGCTGCTAATTGCGCTTTGTTTGGCTGGTCAACTGCATGGTATGGAAATCTTATATACCTGCTAGACATGCGGATGATCCCGTCCCATACATCTGGCATTGCACGGCTCAAAGACGACTGGCTTAACCCAGAGCGGTCTGCCAGTTCTCTTGGGAAAGAACCATTTGCCAGGAAACCGAGCGTTATCAGCACCTGTAAGGGAACGGGTAATGCGTGGCTCCTCGCTGTCTCCAAATTTGGACCCAACTCAGCACAGAGCTCCAAGAGGAGCTCTTGGAGATCTGAAACAGCTTATAAGCCAGTCATCATCGTGGGCCAGAAAATCACCGTGATCCCTAAAAACGCGTTCCCTTCGGATTTGGCCATTGACAAAGTCCTCCAATAAGGCCAACACTGCCATTGCCATAGACTAAGGGATGTATACATTTGCAAATGCTTTTATATGTTCTAAATCACATAAATGGTAGAAAAATATTGTCTCAATTAACCCATTTTATCAATTATAAATTAATAGCAATGTTTTCCACATGTGTTGGTGCGATACTTTGTAGTGTGCAATTTAAAATAATTGCCTCTAGGAGTCGCCAAGGGACATAAAACAAACACACGCACAAAAAATACACGTACGCCAGACATGGAGTTGGCGTGGATCAACGCACATTCTCACGTTAATTTCATCGTTAGTAAATCCAAACGTGAGCGTGAAATCTGGCGTACGCAAAGTTTTTGTGCGTACGCAGCGTTGATACATGAGGCCCCAGGTGAGTATGAGGGAGGTTGGAAGGCCTTCAGGGTCATCTCAAGCAGCACTCTGATAGTAATAATGAGAATAATAATAGAAAACTCTTGACATAGTTAGAGTGTATTATGTCTCTGATCAAATAATCTCTGACATTTGCTTTATACACAGTCCAATAACATATCAAATACAACCCTACATTTGAAGGAAAATCAGATATAATTGTGACTTTTCTGATACTTTTCTGTGACTTGAATGAATGAAAGTAGTTAGATTGTATAATGTCTCTCAAAAATACAACCCAGGGAAGAATGAGTTAAGGGACAAAAAATTATTCCATGTCAAAAATTGCAATTTTCACCTGAGATTCAAAGAGAAGTTGAAGGGGGGTAAGAATGACTTCAGAACGAATGAATGACTGAATGACTCAATGACTCAATGAATGAATGAGCAATGATATTCATGGCTGTCTTAATTTCTTCGTTTGCAAACCCTTTTATTTTGGCAGAAAACTGCAGGAAGGCCTAAATGCTTCTTTTTGGTTGACAACAGCTGGTTTATAAGCGCTTGTCATTTTGAGTTTGCAGAGATGGCTGGTGCATTCCCAAATGCATGTTAAAGACCCAAGCCAACAGTGCAAGCAGAGATGAGTTAGCATGGAGCAGCTTTTACTGTGAGCTGCTCTGAGACACTGAAAACACTGAATCATGTGCTGTTCCCGTTTAAAAGAACACATTGCTGTGCTTCAATTGGTTGTATTTTCCAGTTGCATTTTGATTTATCGTAATGCCCAGATATGGCCTGATGTTTGCGTGGATGATTTTATTGAACACAATATACAAACTATGCTGCCAATAGGACTATTTAGAATTGATGTTGTTCTGTTTTGTGCATCATTTCCCCCGAAGACAACAGTTAACGTTTAACTTTGACCTGTCTGTGAGCGCAGGGTTAAATTAACATTATTTCACTCCTCTGCTCTCTTCCGCTTTCCCAGGCCCCTGTAGCAGCAACGCTGATCATCAAATGAAAATGAAACATTTGTTCTGCAGGCCTCTACAGCACCTCAGCAGCAGTGAAGCGTTAGCTAAAGCTAAGGGGCTTGAGGCCTGTGATTGATGGCGGGTAGGGGGAGGCTAACTTTAGCCCTTAATGGTTTAAAATATGCTTGCGTCGCTCTCTTATACTCAGGCCAAATGAGCCCGGGTGCCAATTTATCAAAGTGCTCTGGCCTCAGCTGAAAATCGGGCTCTTGCTTCTTAATGCCCTTGATAAATGTCCTTCTTTACTTTTCTGTATTCATCCTTTTCACCTGCCTGCTGGTAACTGGATCCATTCAGCAATTAATTTCAATCAATATTTGTTTAGATGTGTGAGACCTCACTTATCATAAAGTATGTCTTCTATGAGTTTCATAAAAAATGCAGGCTGCTTTCGAGAGTAATGTCTGCTGGATGATCTAATGGGTTACATTAAAATGAATATCAATGTCTATTGCTATACATCCAATGTCTTTCCTAGCCATCATATTATACCTTCTAGCAGGCACAATTTTGAGGTAGAAAAAAAAAGTGTTTTATGTTTGCCTTATTCCTCTGGTTATTTGGGTTTTGACTTACAACTTACAATAACTATTGCACTAAGTAAGTATAAGTATCATGAAATAACAATCAACATAATTTTACAACATTTATTAACGAACATTTATAAATAAACACTAATGTTCAAAAGTTTGGGGTTGGTAAGATTTGTATTTATTAATTTATTTTAAGTATCTTATGTTGAACACTTCATTTATTTGTTCAAAACTACAATAAAAACTGTAATACTATACATATTAGAATTTAAAATAACTGTTTTCTGTGGTAATATATTTTAAAATGCAATTTATTCCTGCAATGTCAAAGCTACATTTTCAGCAGCCATTACTCCAGTCTACAGATCTTACAGAAATTGTTATAATATGCTGATGTGGTATTCAAGAAATGTCTTATTATTTCTGTGCAAACAATTATTTAATTTATAGAAAGTTCTTATGTAACAATACAAAATCTGTCTTATTTTGATAAGATAATCAGGTAGATAGATAGATAGATAGATAGATAGATAGATAGATAGATAGATAGATAGATAGATAGATAGATAGATAGATAGATAGATAGATAGATAGATAGATAGATAGATAGATAGATAGATAGATAATCTACATTAATAAACGGCACATGCTGTATGAAGTACTGATCATTGTTAGTTCATGAAATTTAATGGATTAACTTATGTTAACAAATTGAACCTTATTGTAAAGTGTGACTAATGCCTCCAAGAATACCTTCATAAGCCAGAGATTTGCAGCACCATATGTTCAAATTGTACTGGAAACAATGTTACCAAGCTGAGACTCTTAGGACCGCATTGTGTTTGGAATTAATAAGGCTCAGAGACTTCCGAAAGAAATTCTTCTAACGAAAGGAGCATGTCAGTGAAAAAGAGATAGATCTACCGCTCAGACTGCCCATTAAAAGATCAAAAGATGTCACTATGCCACAGGACAGCAATATCACAGCAATTAGCTCCCATTATCCATGTAAAAATGACATTATGCTATTCATTCGTCTTGAGATGAACAGAAAGACAGCGAGATCATCTAATGGCTTCTTAGCAGAGGTCGACACAACACGCACTTCCCTGACCTTTTGCCCCCTGGAAAGGTCAAGCCATCATCAGTCACATTTGGATGTACGAAGTGTCATTAACCTCCACTGGAGTGATCAAGTGTTAAGTACGCTCTCCTTGAAATGCATCAAAATTGCCCCGACCACTGGAGCTTACGATTCAGCTACATGCAGGAACATTTTTCACAGCCCTTGTCAGTGTCAATGGGCAGTGGGGAGGAACCCATCCAGACTCTGCAGGGATGAGCAACACTGACCCACTGCATCAACACTGACACCATGTCATCTCAACACTGTGTGAAGCCAAACCAATGTAGCAGGGCAAGCTGCGGGCTCACTGTACTAACCAAATGTGATATGCTCCTATTTGGTTGCTTAAATTATTGCCTGTTAGTGCCCTCCTTTTGTGTATACTAGGATAGGTACACTACTGTTCAAATGTCTAGGGTTGGCAATGTGTAAACAGATTTAAAATAAATGTTATTCCTGTGACGGTAAAGCTAAATATCGAATAGCCATTACTCCAGTTTTCATTTCATTTTCAAATTAAACAGCATTTAAACGTACAATACTGACGTATTGACAACATCTAAAATGTAAATTATTTGCAACTTTACAGACAAATGAATCTATGTGAATATTGAAATCGTAGCAATAACATTTTACGTTGCATTGTATTCAGTTGTCATATCAATGGCATACCCCCGGTTTTACAGACAAGGCTTAAGGCTAGTCCCTTACTAAATTGCAAGTTTAAGCTGTTTTAACTGAAAATACTTAAAATATGACTTAAATTATGTCAGGGCCATTGTTCTTTTGTAATTGCTCTTTCCAGGCATTTTTATAGAAGCTGCTTCAATATCTTAATTTAAAGAGGTCATGGGATGCCCATTTTCCACAAGTTCATTTGATTCTTCAGGGTCTTAATGAAAAGTCTATAATATACTTGGTAAAAAATTCCCAATAATAGTGTAATAAAACATCCTTTTACCTTGTCAAAATCAGCTCTGCAAAAAATCAGCTTACTTTATTGCATGGTCCCATTAAATGCAAATGAGTTCTACTCGCCCCGTCCCTCTCTGATGAGCCGTAATGTTTACTTTAGCCGCATTTAGCCACGTTTAGCAGCGAAACTTGCCAACAAGCATATTAAGAAAGGCTGCTTGCAAAGATGCATAAAAACCCTTATACTCACTTCTGCTGTGGGTGACGCTGCATCATGAACGATTCGCACGAACTAGATGCATATGTAGATTGGGATCTGCGCATTCCTTCTTAAAAACGAAACGTTATCCTCTACGTCTTCAGCAGCTCAGATGTCGGGAGTAAATGACTACTGCTATGTTTATTATTACATCCAAAAACAGAACACCTCAGTCGCTCAATCGGAGACATCTTCATCTCAATTCTGAACAGCAGCCATAAGCAGCAATACCAGTGCTGACGCACTCGTTACAAATTCAAAAGTTGCCCCTTCAAGAAACTTTACAACAGGTTTTACAACAGGAGAATTGAATGCTCATTGGCTCTTGCCTGCTTCGTTAAAGATTGCAACAAGCGGATCGGGATAACGTTTTTAGTGATTAACAACTTAAATTCTGCTCTGCACTTCATAAAAATCTATTGTGTTCCACCAGAGAGGACTGTGACTGCAACGCATTGTCATTTTAATTACTTTTGGTACTGCTGTTGACTTTCTTGCAATAAATAAATAATTGTGATTGCACTTATCTCTCCATTTTTCTTTGTACTCTACAGAAACGGTTATGATTTAGTTTAGAGGTAGGAGTGGAATTAGCGACTATGACAAAAAATCTCTTTTAAATGCTATATTGTTACTAAAATGGTAATTTTCCTGCACACTTCGGTATATTACATTTACTTTTAGGGTTGCAAGTAGGGTAAAGGGTTTAAAAAGCTCGCTTATTAATAAAATTATAAAAATGCATTGATACAAATATCTTATTGATATAAAAGATGTGTAAATATTTAACATTTTTTAGGACAAAAATATGTAGCCATTTTTACAATTTAAACATTGAAATGTGTCTAAATAGTGTGTGTCAGCATCAATAAAAACTTACAAAAATATATGTTTTGTGCTTGTAAACATTCAATAAAAACAATGAGACCAGCCTGGAACAAACTAATCAAGGTCTTCATGATTACTTGAAAGTTACTGGGAGATGAATTAAATCAAGGTTGGAGGTAAACTCTGTAGGAAAGTGAACCTTGAGAGCCAGAATTGATAAACCATGCTGGGTGTTCCATTCGTCATTTTAGCTTTCAGAAGGGTCCTCACAAGCATGAATGCGAACTTGGGTCGAAATTTGGGACAAAACTATTATCTTGGTTCCAAGGTTGTCTCACAAACACGTTCCATGATTTGCTATCCAGCAACTTTGCATTACTATACAGTATATTCTCTTTCTGGCTCTTTTGATATGTTGTAACAAGTGATTGGTTGCCAATATGCAAACTTGTTAGGGTCTATTTTGCGAGGTGTTAGGTTTCACTGGTTTAAACTTTAGTAGCAGCCGATTCATTGAAGGTAGGCTGAATTGCATGTCAGATTGCACTTTATGTTGCCAGGGCTAAGAAACGGAACTTGTGTACTACCTTAGAACACCGCTATCTTACTTCCTCACCCTGAAAACACTGTTTAGCTTTTTTTGTGTGCCTGTACTAGAGCATTTTCACACTTTCAGCCACTTTGCTTCCAGTCGTAATGCTCCTGTTTTGTTTTGCTTTATTTTCACTTTTATGCTGAACTTATTTTTTCTTTCTATTGCTAGCTTGTGTTTTGGTCAATTTACTTGTTTTATTCATTTCACTGGGGGGCTTTAGTTTGCTATTTGCAGTGCCACTGCATTTAATTTGCCTGTTTGCTCCAACCCATCATTTAGTATTGTTGCAATTGGCTTATTGGCTTGCCTCTTTCAGTTTAGTTTCTTTTTGTTTTTCCTGCACTTGTTTTCACTACACCCATGTGTTTTACCCTAGTTATTCTGTTAAAAAAAAAAAAAAATAATAATTCGCAAGATGCAAAATACGTACCACCATGTACATTTCGTGATATATTCAATATTCGCTAAAAGCTTGTTTTTTGATCTCTCATCCTCAGCTCTTTCATTGCGAGTCATGTTTTTTCACAAGATTCGTACCCAAGGTTCTGCATCCTAAATCCAATTCCGTGCCGGCTGAGCTACTGAGCATATGTAATCTAAACTGTGTACGAAAACAATCACAAGTGCTAGCCGTTTTACCGCCTCTAGTGTTCATTTAAGTTGGAAACTGCAGTGATATGTACTTATTAGTACGTCTTTCGTGTCTTGAGAAAATGTTCCCATAGGTATGTTTTCGTCATGAGATCAGGTAAGTTTTGAAGCATGGCAGCTGGTTTAAGTTGATCCTTAGTTGGTTCTCATGAGCTGGTTTAAACTGGTTATAAACTGGTTTAAGCTTGTCATGTGCTGGTCCTAAGCAACTAGCTCCTGCTTAGGACCAGCTTAAAACCAGCTCAGGACCATCTTAAACCAGCTCATGACCAACTCAAACCAGCTGCCATGCTTCAAAACATACCTAACCAGAATAAGCTTTACTATAATGTAAACTTTACATTAACAATCAAAATATTAAGAAAATCACTTTTAAAGTTGTCCAAAGGAATTCTTAGCAATGCATATTGCTAATCAGAAAGTAAGTTTTGATATATTTATAGTAGAAAATGTACAAAATATCTTCATGCAACATCAACTTACTATCCTAATGATTTTTGGCATAAAAGAAAAATCAATAATTTTGACCCATACAATGTTTTGTTGGCTATTGCTACAAATATACCAGAGCTACTCACAACTGGTTTTGTGGTCCAGGGTCATATAGCAAATCTTAAATCTTTGGTTGCTTGCATCGTTGCAAAATGTAAACAAAATTACATCCCACAAAACAAAAACATTTTAAGACACTATAATCATTATAACACTATGACATCAGTAAAGCTGCTTTGAAACCATGCGCATTGTAAAAAGGGCTTTACAAATACATTTGACTTGACTATCTCTGGCAAACGATACACCAAAAGTCATTCATTTCCAATTAAGAGTAGTACAGAAGCTGAACAGTTACACTAATATGCATGTGCAAATATGGGTACAATTTGAGCTACCAATCTTTGGATATAAACCTGATGATAATTCATGAAGTAATGATGAAGTGTCATTTGCTTCTCTTAAGATCTACAGTGAACACGCTGTTCACAGAGGAGACTGCCAAGTGGAAGTGGCAGAACTATACAATGTGACGCAAACATCTCGTTTCATGCTTTTATCAACCCTCTCTTCTCTTTTATGCCTCACTGGACAATTGTGGCCGTTTATTTTGTTCTTCCTATATTTTCAGATTCAAAATAGGCAATTTTATTTTGACAGCAATTTGTATGTAAAGTGAAGCCAGGAGAGCCTCATGCATTCTGATAGCAGCCTTCTTGCTGTTTGCTGATGCAGCTTTTATTTCCAGAATAATCCGTGACATCCCCTCTGTGAATTGTGGATCTTTGAGCTTCGAGGGTGTTTTAAACAAAATAGCTAATTTTTCAGTGAAAATATCAAGCATTTCCCAAGGCAAGCCTCATTTTTAATTCGCTATTCTCTTGATTCTGTTTCTCTTTAATACAATTGGCAATTGTGAATATGCAATCTTGCAAAGAAAAATGTAATTGCTTCCTAACTTTTGCTACTTCCTCTCTTTCCCTTTTCTTCTAAATGATTTTCATCTGTTATTTATGGTTGTATTAAGCCAAAAGCGTCTGTTGCCTCTGAGAATTTATGATGCGTTACTTCGATGGCTGAGGGCAAGCCATTCTGTCTGATGAAACATTACTTCAGATCATCAATTAGACTTGCGGAGTGGAGCCTGATTTTTATGTCTAGGAAACAATTGGGGCGAAATACGAAGATTTCACTCATTTAATTAATCAAGACAAATCATTTTATTATGTATATAAACACTAGGAATTACACAGGCCAATAATAAAATAAAATACATCCAGGTCAGTCATTTATTTAATACAGTAGCAATAGAACAAGTGCAAATGTTTTTGAACACAGACATTAAAAATGTAATCGCTAGTTACTGGAAATCTTTTTGGTAATGCATGAACTTATTTCTAAAACTAGTCCTGCTAGAACTCTTTCTCAGTTGTTCTCCCTGCCTTTCTCCTCGGACAATGCACACACACAGAACTGATTATGATGGATCTGTCATAGGTCAGTTATGAGTCTCTACACCGGCTGAACCTTGACTCCGTACCTTTTTAGCACTGGCTATCACTCAACCATTTTACAGCTAAGGCAGGGCTTAAAATAAAATTGTTTCACCACCTTTTATGTGTTGATTTCATGGATTGGTTAAAAGGCCTGAAGACCTTGAAAGGTCTTGTTACCAACTGGTGAAAGTTCTACTTGACACTTTGTGGTCTTGAACAATTTGTGAATGGCGCCAAACAAATAATTGTTGCTCTAACTTAATAAAAATTCCTCTGCAGTTCTGCAGTTTCCATGGTGCATATGAAAGTATTTTTCATCCTCCCCTGTGTGCTCAAAACTGAGCAAGCCTGTAAACACGCATCCTTCAAGAAACTTCCCCACAGCAATTTATGTTCTATTAATAATTAAGTGGCACAAATTAGATGAAGAAATTAGAAAATTTCTTTAATCTTTGACAAAGGATTGACTATAAACAGATGTAAAATTGCTCACACAGAGTTGTTTTCACTTCCCAGCAAATCAATAATTAATCTTAAAACTTTATCCTGCTGATACATCATGTAGAGCTACAGTTAACAAGTAAACACAGTAAAAGGAATGATATATTTTAATATAACATACTGTGATGTATCAATTATCCTGCTACACTCTTTCAACCATATTACTGGATGACACACAGGAAATATTAACAGGAAAAAACAACTACTACTGCTGCTGCTAATAATTATAAAACTATAGACAGACAGACAGATTTGCATTTTAATGAGTGAAATAAGTATTTGATCCCCTATCATTTAGCAAGATTTCTGGCTCCCAGGTGTTGTTTATACACGTACGGAGCTGAGATTAGGAGTACTGTCTTAAAGGGAGTGCTCCTAATCTCAGTTTGTTACCTGTATAAAAGACAGAAGCACAACAATCAATCAGATGTCAAACTCTCCACCATGGCCACGGCCAAAGAGCTGTCAAAGGATGTCATGGACAAGATTGTAGACCTACACAAGGCTGGAATGGGCTACAAGACCATCAGCAAGCAGCTTGGTGAGAACAGTTTATTATTCACAAATAGAAGAAACACAAAATAATCCCTCGGTCTGGGGCTCCATGCAAGATCTCACCTCGTGGAGTTTCAATGATCATGAGAACGGTGAGGTATCAGCCCAGAACTACACAGGAGGATCTTGTCAATGATCTCAAGGTAGCTAGGACCATATTCACCAAGAAAACAATTGGTAAAACACTACGCCATGAAGGACTGAAATCCTGCAGTGCCCGCAAGGTCCCCCTCCTCAAGAAAGCACATGTACAGACCCTTCTAAAGTTTGCCAATGAACTTCTGAATGACTCAAAGGAGAACTGGGTAAAAGTGTTGTTGTAAGATGAGACCAAAACCAAGCTCTTTGGCATTAACTCATCTCGCCGTGTTTGGATGGGGAGGAATGGTGTCTATGACCCCAAGAACACCATCCCCACCGTCAAACATGGAGGTGGAAACAGGCTTGCTTTGAGGGAGTTGGATGAGTATGGATGAGTATTCCAACATGGCAATGACCCAAAATACATGGCCAAGGCAACAAAGGAGTGGCTCAAGAACAAGAACATTAAGGTCCTGGAGTGGCCTTGCCAGTCTCCAGACCTTAATCCCATAGAAAACCTGTGGAGGGAGCTGAAGGTTACAGCTGTCAAACGTTAGCTTCGAAACCTTAGTGACTTGGAGAGGATCTGCAAAGAGGGGTGGGACAAAATCGCTCCTCAGATGTGTGCAAACCTGGTGGCCAACTACAAGAAACGTCTGACTTCTGTAATTGCCAACAAGGGTTTTGCCACCAAGTACTAAGTTAGTGTTTGCTCATCCATCAAATAAGTCAAAAATAAAACAAATTATTAATTTTATTATTATTATTATCTTCAACAGTCTATTTTGTGCACTAAAATTATAGGTAATTTTATGACAGTGTTTTACAGCACAGTTATTTCTAGTTCCAGTAAATTGAATTTGCTGTTATACAAACATTACATCAGCAAAAAGCCAGGCGCTAACGTAAGTCAGGATACTGTCAAGGCAAAACACGCTCTCTCTTTCTCCCCAGAGTATCTAATGCAGGTGTGAGTTGTCCACAGTCATGTTAGGGGTTACCTGGCTGACCCTGCATGGTGAAGATGTGTTCATCTCTCCTCAGAATTGAGCCCTTTTCTTTGATTTAGGTGTCTGAGTTTTGAGTCTAGACTATTTTCACTAGGGACTGGAGGAGGCAGATTTAAATTCAGTCTCAAATTGTTTTGACATAGACTCGTAGGACATATACATATATATCCGAGGCAAAGCGAACACATTTTACAGCTTTATTTCTGCATCACAGTTAGCATGGTAAGCTATTTGTTTTTGGATGAGCACATGTCTGACAGCTAATCATTTCTGTGGACTGGTGTTTGTTACACAGATGCAACATTTCAACAGCAAGGGTTATCTGCTACAGATACTGTATATGGGGGTTTAATGGTACATTTGAGAAGGATACTTAAAGGTGCCAAGAGGCTCTGCTGTAAGAGCCTTGCATCCCCGACAGGAAGGCCATGGTCCAAATCAAATCAGGGAACCTTCAATGACCACTATCATTGTGCCCTTGAAAATGGCAATTTAACACATGCTCCAGGGGCTTTCAAGAATGTATGACTGTCTCTGTGCTGTAATGCTTCTCTTCTTACTCTTATAAAGTTACAAACAAAAACAAATAATGCCTTCTTCCAAAACTAACAAAAAAAAAAAAAATGAACAATGGATAATATAGTGAATTAATGCCTGAATGAATAAATGCATGAATGAATGAAGTCAAAATAAAGACACATTTTATTTGCGATAGTACATCAGTAGACAGAGACCACATGCATGCACAAATTTATTTGGCTCCATACCTCTGCAAAACAATCCCTCTCTCCATATTCACAACCAGCTAACCACAGCAAAATAATGCTTCCCCCTATAAAATTTTCATGCGCTTTTCACTTCCAACCCAGCATTTTTTTTATTTGTACACCGAGTTGTTTATTTAACTATTTATTTATTTTTAGGAACTGTGAAATTGCATGAGCCGGGATGCCTGCTTGCCATTTTTGTGCACAGTTCACCAATTCTTCCACCCCCGTTTCCGCTATGCTGCAGTTCTGGATGCATGTGCCATGTTTTGTTCTCAATAATACATGTGGTTTCTATTCAGTGTATTGCATGCTGAGGCCCCACTGAAAAAGCACTCTGGGGGCATATGGGTATGAAGCAGAGGTTGTAGGGTAGTTTAGCTATTTTGGGTTAGTCCTGGATTAGCTCATAGATGTTGTTTATTTTGAATTTGTGGTATAACTGAAGTAGCAACACATATTTTGTATTGTGGCATACATGGAAGAAAAAACTCTGTAGAAAAACTGAAACTTTTTTTTACAGAGAACCTTTACATCCCTAATATGCCTAGATGAATTGTTCACAATAATATCAATAACATGTATTTAGAAAATAAGATTTTTGTTTCTAAATACAAGAGATGCAGAAAAAGTTGTATACAGTACATACTACTTCAAATGTAACCATTGAGTCATGTAGTCATAAGATAATAAATAATATAAAATCATATTAAAATCTTTCAAATACATATTTATATAATATTATTAATATTTTTGTGTAATTTAGTTACATAAAGCTATATAAAAACAACAGTAACAGTTAGGGCTGGGTGATATGGCAAAAATGTAATCTCGATAATTTTTTCCCATATTGAACGATGACGATATATATTTCGATATAAGCTGTTGATGTTGCCAGCTTTAAAATAGTATCCCAACAATGACTAAAGCCACAAAAATTAAAGGATTCATTAAATTACATTTTTAAGTATAGTTTATTAACAAAAGCAGATTACAGATTTGGCCTTAAAAATTAAAATAACTTACTAAAATAAATGAAAAAAAAAATAAAAGTTGTGACAGAGTATGGTAAATGAGAGTAAATGTACAAAATGTAAACATAAAATTATTGTAAAAACATAATTTGTAACATTTCATTATTTCTTTATTATTTATTATTATAAACACAATTGTTTATTTTCTCTATTAAAGGTTGAGCTATTTAAATTAGAGGCAACCACTGCATTTGGAAACAATCTACAGTATAAATATCAAAAAATTACGACACAGCTCTTTCTTAATCGTATTAAGTGCAGACAATTCAGCCATAATCAAAGTAGGATACTCTCTCATTATTCAAAGTGCAAACAGAGACGGAATATTTCAAGCATGATACAGAGCTATAGACATACACAACCTATTATATAGTAGTCAACATTCGAAATGGATCAAAACCTTTCATCAAATTCGTCCTAAAACCAAAAAGAATACCCATTCTTATCTTAGGCCAACTTTTGATGAACTTTTTTGATCCACTTCGAATGTTGACTACTGTAGTCTACATTCTGATAACAGCCTAGATGTGTCATTTAGCCTAATTTGCGCGCATTGCGGAGTCACTCTCTAAACAAGGGGGATTAAAATTGCTTTTGAATGCGCGTGCGTTTTTTGCTTTCGGTTTCAGTTTTAACAATCGCGCTTTTCAGCTAGTCAAACCACTTACGGAATTCGTGCTACCTTTTTTTGTCGACAACATCTTTGGATAATAACTCGAGGTTAGTTTCTCTTTCGTCGCTGCTTCCACTCTCTTTTTTTGTCGTCCTGGTGTAGGGTTGCTTCGCAAAGTGCTGTAGGAAATTAACTTTGTACTTTGACGTGCACACGCACGCTGCACGCTGATTGGCCGCTGTCACATATTTCTGCTGTGTGATTGGCTCTTAGATTAATCCATATCGAGCATAAAATGTCTAGAGCTTATCATCGTTATTAACATAAATTTTTTCGCGATTCGATATGATATCGTTTATCGGCCCAGCCCTAGTAACAGTCAAAATAAGCCAGATTTGTTCAAATATCTTTGTTCAGAATTGTTCAGTAAGATTTTTTTTTGTTTGTTTGTTTTTAAAGTATCTTCTGCTCACCAAACCTGTATTTAGACGATTTGACCCAAAGTACAGCAAAAACAGTAACATTCTGAAACATTTTACAATTTAAAATGTTTTCTATTTGAACAGCATCATTACTCCAGTCACATGATCCTTCAAAAATCATTCTAATTTTCTGCTCAAAAAACATTTTTATTATGTTAAAAACAGCTGAGTAGATTTTTCACAGGTTTATTTGAAGAGCATTGATCTGAAAACATAAATCTTCTGCAACATTATACATGTATTTATCACTTTTGATCAATTTAAAGCATTCTTCCTAATTAAACGTATTAATTTCTATGATTTTTTTTAATTAATCTTTTTATTTCAGATAAATTATTCTTTAGATTTCTATTCATCAAAAAAACATGGGGGAAAAACAAGTACACAACTGTTTTTAATAATGATAATAATAATACAACAATGTTTCTTGAACAGCATATCTGTCAGAGTTCTACCACAGCAAGATCCACCAGCCACGCCCCCTGAAGACACACACACACACGTTCACTGTCACCTGATTACTAATTACTCACCTGGATCTAATCAGCTCCCCTTTATATACCCGAACTGAATCATTCCTCGTTGTCTGATCTACCGATCACACCCCTGCATGCTCTTCCTGTGGACTCTATGGTTTCCTGGTTCCATAGTTGGATTTACTTACCTGAACGCTGGACATCTCAGATAAGAACTATCACCTCAATACCTGCTTCAATATACTTACCAAACCTGTTAATAAACTTACCTTTTATCTTATACTCTCACCTCCGTCTCTGCCTCCCTCTGTGCTGTGACAGAAGATCAGACCAACAACATAATGGACAACGAGGAAACACCTGCACCAGATCAACTCACCGAACTCATCAAAGCCTTCAAAGGAAGCCTCAGGAAGTCCCATGGCTTTACCAAACACACATTCGGGTGAAGCGGCTGAGTGTAGCGGTTTCCTACTGCAAGTCCAACTATTCATCAAGATGCAACCACAGCAATTTTCTACGGATGAATCGAAGGTAGCGTTTCTCATTTCCCTACTCACCGGAAAAGCTCTACAATGGGCGAAGTCAATATGGCAAGCTAAAACTCCTATAATTCAGTCTTTTGAGCAATTCATCTGTCATTTCTCTGAGGTTTTCAGTTCAACCACAGATGTACTCACCGTTTCTGATCAGCTCTTCCGACTGCAACAAGGTTCTTCTTCCATCCACGAGTACACCCTTCATTTCCGGACGCTGGCGGCGGCTAGTGGCTGGAATGAGACATCGCTGCTGGGTGCCTATCGTCACGGTCTCCACCCGGATATTCGCGCCGCTATGGCCATCTATGACGACAACATCGGGTTGGAGACCTTTCTACAGCGAGCTACGAGGGTATCCCAGCGCCTAGCCGCCTGCCAGCCGCCTGAAACCGCTCCTCAGTCCGCTATGGTGGCAGCTTGCTCTCCAGTACCAGAACCCATGCAAATCGATTCAACACGTCTCTCATGGTCAGAACGTCAACGCCGCATCAAGGAAAGACTCTGCTTATACTGTGGACAACCTGGTCATCTTCTACGAACCTGTCCTGTTAGACCCCCACGTCCGGTGGTGAGTACTATTCAATCAGACATTGAAACTGCTCACCTGACTCTTATACCTGTGACACTGCGTACTGCTGAACAAGATCTTTGTGTTTCTGCTCTCCTTGACTCAGGCTCATCGGGAAACTTCATCTCACAAGAATGCATAGATCTCTTACGCTTGCCACGTCACCGCCATAGCCCTGCACTTTCTGTCAAGACCATCCAAGGAAAACCACTCGGACGTGGGCGGATCCGGTATTCTTCACCATACATCACTCTGCAAGTTGGATTATTTCATCAAGAACAAATCAAGTTTCTGGTACTGGAGAACTCCACGGTTGACATCATTCTGGGACGTCCTTGGCTCCATCGCCATCATCCAGAACTCCGCTGGGATCCATGTGATATCATCGGGTGGAGTAAGCATTGCCTGAAGAACTGTTTCACCCGTTTACCCTCTCCAGTTTCTGCTCCCCTGACCGTCGCATCAACCAAGATTGAAAGTCCTGAGACTGACAGTAATGTGGAGATCCCAGCGGAGTATGAGGATTACGAGGACGTCTTCAGCAAGCGAGCTGCCACCCAACTTCCTCCGTACCGGCCATGGGACTGTTCCATCGACCTGCTACCTGGGGCTCAATTACCTAAAGGACGTGTCTACCCTTTGTCCAACCCGGAGCGCCAGGCGATGGAGTACATCCAGGAAGCTTTGAAGCAAGGATTCATTCGATCATCCACCTCACCAGCTGCCTCAAGCTTCTTCTTCGTGGGTAAGAAGGATGGAGGTCTCCGTCCCTGCATTGATTACCGTCAACTTAATGCCAACATCCTCCAACAACCATACCCTCTTCCACTCGTTCCTGCCACCCTCGAGGAACTCCGTGGGGCTCACATCTTCTCCAAGCTGGACCTGCGGAGTGCTTATAACCTCGTTTGTATTCGTGAGGGAGACGAGTGGAAAACAGCATTCATAACACCTGCTGGCCACTATAAATACCTGGTTATGCCCTACGGTTTGTCCATCAGTCCCTCTGTCTTCCAAACGTTTATGAACGAGGTGTTCCGGGAATTTCTACATAAGTTTGTGGTCGTCTATATTGACGACATTTTGATTTATTCCCGGAACCAGGCCGAACATCGCCAGCACGTCCGTCAGGTCCTTCAAGTCTTGCGACAACATCAGCTGTACCTCAAGCTTGAGAAGTGTGAGTTCCACCAGACTAAGATTCAGTTCCTGGGTTATAACATCAGCCCCGAGGGTGTGCAAATGAACCTGGAAAAGGTGCAGTCCATCCTGAAATGGCCCAAACCCAGTACAGTCAAGGAACTTCAACGCTTCCTGGGGTTTTCCAACTTCTACCGCCGATTCATAAAGGATTACAGTCTCATCACTGCACCTCTGACCTCCCTCCTACGTGGTCGACCCAAACATCTGGTCTGGACCACCTCTGCCCACGAAGCATTCCAGCAACTTAAGGAGATTTTCAGCACTGCTCCTCTCCTACACCATCCCAACCCCGATCTCCCGTTCGTAGTTGAGGTAGATGCATCCACCATCGGCGTCGGAGCAGTGCTGTCTCAAGCAGCTGGTGTGTCCACTCTCCTCCATCCCTGTGCCTACTACTCCAAGAAACTGTCTCCGGCGGAGCAAAATTACGATGTAGGCAATCGTGAGTTACTTGCCATCAAACTCGCCTTGGAGGAGTGGCATCATTGGCTGGAAGGGGCTAACCATCCGTTTACCATCATCACGGACCATAAAAACCTTCAATACCTTCGAGAAGCCAAACGACTCAACCCCCGCCAAGCCAGATGGGCATTATTTTTCACACGTTTCCAGTTCAAGATCACCTACCGTCCCGGATCCAAGAACATTCCTGCTGATGCTCTATTCAGACAATTCTCCCACGATGCCGTGGTTGAGCCAGAAAACATCATTCCCACAGATCTCATCGTTAGCCCCATCCAGTGGAACATTGACACCTGGATCCACGAAGCCACTCTCCAAGAGCCTGCTCCGCCGGAATGTCCAGAAGGTAAAATCTACGTACCCAGCTCCCAGCGTCAACACCTTCTGGACACAGTTCACCAGTCTCCGGGCTCTGGACACCCAGGTAGCAGACGGACCCTCTCGCTCATCCAATCTCGGTACTGGTGGTTCAGTATGACTCGGGATATCATCAGGTACGTCCAAAGCTGCTCAGTCTGTGCCACCTCTAATACTCCTCGTCATCTGCCCACAGGAAAGCTGGTGCCACTACCCATCCCGCAGAGACCCTGCTCCCATCTCGGGGTTGACTTTGTGACGGACCTCCCAGAATCTGAAGGTAACACCTGCGTGCTGGTTGTAGTGGACAGTTTTTCTCCAAGGCCTGCAAATTTATCCCCTTGGCAGGCCTACCTACGTTACTCTTCCAGCACGTATTCCGTCACTTTGGTCTCCCCGAGGAGATTGTGTCGGACCGGGGTCCACAATTCATCTCGCATGTATGGAAATCATTCTTCAAGTCACTTGGTGTTTCTGTTAATCTCTCATCAGGATACCACCCACAGACCAACGGCCAGACTGAGAGGAAGATCCAGGAGCTTGGACGTTACCTCCGGTCATACTGTTCTGCTGACCAACACAGCTGGAGCAGGTTCCTCCCGTGGGCCGAGTATGCACAGAACTCACTACGCCAAGAGACCACCGGACTAACTCCCTTCCAGTGCATACTCGGTTTTCAGCCGCCGCTGTTTCCCTGGACGGAGGAACCCACGAATGTTCCAGCTGTAGACTACTGGTTCAGAGAGAGCGAGAGAGTGTGGGACTCAGCTCATCAACATCTACAGCGAGCCATCCGACGCCACAAGGAATTCGCCGATGTTCGTAGAAGACCCACCCCATTATACCAACCTGGAGACAAGGTGTGGTTATCTACGAGAGACATCAGGCTGAGGTTACCGTGCAAAAAGCTGAGTCCCCGCTACATCGGTCCATTCGAGGTCCTGAGGCAGATCAACGAAGTGACATATCAGCTTCAGCTCCCACCCAGGTACAGAATCCATCCCACCTTTCATGTGTCACTCCTTAAACCGTACTTTCCCTCTGCCACAGATAATCCTGGAGCTGAAGCTGATACCCCTCCTCCAGAGATCCTGGATCAACCTTCCATCTACACCGTGAGTGAGATCCTGGATTCCCGACGTCGGGGCAACCGTCTGGAATATCTGGTCGACTGGGAGGGGTACGGACCGGAGGAAAGATCATGGGTGGCCAGAGACGATATCCTCGATCCACAACTTCTGACGGACTTCCACCAGAGCCACCCAGAACGTCCTGCCCCTCGCGGTCGAGGCCGTCCTCGACGTCGGAGAGGGGCAATGTCAGAGTTCTACCACAGCAAGATCCACCAGCCACGCCCCCTGAAGACACACACACACACACGTTTACTGTCACCTGATTACCAATTACTCACCTGGATCCAATCAGCTCCTCTTTATATACCCGGACTGAATCATTCCTCGTTGTCTGATCTACCGATCACACCCCTGCATGCTCTTCCCGTGGACTCTATGGTTTCCTGGTTCCATAGTTGGATTTACTTACCTGAACGCTGGACATCTCAGATAAGAACTATCACCTCAATACCTGCTTCAATATACTTACCAAACCTGTTAATAAATTTACCTTTTATCTTATACTCTCACCTCCGTCTCTGCCTCCCTCTGTGCTGTGACAATATCAGCATATTAGAATGATTTCTGAAGGATCATTTAACCTCCTGAGACCCGAGAGTTTGCCTGGTGTGCATTTTTTAATTGTTCTTGCTATTTGGGATAAGTAGGACCTAATAAGTATAATACCTAAAATTTGTTTTTGTACAGGAAGTAGTTTTTGCATAAAAGGATGTCCTCATGTGAGGACAGTGGGTCTATCATAACTTTATGAAATATTATTTGCTGTTGGGGCCAGAAGGTCCTAATTAGTCAAAATTCAAAATTTCAGCTCAATACAATAAGTAGTTCTCTCAAAAATGAATGTCCTCATACGAGTACAGTGGGTCTATCTTACTGTATGACACAAATAGACTCCATTGGTAAAAAAAAAGTTCATTTGACACATTTTCACAGTTTATTTGAAAATGTAAACATCAGAGTGTATAGCCTACATAAAATGTAAACAGCCTGAAACATGGCTAATAAAAAAGCTAAAGTGCAAACTGTAACAGTAACAGTCCAAAAACAGTTGAATTCAGCAGAGCAGCCTTTGAACTTTTTTTTCTAACTAGCTCCCTCTATCTTTCCAGCCTGTCTGGAATAGCCCCTATTGGCCGGTGTTAAAATGCTGCAAAGCAGTTCCGTTCACTTTGCAAGCACAGACGCACATTGCATGTAATGCATGGCACACGGTATTTCCCAGCGCAGCCTTGTACGGTGGCCGAGAGAGCTCAACGCGCTGCAACCTAAGAAAACACATGCAAACTGAAAAAAAACGACAACAAATAAAAAAAAAAAACATCATCAGTTTGACAACACAGGCGCTGCAAATCCTCGCAATGCAAACACAAATATGGAAACGCACTGCAAACACAAAGCGCTGCAAACACACGAACGTGGTGCAAATAATAAAAAAGCGCAGCAAACTAAAAAAAAGCGTTGCAAACACAAAAAAGCGCTGCAAACACACGAACGTGCTGCAAAAAATAAAAAAGCGAAGTGAATGGCTGTTGGTCAGAGCAGAGGTGTTGTCTGTGAACTAAAAGGTGATAGTTCATCTTTATTACCTTTTAGTTCTTCACGGACAACACCTCTGCTCTGACCAACAGCCACTGAACAAATAATCAGCTCCCAGATGGGTTTGTCACTTTTTGAGATCCCCCTGAAACATTTCCGTTGTGCTCCATCTTATTTGCAACACTTTTTTTGTGTTTGCAGCGGGTTTTTTTTTTGTGTGTGTTTGCAGCGCTTTTTTATTGTTTGCAGCACGTTCGTGTGTTTGCAACACTTTGTGTTTGCACCGCTTTTTTGTTTGCAGCGCTTTTTTATTGTTTGCAGCACGTTTGTGTGTTTGCAGCACTTTTTTGTGTTTGCAGCGGTTTTTTTTGTGTTTGCAGCGCTTTTTTATTGTTTGCAGCACGTTCGTGTGTTTGCAACACTTTGTGTTTGCACCGCTTTTTTGTTTGCAGCGCTTTTTTATTGTTTGCAGCACGTTTGTGTGTTTGCAGCACTTTTTTGTGTTTGCAGCGTTTTTTTTTTGTGTTTGCAGCGTTTTTTTGTGTTTGCAGCATTTTTTTTTTGTGTTTGCAGCACTTTTTTATTGTTTGCAGCACGTTTGTGTGTTTGCAGCACTTTGTGTTTGCAGCGTTTTTTTTTGCAGCGCTTTTTTTGTGTTTGCAGCGCTTTTTTATTTGCAGCACGTTTGTGTGTTTGCAGCACTTTTTTGTGTTTGCAGCGCTTTTTTGTTTGCTGCGCTTTTTTTATTGTTTGCAGCACGTTCGTGTGTTTGCAGCGCTTTGTGTTTGCAGCGATTTTTTATTGTTTGCAGCACGTTTGTGTGTTTGCAGCGCTTTGTGTTTGCAGCGATTTTTTATTGTTTGCAGCACGTTCGTGTGTTTGCAGCGCTTTGTGTTTGCAGCGATTTTTTATTGTTTGCAGCACGTTTGTGTGTTTGCAGCGCTTTGTGTTTGCAGCGATTTTTTATTGTTTGCAGCACGTTCGTGTGTTTGCAGCGCTTTGTGTTTGCAGCGATTTTTTATTGTTTGCAGCACGTTTGTGTGTTTGCAGCACTTTTTTTTTGTTTGCAGTGCTTTTTTATTGTTTGCAGCACGTTCGTGTGTTTTTCGCGCTTTTTGTGTTTGTAGCGCGTTTCCGTATTTGTGTTTGCATTGCGAGGATTTGCAGTGCCTGTGTTGTCAAACTGATGAAGATGTTTTTATTATTTGTTGTTGTTTTTTTCTGTTTGCATGTGTTTTCTTAGGTTGCAGCGCATTGAGCTCTCTCGGCAACCATAGCCTTGTGCTCTGCAATGGGGTTTTTCAAGGCCACCATCTCCAAGTTGTCTGCAATTGCCATGAGCAGTCGTTCTGCTCTTGACAATGAAAGTTTTGCTGTAATGATAACATATTTTGATGTCATTCTAGAATGATTTATCAGGATTCTAGCATGATTCACCTTGATAAACCATATTGTAGTATTATTTACTATGATTTACCATGTTTAAAGTGTGATTTACCATGATTTACTCTGCTCACACACACACAGACAAATGTTGTTTTTCAATTATTTTGCTTTCCACCTAAATATTCCTAAGTTTAGCTAACCACATGGTAGAATAAATAATATAGTCCCAATGTCCTCAAACGAGTGCTTCACATTTACTGATGTCCTAGAGTGTTACTATTACTAAAATATGTCAAATTTGAATCCCCATATGATACTACAGACAGTATTGTACATAAATAAATTTGTTTCATTCATAAAATTTGAATAGATTTTTTACCTGGGTCATTTTTCTTTCGGAAACTGGTGTAGAACTTTTTTGCTGATTTTCCAGCCATTTTCTTCTCACTGACAATGGTGTAATGTTGTGATATCACCACAAGATGATGGGGGCAGTGTCCCTAAATGTGGCCAACTGTTCTAAGATTTACAAATTTGACTATCTTTATGGCAAGAGGCAAAAATGTAATGTCCTCATATGAGGTCGCAGTGTCTCAGGAGGTTAAAATACATTTAAACAGAAACCAGTTATTTTAAATACTTAAAATATTTCACAATATTATTGCTTTTGCTGCAGAAGAGAATTCTTTAAAAATCCTTCCATTCAAAAACTTTTGACTGGTAGTGGTATATACTTTATTGCAATAATTTAATTACATTATTCTTATTATTTAAAGAAAAAATTTAGATATTTGTTAGTGGAAGGTAGATCTGATTTGGGGGAAAGAGAACTTTCATCATAAAAGATTGCACAGGCAATAACAAAGAAATAGGTATTGCTACTTTTTGTGCAATATGTGTTCATGCGCAAGTGGTCTTATGTAGGTCCTCCCTGTAGGTCATCCAAGATGATCTTGACAGAGAAAAAAATAAAAATAAAAAAATTGTAAATATCCCATACACAAGCTATAATGATACAGAAGTTGCAGGACAACTATTGTTGTGTGTGTTCAAATCATCCTCAGCAATATTCAGACAAATTTAAATATCAAATGTATACCCAAAGCATTCTAAATGGTAGGTAATTCATACAAGCAGGACTTTGCTTACGCTCATAATAGGACAAAAAAAAATGCACTTGAAATGCATTTCCTAATACAGAAGTCCCCTCATATTTTCTAACCAAGGATACTGCAACCAAACAATAAGAAGTAGAGCTCAGGCATGAACAATCAATTAAAAGGCACTTTACAGTACTTGTCTTCTTGGTCACAAACTCTCAGTTTACACCAAGGACAATAACTATAATAGCGATAATGACAAAGTTCTAGTGAATAGTGAAGTCAATACTGCTATACAGTTGCAGTGTTGACCCAGAGGAACGTTATCGTTGGATAATTGGATTTATTGATTAAACATAACAATTTGACATAAAAGACAATGCATACATATATAAGGGCAATTCTTTTCCCCTGAACTCGCCATGACAAAATAAAAAATAAAATCCCTTAATCATTTTAAAAGGACAAAAATTGCCTCGTAGTGGAAAACTTAATTTATTTCACTGCTGTGAACTAACCACTGCACAGAATATGAAACACTTTTGGAATCAGGCCTAAACCAGCCAAGGCACCAGCACGAAAACACACTCAATAAAGTGTTTTCGCATTATTGTTATCAAGATATTATTGTTATAATTTGTCAATATCGCATACCCCTAGGATAGGCTATCTGGGGGGTGGCAGAGGTTGCAACGGGGGGTTGCAAGGAGTTAAGGATATACCTTGAGGTCAAACATGGATGAAAAAAAATCCCTTTGTATTCAATAAATAAATACGGATGCAAAAAAAAAAAAAAAAAACTTTGGTTTCTATTAATGCTTAATTAAAAGCAGGGATCAGCAACCTTTTGGGCATTAAGTGCCATTTAAAATTCTTCTGGTTAACCACAGTGCCAATAACCTTTTTGGCTCAGTGACTTTTATTAATAAAACAGCTTTGATACAGTAGGGCTGTGCAATTAATCGAAATTCAGTTTTGATTTTGATTTCTGCTTCAAAAAATTATGAAAATACAATAATCGAGATAAAACGATTATTTCTCCCGATTCCACCCCCTTTGTGTGCTTTCTCTCCTCAATTTCACATGCAAATCAGCAAAATAATGTAACAGAACTTGCATAAAATGGGACGTGCTTGATTTAATAATGTTTATTTGATGTTGTGTTTTTAAAAGCACGAAAGAGAATTTGCGCTTTTCTGTGTTCGGAGACAGAACACAACACGGACAAGTAATGAATGTTTATCTTAAGATGCGTACCTAAACAATCAAATTCATGCAAATATATGTCAAAATGCGGCCTTTGTCAGTTATGTCTGAAATTAACATAAACAGAATGAAAATACGTGTGTAACAGTATATTGGATCCGTGCAGCTCTTAAAGTGGCCACAGGTAATATTCCTTCTGCCGTCTCTGTGCTTAATGTAAATTAAACAACAAAAGACAAAGACAAAATCACTCACTGGCCTTGACGGAGGGACTTTTGTAGTTTTTATTAAAAAAAAACAAAGCATGTTTAATTATTACGGAAAATAATTAAAAACTAAAAACAAACAAAAAAAAAAACTTTCATTTGTATCTTTTTTTTAATTGTATTGTCTTTAAATTAATCAATCATGTAAAGTTCCGGACCCACTCATAATAGTGTTAAATAATCGTGATTACAATATTGACCAAAATAATCGTCATTATGATTTTTGCCATAATCGAGCAGCCCTAATCGCTACATTATATTTCTCTGCAACAAGAGGGTAAAATGGTTGTTTTTGAAGTAACTAAACTCACCTTCATTGTTTGTAGAGAGAGACACAGACACAGGTAATTGACACACACAACTTTCCTCTTTCTCACACTCTCAAAATGCCCATATTTGAAGAAAAAAAAGGTGCTTACATCACTAGACACAGCTGTTGATCATTTAACATTTGAGTAATATTAAACGATTTCGCATTTTGCACATTTTTGACACTTCACTGTAGGGCTGGGCGATATGGCCTAAAAATAAAATCCCCGATTTTTTCACAAAAAATTCGATTTACGATTTAAATCGATTTTTTCCCCCCTACTACTTTTAGCATGTAAAGAAACCCCAGCTTTTCCACAATATATATGGGCACCATATATTTTGCAGTATACATTGCAACTGCATCAGTGCACCAGATCCCATTCTTATCATACCAGACACAGTAAATGTTTGTAAGACAAATAAATATGAGACGGGAGGAAAATATATATTTCCATGCTTTTCTCTTGGACTTATATCGTATACAAAAATATACAATTTTGAACACAGAAATATTAAATAACTGAAACGATCTGCCAGCAGGTGGTGGTAAGACACTGATTTAATTACTGAATCATATTCATTTGATTCGTTTGAACGGATGGTTAATTCAAGAATAATGCAAGTGACTCCTTATGAACGGGAAATTGAATCATTTCACTAGATTCGTTTAAAATGCGCGTTCATTCATAAACGAAACACCGCTGTGTTTGAGTGGAGATGCGCAGCGGCTCAGCTGTGACTTGTTTCAGACCACTTTGAACGACAAAATAGAGCAAAATCAGGCAATAGTGTTATAGTCAGACAATGTAAGTCACTTAATAATAACTTCTTGTTTATTTAACTGTTATAATAAATCAATATCTCATTTACGAACTCCCTTAAAAATGATTAAAAGCTGTCACTCATCTTAGTTCGCAATATCACAAAGCTCTATTATAATAAACGAAGCTACTGCCCATTCAGTCTCTTATTGACACTCTCTCTACACTTGAGGTACATTAGTCAACGTGCAAAACACAGAAATCTTTGAAGCTCCACTCAGCGCAAATACAAATATGCTGGTCGCACTCGAGCCTTGATATGCAAATAATTCGCTATTGTCTTCAATCATCTCTCTACTCTGTTTATGTGATAAGTGAAATTGTATGTAATAAAACAGGCTAACTTGCTAGCAAGCAGCTAATCATGCCCACTTAGTGACTCGCGTTATTTGCCAGAATGCGTATTTGTTTTCCGTTCTGAATACAGCGGTTAGTTAGGCGCGCCATCATGTGGTCGGACAACATTGCCATTAGTGCAATTACAATGCATCTAATATTTTTACAAAAAAAATCGCGATACCTCGATTTAATAAAAAATTAAATCGTCTTAAAATGTAAATTCGAATTAATCGAAAAAATCGAAAAAATCGCCCAGCCCTACTTCACTGGAATTTGTGCTCTGCTTCTGTGAACAGTAAACCCTGTCTACTTTGATTTGATAGGCCTTCCGAATTTTTTTGACACTGATGACCACTGTTAGGCCACTGAGGCAGACCAGGCTAAAAATGTAAGTTTTAAAGCCTTTTGTCATCCTAACAACAAGAGCACTGCATAATAGAGTTTTAAACACAAGAATTGCAAGTATGGGGGAGGGGGGTCAGTTCGCCCATTTTTAATTATCGGGGTGGTCGGTATGCAGTTTTCCTTATAGACCAATTTGGAGTAGACGTCACAGTTACATCACTTGAAGCTGCGTGTGCATTGTGGTGGCAGAAAAACAGGTCAAAAAGTGAAGGGAAACAGGTACAGTCTATGAAATAAGAGAAAAAATAAATATTGTTGTGCTCTCGGATGTCAGAATTGGAATGCAAAACATTTTATTAGAATACCGTTCGTCAAATATACCATTTGAAGCTAAACGCAGACGTTAAAATAGACAGACTATGGATGAAACTTGCTATGATTACTGTACTCTTAAAGCAAAAATTTGATTTAAACAATTAGGTCTACATAATATTCACATGTGCAGTTCATAGGGGGACATACAGTATGTCACAAAAGTTAGTACACCCCTCACATTTCAGCAACCATTTTAGTATATCTTCTCAAGAGAAAATACTATAGAAATTAAACTTCTATATATTTTAGAGTAATCAATGACCCTGACCACTGTAGTGTTACTCTGTTTTAGGGTGTTACTGAACCTCTAATAGCCCTGGCCATCTTTGTGGAGAGCAACAATTCTAATTCTCAAATCCTCAGAGAGTTCTTTGCCATGAGATGCCATGTTGAACATCCAGTGGTCAGTATGAGAGAACTGTACATTAAGCACCTAATTTTAACTGCTCTAATACAAGAAACACAACTTTGTATGGTCTTGTAAGGCAGACAAAAAAAAAAACAAAAAAAAAAAAAACATGAGGAATAGGACATGTGGCTTTGCATGGTTAAACAACATACTGCTGTTATCACTTAGGGTGTACTTACTCTTATTGCCAGCTATTTTGACAATAATGGCTGTAATTTGAGTTATTTTCAGGGGATAGTAAATCTATACTGCTATACAAGCCGCACATTGACTACTCTAAAATATATCCAAATTTAATTTCTATAGTATTGTCCCTTGAGAAGATATACTAAAATGAGTGCTGAAATGTGAGGGGTGTACTTTGTGAGATACTGTATCGTATTAGCACTACAGTTGCAGCATGAAATACTATTTAAACCTATAACATTTTACATAACATTTAAAAAAGCTCAGTGTCTCAGTATAGGTGTCTCATAGGTGTCTCAGTCTCCACTGGATTAGAGTAAAATGTTATTGCGGTTACAAATGTAATTCAAACCACTTCATTAAATAACTCCTGACCAACTGGCATGAACAATAGCTACTCTTCAGTCTGCATGCATGTCTGTCTGAACTCTTCCATCACACCAACATTTTCCACTTTATTAAAGCTACAAATAATGCTACTAACATTAAGTACATATTGAGTAGTTTAACAATAGCTTTGACTGTATATCTTTTCCAGTAAAGAGCCACTTTTTTTCCAACAAATAGAATGTAGTGTGACCAAATGCTACATTGCTGTACTTAATAGTCACATTATACTGCACACAGTTTTCCACCTCAACAAACAAGGCAATAATCAAATGCTCTCATACACAGACCTCTCTCTTTTTCTCAACTGCTGGCAGGAAGTCCTCTACTTGGGACTACTTTTAGTGGGAAATCCACTTATTAAAATTACCACAGATAATATGAATTAAATGCTTTGAGCTTTAGATTGGATACACTCCACTACCCCAGGCAAAACATCTGTGATTAGGAAAACTGCTTTTACACTGTCTGCCCTACACATTCTCTGTTTCACAAAAAAAGGAATACTGTACAACATAATTGCAAAATCAAATAATAATAGCGAGAACAAGAACAATAAAGAAGCAAGTACAAAAAGCAAATAGAAGTGTTTTGTGGTCTTGGCCATTTCTATAATCTCTAACATGTTCTTGTTTAATTGGGATTGAATTTGGCAAGCATCTCTGTTATCTCCAAAAGTTGCCATTGATTTACTCATAAAGATTATCGGTTGCATCTCAAAATGTTATTTGTATGTATATTTGTTTCCAATATTCTTTTAGATTTTATACATTGTCATTTGTGATAAGATCACCGGATGTTTTCTGTTGTTCAGCTCCAACGCTAAATGTCACCTATCAGCAGTAAGTTTGGACTTTCTTTTACAATTGATAAATTTGTGACAAATACAGAAAATGCCATATTTGCCCGCTCAATGTCAAAGTTTAGATTTAATTTTAGAGTTTAAGATCCATGAAATTACATGCCACACACAAATACATGCACAGAAGACTTTGTACATGTTTTAACAAATTAACTGCAAACCAAATCCACTCACAAATCTCACAGTCTCCTATTAAGAAACATTCTGACTAGTTCAGGGGTTCAGAAAATAAATAAATCTGATTAATAAATGGACCTGATCAACAAACAAGACAACACAGAGGGACAACAATGCTGAAATCACTTCAAAACCATTTTTGTCCTGATGATGAGCAAAATAAAAACATTGACAGTCAATCAGAATCCAAGTGACTTTAGTGTGCGATATGTATTGTCTACAATAATGTTGTATTTATTTTGTATTTATTGTTTGCATGATGTGCAAGCTGACATTTGAGTGTCACACACATTTCAAAATCCTAACAAAAACATCTGAGAGTGCTCGCTTGTACTGTGTCCCTGGGAATTGAGAATGCTAGTAAAGTTTTAAAAGAGCTTATTTACTCACTTTAGGCTTTCAGTACTTTGCACTAAATTCTGATCAGCCGAAGTCCCTACATCAGGGGCCTCATGTACAAAGACTTGCGTTGAATTATTACTAAAACATTGCGTACGGACAAAGCTGTAAATGTGCGTACGCAGTAAAAAAATCAGATGTATGAAACACTGCGTACGCGGAATTCCACGCATACCTGTATCTCTTTGTACATCCGAATTAATGTGAAATTGAGCGCACATGCACGAGCGCAAAACCCCTCCCTGCCTCCTCCCCCGTATTAATATGGTAATGACTCCACTTTGGCAAAACCAAACGAAAAAGCAAGCAAGAGAAACTTAACAGAATGTGATTTGAAGGTGCTCCTCACCGGTAGACCGGAGAAAAACTGTTATTTGCAAGTTTGTAAAAAAAAAAATAGAGTGGGAGAGTTTAGCTGACACGGTTAACGCAGTGGGGTCTGAACATTGCACTATGAACGAATTAAAAAAGAAATGGTCCGATGTAAAGGTGCAGGTGGAGAACAGCGGCGACTTAGCCTACGTTTCAGCGCATCAGTCAGAGACAGAGTCATAGAGCGCAAGCAGATGAACATCGTTGTCTTGTAACGGTAAAATATCTTGTTTGAATAAGTGCAACGTTGTCTTTATGAAATAAACAATAGTAGGCCTATGTCTATAAAGGTTCATATAATGCCTCACCACACGGTGTGATGTTGACATAATGTGATTTAGTTTGACACAAAGCAACCGAGTGATCCTTGTCAGCTAGGTAAAATATTTTATAAGAAATTTCTATTTTGATTTTATGGTTAACTGCTGAATTTGCTGATGCTTGTAAATTACATGATGTAATTTATTAACATTTCATCATATTGTATAGCCTATATAGCCATTGAGAGGGACATCCCAGTGGATCACAGTGTTGTTTGAATTAGTTTACTTAAGATATATATATATATATATATATATATATATAAATATATACATAAGATATTTACATACCCTCTATATGTATACTATCTGTATAAAAGTTATTAATACTAATTAAATATAAAATAAGAATATTATTGTGTGTTATTTTTTTGGTGGTGGAGGGGTTGGGGTTGGGGGTTGGGGGTTGGGGGGGGGGGGTGCCCTTTTTTCAGTTTCAGCACATGCCCCTCAAAAGGTCTGTGCACAGCTCTGGTGCCACCGGCATTTCAGCTGCCCAATCGCCCGCTCTACAAGTGCGAGAATGGGCATCATTGCATCTGCGCTCTTGGTCAGTTTGTGGGTTGTTGAGGGGGGTTAACAGCCACGTCTTTAATGGATAACCGCGGTCTCCTGATATGCAGTTAAATAATTACGCTCAATAAAATAAAATAAAGTAAAACTTAGCTGTTTCCGATTCACGTATCCAAATTGTTCTTCAGATGGCGCCTTTATAGCAATGTCAGTGCAGTCGATCGCTTGCGCTTACATTAGGAAAACCGGTGATCGCTGCAAATTGCGCTTTGTTTGGCTGGTCAACTGCATGGTATGGAAATCTTATATACCTGCTAGACATGCGGATGATCCCGTCCCATACAGCTGGCATTGCACGGCTCAAAGATGACTGGCTTAACCCCGAGCGATCTGCCAGTTCCCTTTGGAAAGAACAATTTGCCAGGAAACCAAGCGTTATCAGCACCTTTAAGGGAACGGGTAATGCGTGGCTCCTCGCTGTCTCCAAATTTGGACCCAACTCAGGAAAGAGCTCCAAGAGGATAGCTCTTGGAAATCTGAAACGGCTTATAAACCAGTCATCATCGTGGGTCAGAAAATCACTGTGATCCCTAAACGTTCCCTTCGGATTCGGCCATTGATGTATAAGGACAACATTGCCATAGACCAAGGGTTGTATACATTTGCAAATGCTTTTATATGTTCTAAATCACATAATTGGTAGAAAAATATTGTCTCAATTAACCCATTTTATCAATTATAAATTAATAGCAATGTTTTTCACATGTGCGATACTTTGTAGTGTGCAATTTAAAATAATTGCCTCTAGGAGTCGCCAAGGGAAATAAAACAAACACACGCACAAAAAATACACGTACGCCAGACATGGAGTTGGCGTGGATCAACGCACATTCTCACGTTAATTTCATCGTTAGTAAATCCAAACGTGAGCGTGAAATCTGGCGTACGCAAAGTTTTTGTGCGTACGCAGCGTTGATACATGAGGCCCCAGGAGTTCTCAACTCTGGCCCTCGAGGTCCATTTTCCTGCAGAGTTTAGCTCCAACCCTAATCAAACACACCTGAACAAGCTAATCAAGTGCTTCATCATTACAAGAAAGTTACAGGCAGGTGAGTTTGATCAAGGTTGGAGGTAAACTCCGCAGGAAAGTGGACCTCAAGGGCCAGAGTAGAGAACCTCTTCCCTACATTCAAATCAAACTATTTAGTTTGTGTAGTTCTTCTAATTAGGTGATTACAAACATTGCAAACTATTCAGTACAAAGTGCAACGTTTTAGTGTTTTACTACCAAATTACACGTAATACATATTTAAAATTAAACTGAAACTAATTTGTTTACAATACTGATTACACAACAATACAAACAGCTGCCACTTCTGATGTCCTTTTTAAGCTCAGAATAAAAGCAGATGCTTCTAGAAGACTGCTTTAACCAGCATTTCAAAGCTAATCAAAGTTCATGAAACACAGACAGAGGTGTATCAAATAAATTAGATATAAAGTTGTGAAATGGTACAAGACAGCAGATGGGTGAAGAAACATTTCAAAGGCTTTAGGTATCCCATGGACCCTCCCTCCAAGCTGGATGAGAGAGAAAGGAGACTAATCACATCTACCAACATGCTACAGGTTAACAACAGGAAGGTAACTAGTCACAAATGGCAAACGCAGCTTGCTGTTTTAAAGTTACTTCATACGAAGCCACAGTAATTAGATCTCACTTCATGCGGTTTTTATAACGTAAAGAACATACATGACGCATTTGGAATCCCAAACTCAGTCAAGACAGTAAATATGGAGCGTACCTCAGTGACTTGAGTCGCTGTCGTCCCGTGAAGTTCTGCTTCTCCTCGTCTCTGGTAGCCTAGAACCTAGACGCGCCCCTAGCGGCAGCAAATTACATTTGCTTCCAAGGTCAGTCTAGTTACTCTCAATTCACTTAAAATTCCGAAAAATCCAAGATGTACCGGGCCAATCATGAGTCGGTGGGCGGGCTTAACATGATGACGTCTGACCTGCGAACATAAGTTCCGTCAGACATGAATTCCTGGTTCCGTGAATTAAACGTGGAAAACTGAACAGTATTTATATAATTTTTTACTTTTGATACACAGCCACGTCCATGTGTCCTGAGCAGGAGCTCGTTACATCTGAACGCGCTGTGGTGTAGAATACGCAAACACCGGAAGCGATCTGTGGCGTGTATACGACACTCATTGTTTACACAACACAAGAGATTGTGGATATAGCAGCTATTCAAAATGGTAATTACTTGCGCTTGTCCTGGTTGTTCAAACCCATTTAAAGCTAAAAGATCCACGTCCACATGTGACGAGTCGAATCAAAGATATGCTAAACTCGTGCTCATGACGGATGGACGTGGCTGCGTATCAAAGGTAAAAAGAAAATGATATAAATACAGTTCATTTTCTTGCAAAACCCGATCGTTTCGTGTCTTAGGACATCAATGTATCGTCACGAGCCGCAGGGTGTAATTTGGATGTGTCTGTGCATGTTTACTTTTAAAGGTTTAGTGCCCATCTATGTCTATTATTTGGCTGACAGACTGCACAGTGCACTGATTTTTGTTAAAAATCTTCGTCGCTCTGACTACGTCACCCGACCGACTACGTCTCTGATTGGTTGTAGCGCTATCCTATTGCGTGGAGAGGAGTTTGAAAGACAACTGTTTATCCCACCCCTCTGGTTGAGCCCTGTCTATGGAGAGTGCCCAGACCCTACATTTATGTGGGTCTGGCTTGCCAGGCTACGTCTCTGGATCTCCAACAGGCAAACTCCGTCTGTTTCCTTTAGACTGCGTCTCTTTAATGTGTTTTACAGAAAGCCGTCGATCAAAGTCCTCCAAACTTTATGAAGTTGTTTCCAGAGAAGACATGGGTAAACACAAATATTTCGGATTACTCAAAACCTAGTGAACAATATTTTCTAATCTTAGCAATAGCGATTTCACATGTAATCGACGCTTTCCTTGATTGACAAGCACGCCCTTCATTTAGCTCACCCTACCTGCATTGGTGACGTTTATTCATTAGCCAATACATTAAAGGACAATCTAACATTCAGTGAGAAACTTTCTAACAAAGTGCTTTAAAAAAAAAAAAATCTTCTAGAGCCAGTATTGAAGCATATATAAGATCATTAGCCTAATAATAAATAAAGAAACAAAATGTTTCAAAACAAAGTTAATTTAAATTTAATTCTGTAACTCAAGCTCTTTCTATCCAGTGCTGTAAATTGTGTTTGGATCTGAAAACAGTGGAAGACGGTCTTATAATAATGTATTAAATTAACCTTAAGTTTTTCCTATTAAAACAAAATCACCCAAATGTCTGTCATCATTTACTCACCCTCATGTCATTCCAAAACTATAAGACTTCCATTCATCCTCAAAGTACAAATGATTATTTTGTGTTTCAAAGATGAATGGAAGTCTTAAAACATGAATAGGTGAATATGTGTGTGCAATAGATGATAATAATAATAAATCATAAATTTCTTTTTTACCCAAGCATATTGTCTAAGCCAGGGGTGCCCAACCCTGTTCCTGGAGATCTACTATCCAGCAAAGTTCAGCTCCAACCCTGAAGAAACACACCTGAACCAGCTAATTAATCTCTTAAGTAGCACTTGATAATTACAGACAGCTGTGTTGGAGCAGGGCTGGAACAAAAATCTGCAGGTAGGTAGATCTCCAGGAGCAGGGTTGAGCAGCCCTGGTCTAAGCCATGAAAGATATTTAGCATCTTAATTGTTTTAAGAAGGCATTACTTAAACCTCTTTAACATGAAAATTGTTCAATGTTAGTTAAAAAAACAACTGGTAAAAGGTAAAACTGCAGTTACATTTATTAATTTACTATGATCACTGTACAATATCACATAGTATAGTATTCTGTCACAATGCAACCTTGTTGCATGTTTTTAGTTAGTTTTCTTTTAACTACTACTGAGTTATAGCACATCATCAGTTCTACAACCTCTACAACTTGCTTTTCTAATTTTAGTAATACTGCAAGCATATAAACAAAGCTCCCAGAATAATCTGGTTTATCACCTGATTTACCTGTGTCTTCTTCCTCATTAGACAACAGGAATACTAACAGCGGGAAAACAAATCTATATCCAGGGCACGAGTAGGAAGACAATATTTCAAAAGAAAGGCAGACATGGTGCATACAAGAATTACTAGGTACGTGGAGAAATGTTTGTATTACGACATGCTTTCCTAAATTATTAGTGAAACCTGTTACGAATACAAAATTATGAATACTGTTATATTTTCTTTTTACAAAATAAACTCTATTTCATAGAAACACAAGCACTTACCCAGACCTTAAAGTGATTTTGTATGTTAATAAGCAGTTTTAATTGTAATATTAGTGTATAATGAAAGCAAATACATTAGTAGTTTGACATCCTGCATGCTCTGTTCCATTTCTCTTATTCATTTTGTCTCCATTAAACAAGTGGATTAAGCATTATGCTTCTAGTTAGTAGCGGTCCCAGAAAAGTAAAAATGGTGCTGTTCTCGAACCCAACCAAAACACAACCACTGCAGTCCCACCTCCAAAATCCCGATTTACAAATTTGCTCAGGTTTTGGAGACACTCGAACACATATCTTTCCAAAGAGAAAGCAAGGGGATTAAACTCCACCCAAGTTTATGAGCAAAACACAAGGACCTGTGTGTGCTGGTAGAGTGTGTATGTTTTATTTAGCACTGCAATGCAAGCTCTGTGATAAACACACCATGGCATCTCCAACCAGAAAAATATCTTTACTCTCAACCCAGCTAGAGCGGAGAGGGGGGTTTTGTTTTGAGAGTGATGTGGCAGAAAATAACCTCTTGAGGTTCATTTCTTCTATAAACCAGATTTAGTTACATGGCAATGCCCTGATTTAACCTCTAAACAATCAGACTGTAGAACAAGATGATGTAATGTCTTTAGTACAAAAATGTAAAATCTTGCCAAGCTGTTTTCTCCAGAAAACTAAACATAACAGTTTTATAAAGACTGGGCAAGAGTATTTCCAGTTTCTATCAGGTATTTACCTTTACTACAAAAACACATAACACTAAATTTCAACATTTACTCTTCTTATTCAGTCCTATGTACAGTGAAGAAAACAATTATTTGGTCCCCTGCTGATTTTGTACGCTAGCCCACTGACAAAGAAATTATCAGTCTATAATTTTAATGGCAGGTTTATTTTAACAGTGAGAGACAGAATAACAACAACAAAAAAGGTAGGTTTTAATGCTGGTTTAAGCTGGTCCTTTGCTGGTTTATCCTGGTCCTTAGCTGGTCACGTATTGGTCAAGGACCAGCATAAACCAGCTAAGGACTAGTTTAACTCAGCATCAAATCCTACATATACCAGCATCCCAGCATCAAAATACCTATCCTGCATATGCTGTTTTTTTTTTTTTGTTTGTTTGTTTGTTTTTGTTTTCAACAGGGAAGAGCTGTCCAAGGATGTCAGGGACAAGATTGTACACATACACAAGGCTGGAATGGGCTACAAGACCATCGCCAAGCAGCTTAGTGAGAAGGTGACAACAGCTGGTGCGATTATTCGCAAATGGAAGAAACACAAAATAACTGTCAGTCTCCCTCAGTCTGATCTCACCTTGTGGAGTTTCAGTGATTATGAGAACAGTGAGGAATCAGCCCAGAACTACACGGAGGGATCTTGTCAATGATCTCAAGGCAGCTGGGACCATAGTCACCGAGAAAACAATTGGTAACACACTACGCCGTGAAGGAGGAGAACTGGGTGAAATGGTGAATGTGGTCAGATGAGACCAAAATCAAGCTCTTTGGCATCAACACAACTTGCCGTGTTTGGAGGAGGAGGAATGATGCCTATGACCATAAGAACACCATCAAACATGGAGGTAGAAACATTATGCTTTGGGAGATGAAGGTTTGAGTTGCCAAATGTCACCCTCAAAACCTCAATGACTTGGAGAGAATCTGCAAACAGGAGTGGGACAAAATCCCTCCTGAGATGTTTGCAAACCTGGAGGCCAACTACAAGAAATATCTGACCTCTGTGATTGCCAACAAGGGTTTGCCACCAAGTACTAAGTCATGTTTTCACTTAAAATGCAAATCAATTTATAACTTTTTTTAATGAGTTTTTCTGGTTTTCCTTTGCTGGTTTATGCTGGTCCTTGACCAGTACATGACCAGCTAAGGACCAGCATAAACCAAAAAAGGACCAGCATAAACCATTTATTATTGGGATCATTTATTTGTCAGTGGGCAAACATACAAAATCAGCAGGGGATACACTTTTTCCCTCACTGTATGTCAACTGAATTCAACAAAATACAGTTTGCAACTTAAAATATTTAATTAATTTAATAAATAAATAATTTCACAGCATAAAATGTCTTTGTACACAAAATATATATCTCTCAAGGGGATCATCTTCATAAAGTTTGAAAACTCCTGGCTTAGTTAAGGAATGGCCTTACAGACCAAAATGAAAGTCCAGTGCAGTGGCTAGTTTTCTCTAGTTTATGCTAAACCTTCCACTGCAGTGCAATTGTTACATGTATCCTTATATTTCTGGTATTTGTATTGTTCTGTTTTTGGTTTCTCCCATTACCTCCCACTGCTGTTCTGCTGTAGTTGGTTTGTTCCTCATTATTGTCTCCACCTGTCAGTCATTAGTTTTACCCTTTATAAGTCGTTTGCCCTTCTGGGTCTTTAGGTGCGTTCCGATCGACAGGGTCCCTACGCAGTGTTCACTGCGCCCCACTCCCTTAGCATGGTATTTCGGTTGAAGTGGACTTCGCTGACAATAATCGCTCATTCGGAATGCCCTGGAACGTCATCAAAGCAAATCAATGGCAGGTCACGCAGATTATGATTTAACATAAATAAATATTGTAATTTATTTTACTTTCAAATTTAAATAGATATAAAATACATATAAACGTATGTATCTAAAAAAATATATATTCCAAAAATATATGTGTAGACCGTTAACAGATTAACAGATTGTAGTGGTCTTATCTCACGCACTTTTTTCCCCCACACAGCCTATATTTAACTATCCTGTGGTAACATTAAATAAAACAAGACAGAGCTTCACCTCGCCAGTTTTACTTTCATTCATAAGATACAATATGCAAATGTAACATGAATCGCAAAACCATTCATAAACACTCTAATTTGTATAATAATAACAACATTTATTGCAACCGCTCCATTGCAGAGCCATTAAAAAACTCCAACATCTCTGCTCCATCATTACTTCTAACTGGTGACGCGGTGCGCAATGACAGTTGGGTAGTTTTCCCCGTCCACTTCCTGTGAAGTGAAGTACCGATGTTCCCTTATTCCCTATGCCGTTCGCAGTGCCCTTCAAACTGAACATGTTCGCTACCTTCGGTTTGGAATCTCACTTAAGATGGCGGAATACCCTGTGAAGTCCACTTCGCAGTCCACTTACGGTCGAATGGAACGCACCTTTTGTGTCGTCTTGAAGTTATGTTATTTGAGTTTACCTGGATTCCCTTTTCTTTATAAATAAAAACGTTTGTGGATTTACATCCGACTCTTCAAGTTTTCACTCTGGCTCCTCAGCAACCAGCACAACTCATAACAGCAATGAAACCACCACCATGTTTCTTTAGAGCTTGAAGGGTGTTTACATTGCTAGCACTTTTAGGTCTGAATACTTGTTTTAGATTGGTTAACCTTGATTAAATTGTAATTATGCTAAAATCTAATTTGCAGTCATACATTTGCCATTAACAGTTCTGGGACAATAGTTGATAAAATCAGGTTATCCCCTAATTGCATATGGATCATTCACTACCTTGCAGATCAGCAGTGCTTTGGTCTAAAATTAAATTCTATTAGTGCACCAATTATCACACAATCAAATAAGATGGAAGAGAGCAGCTAGATGAACTGGTCCTTGATGGGCTGGTACCAGAGACAGGAACAATTATGCCCATATCGATCGTATACTCTGATAATTGAATTTTACGAGGGGTGAAAATCAATTGTAATCAGACTGTGGAATGCGTGTGTGTCCATTTTCACAAGACACCTTATTTCTCACCTCACTTTTTCGTGCCATTTTAGGTCAGTCAGGTGAGATATGATAACTATAGCAACCATCAAGTCTTAAATTCTTCTGTAAGAACAGCTTTTAAGTAGTCTTTCTTTTCTATATTGGTCCCATGCTCTCACTTAATACGTCATCTATAATTTTAACCTTATTGCCTGAGTGGCAACGTGGGTTTATGTCTGTTGTGTGTATGTTTTGTACATTAGTGGAATAAAAATGTCAGGTGAGTTGTGACTGATTGCTCAGGGCAAGTTCCAAGAAGGTTTATAGTCATTTGAACTACTCTTTTTTATCCACTTTCATTTCCAACCATTGCCTGATAAAGTGTGCAAAGTCCCAGTTCCCTTCGCATCTTGTCATATTGCAATGACAAGGCAATTGTGCCCTTTCACAGCGAGGGTTTGTTTCTGCATTAAAGAACATCTCCCTCGTGATATTAATCTCATTAGCCTGATACCTACTAATTAATGTTTCATGACAATACACAATGAGTTCATCTCCTCTGGTGGAGTGAGGCCAAAGAAGCCATTGAGTTTCACTGGACAGATTTGTTCAATCTTTTGAAATATTTTCTCTTCAGAGAGAGTGAGAAGGGACTCACTGTACTCATTTATTTGTTGGATGACTTGATGGATTATTGGCAGATTTTTCAAGTCACCTCCTTTCTGTGCTTAATCCGTCTTCAAGAGCAGTACTGTAAATATCTCTAAATGAAAAATATGGCATCCCATTTCTCCAATAGTTTTTACTTTTAATTCCATCACGATTTATTATTATTCTCAATGTTCTTTCACCCCACTTTCCTTGCTGTTCTCAGGCCAATAAAGCTGTTTATAAACATTAATAAAAAGTTTTGCCAATGCAGTAACACCAAAGTTACCTTTTTTTTTTACTCAGGTCAAAT
>NC_133363.1:21270820-21329295 GCF_049309525.1 Garra rufa | reverse complement strand
GTTTTTTTATTTTTTTATTTATTTTTTTTTTTTTATGAAATCTGAGAGCTTTCTGACCCTGCATAGACAGCAATGCATCCACCACATTCAAGGCTCAAAAAGGTAAGTACATTGTTAAAATAGTCCATGTGACATCAGTGGTTCAACCATAATGTTATGAAGCTACGATAATACTTTTTGTGTGCAAAGAAAACAAAAATAAAGACATTATTCAACAGTTTCTTCTCCTTCATATCAGTCTTCAACACACGTTTACAAGAGTACCACAACGCATCCAGAAAGGATCACTTGCATTTTTTGCCAAGACTTACAGTCAAGCCCAAAATTATTCATACCCCTGGCAAATTCTGACTTAAAGTCTTGTTTTTTTCAACCAGCAAGTTTTTTTTTTTTTTTTGACTGGAAATGACACAGGCTTCTCCCAAAAGATAATAAGACAATGTACAAGAGGCATCATTGTGGAAAAAAAAAAATATATGTCTTAGCTTTTATTTACATTTGAACAAAAAGTGGCATGTCCATAATTATTAATACCCTTTGCAAACTGTCACAGTCTAGGGGAAAATCCAAAGTTCTATACCATTCCAAATAGTCCAAGCTGTTCTAAAGCATCCTAATTACCCTGATTCATTGGGAGCAGTTGTTTTAATCAACTCAACAGGTGAAAAACAGAAGCTCTCTGCTGTTGGTTTGTGGACAGTCATGGCTAAGACAAAGGAGCTCACTGAGGACCTGCGGCTGCGCATTCTGGCTGCTGACAAGTCAGGAAAGGGCTATAAGACCATATCTAAATGTTTTGAAGTTCCAGTGGCTACAGTGCAAAGTATTATTATAAAGTATTAGCACCAGAATATACAGAGGATGAACTAAGTGAGATGGATGTTCTACGTCATAATGCCAGCTTCTGCATCAGCAGCACCACATGTAAGTGACGTAGAACTCTTGTGAATGGCTGTAGAGACTGACACTGAAGAGAAGAAGTTGCTACTTTTGTTTACTTTGCACACTGAAAGTATTCTTGTAGCTTCATACAATTATGGTTGAACCACTGATATCACATGGACTATTGTAATGATGTCTTTACTACCCTTCTGGGCCTTGAATGTGGTAGTTGCATTGCTCTCTGTAGAGGGTCAGAAAACTTTCGGATTTTCTCAAAAATATCTTCATTTGTTTTATGAAGATGAACGAAGGTCTTACAGTTTTGGAACGACACGAGGGTGAGTAATTAATGACAGAATTTTCATGTTTGGGTGAACTACACCTTTTTACAGTGTGGTGATCAAACTTACAGCTGAGAAATGTAAACATTTGTGATATGCCTGCAACAGTAAAAAATGTGTTTCTGTGGTTTTACAGATCTCAAGATGAATATGTTTGCTGAATCAATTGGTTTACCTGAGTGTTAAGGTTTTCATTTAAACTAACTTCACTGTGTCAGCAACACTGACTGTGGTCAGAATGATTTCTGACTAGGCAAGACAGCGTCAATTGGAGATAACACTAAAATAAAACACAGACTTTAAATTCACTATTCTGAAAGCAAAGCCGCAAGGTTAAAACTATGTGCTATCTGCTGTCTTTTTGGCCTCAAGTCTTTTCAGATGAAAAGCCAACAACAGCCCTGCAGAGAATGCATCTGTTTAATCCATCCAATGAGATACATCAGCACTTGAAGGTCCCACGGGCTTCTGCATCTATTATCTAAAATTGAGGCTGATTTGAAAACGTCTTTGTTTTGTTTCTTTTTTGTTTTCTTTGTTTCTTAACTTCTTTTGTTGGCTTGTTTTCACAATAAGATTTTACATGAACGGGTGAAATAATCCTTCTCATAATTTATTCATTGATGCTTAATTTTTCATAGTCCACCCCTCTTGTGGAAAGGGGGATGCAAACCAGTGTTTAAAACAATTAAACCTTGCACAATAGTAATATAATAATATAAGGTGACAGGAATTGATTGGGCTCCTGTCATATTTGTTGATACACATGGGGTATGTTTGATCGGTGTGTTCTTGATTAGGTGTCAACAATAAGCGACCTCTCACTCACCTTGCCGCAGATCTAATCCCTTTAAGATAGTGGGTTGGATCAGCTCTACGGATGCCAAGTGAATAAATATGTGGTCGAAGAAAGCCTGACTGTAAAGCTTCGCATTCCTTCAAATCGGCCTATCCACAAATCTCCTGATGCTGCCCATTTTCTTTCTATTGTCTTTAACCCTCCCACAGTCAAATGCTAGGGATTACTGAACAGTTACGCATTTTCTTCATCTCGCACTTCTTTTATTTCTGCAAAGGACGTGCCATCATAAGGAAAAGGATGAGCAAAACACTGAAGTTGAGCTGGGATGGAAAGAGAGAGACCTGGAGAATGAATGCTCCGGCTAAGACCTTTCTCCCGAATCCCCAGAAGAACAATAAATTGGATGATCTTGTAGAGAGAATACTAATAGCGGGCTGAGGTCAGAGCGGACCCCCTCACGCATCGTGCCTCCGTTCTCTTCCATTATCATTTCTCACCTTGTTAGCCCTAACACCGGGCCTAGGGTCTGTTAGCAAGGCTTTCGTGGCATGATCAATACTTCAGTGAGCCCGGAGAGAGCCCGAGCGTGGAACAGTAAAAACAGAACAGAGATGATAGTGGAGGGAGAGGTTGGGGGGTGGACTCTTCCCAGCAAAAGAATGGTCAAGGGTTTTAAAATAATTGGCACTACCTCATCCTGGTCTAAGGCAGCAGATGAATCAAGCACTATCAGAGAAGGCCCACAATGTTCAATTATTCATGTGTGTGCCTGTTACACCAGCTTGCTCTAATACAGCCCCCAGTTGCACCATTTGTGGAGAGCCGCCCAATCAGTGCCAAAAGTTCGATGAAAAATATAGGGCTCTGGCAATGTCTCTGTTTATCCTGCAAAGGCTGCGCAAACCCAACTCGGCTGTAAACAGAGTTCATCTAAGGTCTAGCATGAGATTTGCATTTTTGATGATCTGCTGTATGGGCACAATTACATGCCGAAAATACACAGTTCGGGGTGGTTTTTGTAGGGCTGGGAATCGATTCCAAAAAGAATCGATTCCAAAAAGAACTGATTCCTCAATTCCGAGGCATTGGGAATCGAGAGTCAATTCCAAAGTTCTGGTTAATGCTGGTCCTTAGCTGGTTAATGCTGGTCCTTTGCTGGTCAAGGACCAGCATAAACCAGCAAAGGACCAGCATGAACCAGCAAAGGGCCAGCATAAACCAGCAAAGTACCCGCATAAACCAGCAAAGGACCAGCATAAACCAGCTAAAACCAGCATCCCAGCACCAAAGCATACCTAACCAGCATATGCTGTTTTTTTCAGCAGGGCCTAGTCCTCAAACATCGCTGAACGTCAATTCACGAAAATAAACTAAATGAAAATGAGTCATTACTGAGCTCGTCTGAGTTTGAGGATACAGTCTTCCGTTTAAGAAGCACCCGTTAATTTGCCTCTTACTCGCTAATAGTTATTAGAAGTCGGGGAATCGATTCTTGGAATCGAAGCCAATCGATTCCAGTACCAGGAATTGGAATCGATTCAAATATTTTGGAATCGAACAACCCTAGGTTTTTGTACTATTTTATGTTCCCAAGGACCCTATGATCGGTATCTCCGAATATCTCAGAGTTTTTGCAAATTATAAAAACGTAAAAATTGTGTATACAATGAATCTTAAGTGATCTTAAATGCTAGTTCTCTGCTCTGGCTTCATTTAATTCTCAAACTAAATGATGAGCAGGAAACTTTTTCAGATTTTGGAAAAGTTGTGTTTGTGTCAGGAGATTGCATGGGTTGAGTTACGTGACTACATTCCAAAAAAATAATCAAATCAGAGGTGCCATCTGAGATGACTAAGTCAGTGCAAAAACTCAGAAAATTGGCACTAATCTCTAAATTCACAGCAGTGCGGTATTGATTTCTAGGAATCTAGACAGCAAGTTCTGTCAACACACTGTGGAAAGAATACCTGAGATGACCACTTAAACTCCACTTTAAAACAGGTTACACACTAAGAGTTTATCTTCGCAAAGTACAATCACACTGTCAGATGCAAGGCGTGAGTTTGTTAAGGAGTTTGTGTGTTGAGTCTGAAGTTCCAACTATGTTTCTAGTTGGAAATGCAGAGGAGCGTTGCGTGAGGATGAAAGCAGCCAGCGAAATATGGAAGAAGTCCTCCACAGGATCCACAAGAAGAAACGTTGTCTTTTACTTGAAAATGTTGGGTGGGTGAGTCATGATATTGTCATACATTTAATTTAGTCTTATGAAATAATTTTTTATTGAAAACTATATTTTTTACCAGACAATACTATGTCATAAATAATGCACTGTACTGCCTAAAAGCATACATGAAAGTCTTAAAGGTGAATGACCAACTATGGACATTTGACCAACCTCTGCCATGTCTGCTGTCAGAGACCTTTACTAAGGCTTTATTACTGCTGATCTGGCTGCTGGAGTTTTGTCCTCTTGAAGAAAAAAAAAAAAAAAAAACAGGTGAGCGTCCTCATTTTGAAGGAAAAACTGCAGGCCTGGTCTCTCCCTGAAGCTGGTTTGAGGCATTTAAGTACAATGCAGAACATGCCAGCTTTACAAAGAGTTCTTGCTGCACGAGGCTTCATCATCCCAGACAGTCACGAACAACCTCCACGTGCTGGAGGAGAAGGTACAGGCACATACTGTCAGGTGGTTTTGATGTCAATTCATGATGATTTTCACCTGGCCCTCTCAAAGCACAAAGCACATCCAACCAAAAAAAAAAAAAAAAAAGAAGAAAAAAAGCAGGACTTGAGTGGGAGATTTCCAAGAGTTTTGCCAATTGTTGTTTTGCACTTATTTTAATCTATACTATGAAGTTCTGTAATGTACAGATTTATTAAAGAGAATGCATTTTCAGTGACAGGTTGTTTTATATTATGCCCACAAGTCAAAGTTTTTAATTTACTTTTTAAATACTTTCCACCCAATCTATGACCTGTATGACTCTTTACTCACAGGCTGTGGGTTGTTGTTAGGTCCAAAATATTTTATTTGGCCTCAACCTAATTAAATTTGTAAAAATCTGCATTACATTTAGATACATTAAAAAGCAACCCCTACACAATCTGCTGCACAAACTGTTAAGGTCAGACTGAAAATATTAGAGTTTTCTAATATTAGAAATATTAGAAAACTTCGTAAAAATGTTTTTGCAGCTTAGTTGTAGTAAATTCTAAAAGTGTATTATTATTATTAAAAGACCAAAGAAGATGACATTTGTCATGATAAGAAAAATGAATAGCCCAAGAGAATATCAGAACGCACAAATGTCATCTTGCACTGCTTGAGCTTGTTGTTGTAGTGGTAATAGAGTATCTACTGTACATTCAGAAGCACAGAACTCTTTTAGGGCCTGGGATGGCAGGCAGCATCGTCTCTTGTGTCACCATGGTATCAGATAGAGCTTACTTTGATTCATTAAATTGGCTTTAAAGGAACTTGATCACATACTTGAGTTTGGCCACTTTTGTGAACCCCTTAAAATACACTGCAGGATATAAAGTAATTGCCTCTGATGTTCCAGGCACAGGAAGTATTCCAGCAGAAGATCAGTTAATGCCCCTTTCCTTCTCTCTAACTTTTTCATTTTCATTTTTTTCTTTTCATTTCTCCAAATCAGGAAATTATTCATCTGACTAGGTCTTCATGATGCTCCTTATGGTATTCTGCCAGGATCTAAACATGATGGACCTTAATGAAATACAAATGGTTCCTTAGGGAAATACTTGTGGAGCAAGTAGGGGTGTGACGAGACACATATCCCACGAGACAGGAGACTGGGTTTCACGAGAACGAGACAAGATTTTTTTTTACTTTTTTAAAGAAATCCTAAATGGTTAAATATATAGGGAAAAATTGTATTTTATTCAACTGAAAAACACAAAATGCATGTGCATTTTTATATAAACTTGTACTGTATGAAATCAAACTTATATTTTAATGAATTATATGCAGTAATAAACATGTAAACTGAAGCTGCATGACATGAATTTAAAATCATGATTCTGACGAAAAAAAAGACTAACAATCTAAACAAAATAATGTAATTTACTAGTGGTTCTGACAAAATGTCTTTTTTTTATACATTTGAACAAAATTTAAAAAAATGAAGGAGTCAGTGTCTTAATTAATAAAGACTGGTTTCACTATTGGAATCTCCTAAATAAATGATTCAATGATAAATACTTTTTTAAATGTGCAGTTGTCGCCACCTCCTGGCCGAAGAGGATAAGCATTACAATACATACAAGTGTTAAAGGGGTCATTGGATGCCCATTTTCCACAAGTTCATATGACTCTTTAGGGTCTTAATGAAAAGTCTATAATATACTTTGGTTAAAAATTCTCAATAGTAGTGTAAAAACAGCCCTTTACCTTGTCAAAATCAGCTCTGCACAAACTCAACTCATTTTAAGACATGGTCCCTTTAAATGCAAACGAGCTCTGCTCGCCCCGCCCCTCTCTTGGATTATGAGATGTAATGTTTACTTTAGCCACATTTAGCAGCGTTTAGTCACATTTAGGGGTGAAACTTGCCAACAAGCACATTATTAAGAAAGGCCATTCAGATGCATAAAAAAACCTTATACTCACTTCTGCTATGGGTGAAGCTGTGTCAGGAACGATTCGCATGAACATAGAGGCATATGTCGATCGGGATCGGCGCTTTTCTTTTAAAAATGAAAATAATGTTTTCCTCTGCGTCTTCAGTAAATGACGACTGCTGTGTTCATTATTACATCCAACAACAGAACACCTCAATCGCTTAATCGGAGACAATGAGTCGACACAATGGCAATCAGAGTCCGACTGTTTCAGCTCGGTGAGGGCGGGTCTAAAATAAGGTGCTCATGTCAATCTACTATCATGGGAGCGGCCTATGCTGTGTGCCGTCACAACGACAAGAAGCTGAGAATGAATGGGGATATTACTTTTATAGATTAAAAAAATACTATTGGGTGGATTTTTATCATGGTGGTGTGGTTGTGTACACAAACTACCAACACACATTAAAGGGATAGTTCACCCAAAAATGAAAATTTGATGTTTATCTGCTTACCCCCAGGGCATCCAAGATGTAGGTGACTTTGTGAGTTTTAGCTAAACAAAGAGTTTTAGCTAAAACTGGTTCAGTCTGTCAGCCGAATAATGGGAGTGGATGGGCACCAGACCTTTAAAAGTAAAAAAAAAAAAAACATGCACATACAAATTCAAATTACACCCTGCGACTTGTGACGATACATTGATGTCCTAAGACACGAAACGATCAGTTTTTGCGAGAAATTACAGTATTTATATCATTTTTTACCTTTGATCACAGCCACGTCCATCTCGTCTGAGCACGAGCTCAGCATCCGGCTCGTTACATGTGCACGTGCTCTGGCATAGTATACGCAAACACCGGAAACGATCTGTCGCGTGTATACGACACTCATTGTTTACACAGTGCACAGAGATTGTGTGTATAGCGGCTATTCAAAATGGTAATTACTTGTGCTTATCCTGATTGTTCAAACAGATTTAAAGCTAAAAGATTACGTTTGCTTGCGCAAACTCATCCGGGACTTTTCACCGGTTTCCCCTTACGGCATTTGCGTATACTACGCCAGAGCGCGTTCACGTGTAACGAGCCGGATGATGAGCTCGTGCTCAGGACAGATGGACATTGCTGTGTATCAAAGATAAAAAATGATATAAATACTGTTCAGTTTCTCACAAAACCGATCGCTTTGTGTCTTAGGACATCAATGTATCGTCACGAGTCGCAGGGTGTAATTTGGATTTGTCTGTGCATGTTTTTTTTTTTACTTTTAAAGGTCTGGTGCCCATCCACTCCCATTATTTGGCTGGCAGACTGCACCAGTTTTAGCTAAAAATCTTCGTTTGTGTTCTACTGAAGAAAAAAATAAGTCACCTACATCTTGGATGTCCTGGGGGTAAGCAGATGAACATCAAATTTTCATTTTTGGGTGAACTATCCCTTCAAATGTACAAACAACATCCGATGACCCCTTTAAGGTGATAAAAACTTTATTATTATTATCATATTAGTTAACAAACCTGAGTTAATTATAATCATAAAATAAGCATAACATTCTTAATGAATTAAATTACCAGTTTATAATAATCAGTTTTGTGCGAACATGACTGAAACTAAAGTGGTGAGTAAAGTGTTTATTAGCAGCATCCAGTGCACAACAAAGTTTTCTTTATGTCCAAAATAATTGCTCAAATACCCCGAGCTGTGACAACAAGGCTAACAGACAAAGAAAAAGTCAATTTCAAGCTTTTAAGAGCCTGTCAATGGAGAAACATGCTTTTTGTCACCATAATAGCAGGAGCAAACCGTACCGTGTATTAGAGGTGTCGCAGTACAGTATTGATTGATAACTGTGTTATTTAAAAATGAAATATTGATATGTTAATTCTACACATACAATAATGTCATAAATAATCCAGCACAAGTAACTATCTGGTTGACAGTCCAACATAGTATGTGACAGCATTGCACCTTAACGTTGCTTGCCACCAGTGATGAAGGTGTGTAACTACTACTGCCAACCAAAATCATGTAGCTGGAGATGACAAGAAAAAATCTATCCACACTATATAAAAAGTTAGTTCACCAGTCTGGGAGCTTTTTGGATTCCGTAAAAAGATAGAATGTTAGACAACTCAGTCTGCAAAAAGTGCAGATCAACACTAAGTTCTTTTTGTGTACTACTGTACTTCCGTACAGTTATGGTTACAAACTTTATTTCTACCTCCCCACATTCATATTTTGAGCGTAATTCATTGGCCTAAAAAAAGAAACCACAAAATAAGCATGAATTTGAAAAAATACTGTTATTACTGTTATTATTCTTCTTCTTATTATTATTTATATAGACAAATACATTGCCGTTCAAAAGTTTGAGATCAGTAAGATTTTGAATGTTTTTTTTTTTTTTTTAAGAATTATCTTTTGCTCATCAAGGCTGCATTTATTTGATCAAAAATACAGAAAAAAAACAGTAATATTGTGAAATATTATTACAGTTTAAAATAATGGTTTTCTATTTTAATATATTTTAAATTATAATTTAATTCATTTATAAGTTCTCTTTGTGTACTTCTGTACAGTTATGATTGCAAGTACTCTTTTTGACTCCCTTCATTCAGTGTGATTCAATTGCCAAAAAAGTAAAACAAAATAAACATGAATTTGAGAAATACTGTTATTATTGTTATTGTTATTATTATTATTATTATTATTATTATTAGATTTTGAATGTTTTTTTATTATTATTATATTTTTTAAGAATTATTTTTTGCTCATCAAGGCTGCATTTATTTGATCAAAAATACAGAAAAACAATTACTATTGTGAAATATTATTACAGTTTAAAATAATAGTTTTCTATTTTAATATATTTTAAAGTATAATTTATTTAATTCATTTATAAGTTCTTTTTGTGTACTTCTGTACAGTTATGGTTGCAAGCTCTCTTTCTGCCTCTCTACATTCATATACTGAGTGTGATTCAATGGCCAAAAAAAAGAAAAGAAAGAAACACAAAATAAACATGAATTTGAAAAATACTGTTATTATTATTATTATTATTATTATTATTATTATTATTATTATTATTTATATTCAATTAATTTTTTTTTTTTCAAAAATTGTCTCGCATCCCATAGTATTTGCTGTCTGACATTGATTCACAACAATACACATTACACAATACAATACACTCACAGGAATACACATCAATACAAATCCATCTACTGTGCAAATACTTAAGTACCCTCCATTCCTCAGAATATTGCTGTCTACTTAGACCCCCAATTCTGGTTGATTAGTTTTACTGACTGATGAACAAAAGATTTACGTAATCTGTTCATTCTAGCATATGGTACTCCCAGTCTTCTATTTGATGGCAAAAGTTGATATTCCTCATATAGAATATGGGAACAATCAGACATAATTTTACCTGTCAAGGACAATTTTTTTTTTCTTGTACAACTCGTGAAAACTTGGCTCAAGCAGTTGACCCACAGTCTTAGAACAGTTAGATATCAATCTTGCCAGTCGAGCTTTAAGTTGAACAGAAAGACGGCTATACCGCGCACATATTCCATATTGTACAACACTCTGTATTACAGATTGAAAAAAACATGAGCAAAATCTGTTTATTTGCTAATAGATCCAAAAAATCTTAGTCTCCTGAGGAAGTAAATACGCTGTTGCACTTTACAGCAAACATACTCTATATGTACACTCCATGATAAAGCAGCATCCACATAGACACCCAAGTATTTATATGCAGACACTATTTCAATTGGTGTATTATGTATAGTCACTTGTATTTGTTGCCTTTTCTCTGGAAGTCCAAAGATAATTTCCTTTGTCTTCTTTTCATTTATATAGACAAATACACTGTTCACCGTTCAAAAGTTTGGTATCAGTAAGGTTTTGAACATTTTCTTTTGCTCATCAAGGCTGCATTTACTTGATAAAACTGTATTATTGTGAAATATTATTAGAGTTTAAAATAATGGTTTTCTATTTTAATATATTTTAAAATATAATTTATTCCAAATGAAAAAAAAAAAAAAAAAGAATTTTCATCAGCCATTACTCAAATCTTCATTGTCACGTGATCCGTCAGAAATCATTATAATATGTTGATTTATTACTTTTATTATCAATGTTGGTAATAGTTGTGCTGCGTAATATTTTTTGGAACCTGTGATTTTTTTTTTTTCAGGATTCTTTGATGAATAAAAAAGTTTAAAAGAACAGCATTTATTAAAAATATAAATCTTTTCTAACAATATACTGTAAATCTTTGCTATCACTTTTTATCAATTTAACACATTCTTGGCAAAGTAAAGTATTAATTTCTTTCAAAAATAGAAAGAATAAAAAAAATACTGATCACAACTAAATGGTAATTTATATTGTTACAAAAGTTTGCTATTTTAAACAAATGCTGTTTAACAAATGCTTTTTAACATGTTATTTATTAAAGAATCCTGAAAAAAGTATGACAGTTTCCAACAAAATATTAAGCACCACAAATGTTTTTAACATTGATAATAAATCAGCATATTTTTGAAAGATCATGCAACACTGAAGACTGGAATAATGATGCTAAAAAAATTCAGCTTTGCATAACAGGATTAAATTAAAATTTAAAATATATTCACATAGAAAACAGTTGTTTTACATAAAATAATATTCCACAATATTACTTTTTTTGATAAATAAATGCAGCCTTGATGAGCATAAGAAACTTATTTAAAAAGCATTAAAAATCGCACTGACCCCAAACTTTTGAGTGTATATCATAATAATATTGTTATTGTGAAAGATAATAGTGGAGTTAAAATCTGATAGTATAACTGACATACATTATTGGCCAGCAAAAGGCAAAAATAGGACTTCTAACATGCATCTCCTAACTTTAAAAGGCACTATACTTTTTTTCTCTCTCTCTCTCTCTTTGGTTGTGCTGCTTCTTAGAACCTAACCTTTATTCTTTCAGCAAGAAAAAAAAAAAAAAACAATGTTGATCTTAGTCCAGCTTTCCCAGAACAAACTCATCCACAAATACTGTCTTAACACGTAGGATGACCTCTTTCTACACCTTCATCATCTTATCTTAGAGACCACCCTGCATCTCATTACACTTCCTCTGCACTGGTCCGCCCCTGTAATTATCCCCAGATTTTACACCTAACCTTTTGGTTCCCACTCATTTATTACCTCCCGCCCTCCCCTTCCCCTAATTGACTACAACCAGGTACAGTGACATTTAGACTGCTTGTCCAGGTTCGTGATCCTGCACATTCTCCATATTACAGTCCTTCTGAAAAAGGAGAAGTTGACTAATGATAATTATGATGTGTGATTCAAGCCCACTCAGAAGGTGTCAGACCTTAAGGGACCCAGTAAGAAGCCTGGTTATTATATTTGTTCAGTACCAGATGGCACAGATGAAGACACATACTGGAGCCTCTATATTTGGGTCAATATGATTAAGGAGAAGAATTTCCAGTGCAGAAAAATAGATTACTGAATTATGTCCAAAGTGATTGTTGAGGATTCCAAGGTCTGCCCAGTTCTGGCCTTCATGTAGAGCTGTGCGGTATTAGCAAAAAGCATACTTTTTCCATAATGTATTTTGAATTTATTCTAAGAAGACAAAAATATTACACTAAAATATTAAAATACTAATTAAAAAAAATAAATAAATAAATAATAATAATAATAATATATATTGTACTTGATTGGGAGCATTCACGTTAATTTTGTGCAATTAAATTGAGGTCGCAACCAGGATGCAGAATTGTAGTAACAAAATACAATAAACGGAGCAATTCCAACAGGGTCCTCGCACTGCAGTGCTCGGGCTCTAATTAAATAAAAGAATTTCATTTGTAAATGAAAACACACCCATTTATCGTCACACACGGGCATAACGGGTCAACACTTTATTGGCATAATTGTCAGGCGTTAACAAAATATAGCCCTGACCAGTTATTAAAATAATATTAGCCTAATAATATTAATAAATGATATGTGACTTAGGGATATATTTGTATATTTAATTTTATATCGCTTTACCTAATTAACGTTCTGTGTAGTATCTGCTAGTATTTGCTACCATATATTCTGCAAATACTGTAATTATGCCAATAAAGTTTTGACTTTATGATTGTATTTATGCCTGTGTGTGACGATAAATGATTTACAAATGAAACTACACAAATGACTCACTCGTCAATGAAACTCTATATTTATATAGGCTAGTCTATTAATTACACGACATAAAATAAAATGTATGCTAAATTCAACCTTTAAACTGCATTCCAGTAAAAATTTCAGTCATAGCATAATCAAAGCTTTATTGGCATGTCAAGCATTTACAGTATCATTTACATTCAGAATGTTAAGTAATGAGATCAAAATGAAGGGAAAAATATAACGTATTTACTATTAACGTAGGTTACTATCGCAACCTCGATTCCCTGAGATACGGGAACGAGTACTGCATCTGAAAAAGACGCTTTGGGGAAAAGCTCCTTTTTCTCCAAGACTGAAGCATTTTTCAATAACGCATGTAACTGCACAGCCATTGGTTCGTGCAGTGAAAAAAAAAAACGAAGCAATGGCTCGGCAGCAGAGCCGGCACAGGTTTGAGGTGACTAGGAGCCGTGGCGGAGCTGGAACGCTTTAGCAGGAAGTGCTGCATCGCCTAGGACGATTTCTGTGCCGCAGTAAAGCGCTTAGCAAAGCCCTCTATTGCAGGTCCGAACAGGCCAGTGGGGGAGATCAGGGAGTCGAGGAAGGGGACTGTATCCACATCCTTAATCTCAGTCATAGATAAGTGGCACTCAAGCACCACTAGACTGATTGATTGATTGATTGATTTTATTTGACCACTTAAATATAAAATAAAATATGAAAACAGTACTCTGTATCATACATTAAAATACATAAATAGTCAGGGATAACACAATAAAGCCCAAAGACTTATTTCCATTGTGGTCCCTATAAGGGCAAAGGGAAAGGACAAGTTGCAGCAATTCACACATCAATCATTTTTCATACATTAAACAAATTCATTCATATTATACAGAAAAATGTACAATAAAAATAGACTATGATATAATAAAAACTATGATTGGCATCTAAGCCATACTTTCAAACCCTGTTTAAAACTGCATATGCTTCGAACTGTCTTTAGTGTACCAGGCAACCGGTTCCAAAGGGTAGTTCCAGTGTAAAGAAAAGACTGTTTGCCCAGATTAGTATTAAATCTGGGGGGTACAAAATCTGTTGAGCTACCCCTAGTGGTGTAACTATGACCTTCACTTACTTTTTTAAAATAATTTCTAAAATATTTGGGAACATCTCCATTAACAATTTTATGTACCATACCCAGCTGCATCTGAGATACGCGATCCTCAACTTCCAACCATCCCACTCTTTCAAAGTGGGAAGATTCCAGATGAGTTCTTATGGGAAGGTCTAAAATTAGCCTTATTAATTTATTTTGAGACGTCTGAAGCCTATGTTTCAGGTTCCCTGTGACACCATTGTACCATGATCCACACGCATAATCAAAATATGGCTGAATTAAAGCTCCTGCCAGAATTAGCTTTGTTTTTTCATCCAAAAACTTTGATATTCTGGCCAAAAAACGGACTCTCTGATTTACTTTAGTAATTACCTTACAGGCCTGACCTACTCCAGATAAATTACAATCTAACATACATCCAAGATAACCGATTGATTCCTTGGCAGTAATTACCATATCTCCAGCTAGGACCTTAAAACTGGAGGCTTTCTTTAACTTTATCTTTGTTCCAAACAATATGGATTCAGTGATAATCTATTATCAGCCATCCACATGCTAATATTTAAAAGTGATGAGCTAAGTTTGTTTTCAATCATATTTTTATCCTTGTGAGAAACAACCATCGCAGAATCATCTGCATATAAAAAAAGACTGCATGAACAAGCAGACTTTAGATCATTTATATACAGTAAAAAGAAAAGTGGACCCAAAACACTCCCTTGAGGTACCCCACAGTCCATGCCTTTTGGTTGAGACATTTTCCCCCCAATGTCCACTACTTGCGTTCTATTCTCCAGATAGGAGCCCACCCATTTCTGTACTAATTCACTAAAACCCATGGCTTTCAATTTATACATTAAAACACCATGGTCGACTGTATCAAAAGCTTTTTGTAAGTCTAACATGACCATGCCACAGAAGTTTCCATTATCTACCTCCTTTTTTATGTAGTCCGTTAGAAACAATAAACAGGAATCCGTAGAATGTGATTTCCGAAAGCCAGACTGAAACTCATAAAGTAGGTTTTGTGATTTTAAGTAATTTTCAATCTGTTCAAAAATAATCCTTTCCACTGGCCATTGACCTGTCGATTGCCTGTGCCTTCATCTTAGTGGCACGTAAAGCCAGGTCGGTTGTGCTGCGCAGCTCTCTGAAGGCTGCGTCATCCAAGCCGGACTCGTCCATGCCGTGGAGGAGTTTGGCCTGGTATACCTGGAGGACTGCCATGGAATGGAGCGCCAATGCCGCTTGTCCAGACGATGAATAGGCTCGACGGGTGGGCGGCCTTTGCCTTCCAGCCAATTGCCGTGGGTGGGCAGAGATACGTGGCCACAGACTCATCTAGGGGAGGCAGCTTGTCGTACCCCTTTTCTTCAGCGCCATCAGCCGAGATGAGGGAAGAAGAGGGGAAGATGAGCCGCGTAGGCGGGCCAAGTAGGAGGTGCGCCATGACTTCGTCATGGACTTCTTGGAAGATCAGCGAAGCATGTTAACGAGGGGCCTGGCAGTGCCCCGGCAGAAACCATTTGTCCAGACGGCTGCGGGTGGGCTCCTCAACAGCTTTAGACAGGCCGCACTGGGTTACGTAGACGGCAAGGGGGCGGGGTCGTGAGACGAGCCCGACAGCTCCTCCCCATCCAAAGCAGCCAATTACATGCTGTCGTCCATGGCGTCGCACTCACTCCCTCCAAAAGAGGGAGCAGATTGCTCGCAGCCGCAGAGGGATGCTGGTCTGGATGAGAGAAGAGAATGGGCGAGTCCTCTCTAGGTGGCGAGAGTGAGGCATGCAGGGGCTTAGCCGGCGTGGGCTAAGAGAAAAATGAGCTTTTTCCCAAAGCGTCTTTATTAGATGCAGTACGAGTAAAGTATCGATAAGGAACCAATAATTGTTATAAGGAAGAGAGCTGGATCCAATTGCGGGAGAGATCTTGTATTTATTGAGAGAGTGAAAAAGGAGTATCCCTCAAACAGGAACACAGATAGCTTGCAGATCAAGCAGATAAATAAACAGTCTCTTCAAACAGGAACGCAGGTAGCTTGCAGATAGTGCAGATAAATAAGACAGTCTCTTCAAATGGGGAAGCAGGTAACTTGCAGATTATGCAGACAAATAAAACAGTCTCTTCAAACAGGAACGCAGGTAGCTTGCAGGTAATGCAGATAAATAAGGCAGTCTCTTGTAAGGAAAAGGATAAACTCAGAAGAAGCACCCCATCTGCGTCTCCGCAGCTTTCTCGTATTCTCATCCGTGACTGGGGAGCTGTAGAAATCGGGAAAACCGGCCAGTAGACCCCGGACTCTCGTCCCCAGGTTCAGTGCGGCTGGACAGCATAGAACCCGACTCCGGGTGTATGTGGACAGCAAGAAGGCTGGACACAGTGTAGGAGAGCAGATTATTAAACTGTGGAAGATATAGCTGACCTGATCCAGACAGTTCGACAGGGCTGGGACATGACTAGCAGCGTTAGATAAAGTAAGATCTGAAGATAACCCCCAGCATCTGACTTTAGAGAAATAATCCGGCAAATGGCAAGGAAACAGAGGATGTTAAATAGCAAACGGGCTAGAAGAGGGAACAGGTGGAATGAATGAGCGAGATACCAAATGAGAAACAGCTGCGGAGGGAAGAGGGGAAAGAGAGAGGTAGTGACCAGCAGAGGGGGGAAAAGGGAAGGATAAGCCAGAGAGAAAAGAATCAGAACCAGACTCATAACATCCCCTGGCGCTCCCGAGGAAGGTACCTGGTGGCTCCGGAGGAAGTCATCAATAAGAGAGCGATCCACGATGTCCCGGGAGGGAACCCAGCTTCTCTCCTCAGGACCGTAGCCCTTCCAGTCCACAAGGAATTGATGGCTGCGACCGCGACGGCGCATATCAAGAATTTTGCGTACAGTGTAGACAGACGGACCCACAGCATGCCTAGGAGGAACGGAAATATGAGAAGGAGCGCGTACGACTGGCTTAATGCAGGACACGTGAAAAACCGGGTGAATGCGCCGGAGCTTTGGAGGGAGCCTTAACTCTACTGTGACAGGATTGATGACCTTGGAAATCTGAAAAGGTCCGATAAAACGGGGAGCTAATTTACGAGTCGGTACCTGAGGAGGTAAATTGGTAGTGGAAAGCCACACTCTCTGACCACTCACATACCTAGGACTCTTGACACGACGTTTATTTGCATTTCTTAAAACGCGAACCCTAGAACGGCACAGAGATGCCCTTACCCTTTTCCAAGTGCGTTTACAGCGCTTAATAAAGGCCTGAACAGAGGAAACGTGGGACTCGGTCTCTTGAGAGGAGAAAAGGGGAGGTTGGTACCCCAGACAACAGTGAAATGGAGACAAACCTGTAGCGGAGGTCGGGAGAGAATTGTGAGCATATTCTGCCCAGGGTAATTGCTCGGCCCATGAAGAGGGATTCCGAAACGCCAGGCTGTGCAAAAGTCGACCGACTATCTGGTTGGTGCGCTCAGCCTGCCCGTTAGTTTGCGGATGGAAACCAGACGAGAGGCTGACAGACGCACCAATCAGACGGCAGAATTCCTTCCAGAACTGTGACGCGAATTGAGGTCCCCTGTCAGAAACGACGTCGGCGGGTAGCCCATGATACTTGAAAACGTGGGTTACTAGTAACTGGGCTGTCTCCTTGGCGGAGGGGAGTTTAGGAAGCGGTATGAAGTGAGCGGACTTGGAAAAACGGTCAACAACAGTTAGAATGACTGTATTACCAGCCGAGGAGGGGAGACCGGTAATAAAGTCAAGACCAATGTGGGACCAAGGACGCGAGGGAATGGGAAGTGGTCTTAGGAGACCGGCCGGCGGTGAATGACCTGACTTAGTCTGAGCGCAGACGACGCAGGAGGCAACGAAGCGACGCACATCGCGTTCCAAAGTGGGCCACCAAAATCGTTGGCGGACAGATGCTAGCGTGCCCCTAACGCCGGGATGGGCAGATAACTTGGAAGAGTGGGCCCACTGAAGAACTGCTAAACGAGCGGATACCGGGACAAACAAGAGGTTCTTAGGTACGTTACGCGGAGTAATCGAATGAGACAGAGCGCGCTTAATGAGTTTCTCAATACCCCAGACGACGGTGCCGACTACAGAAAGCGTCAGTGGAGTCAAAAAGACGAGATAAGGCGTCTGGTTTGAGGTTCTTTGAGCCTGGTCGATAAGAGATCGTAAAATCGAAACGAGCGAAGAACAAAGACCAGTGAGCCTGATGCACATTAAGGCCCAATCCCAATTCTATTTTATAGCCCTTCGCCTACCCCTCGCCCCTTCCCCTTGTCCCTTGAAACAAAGTGTAAAGGGGAAGGGCTAAAATATTTCCCCTAAGAAATGGGACACCACTACAACACTGTTATACGTCATCATAGGTTGTCGCTAGTTCCTAATGTTACGTCAGAGGACATGCGCAGATGTTTATCACTCATTCCAAGATGTCAAAATGTTGTCATGTTTCAAAAAGTACAAATGTACGGTGTACGCACCGTTCATTCACATGTGGCCGTAAGCAAAACAAACAACGCATTATCACATGCGCAGCAAATTGCTAATCAGTGTAGTGGTGCCTGGAGAAGTATATGCTTCATTTGTGAATTTCGTTTTCAACTTTCTATTTGAACGCGTTCGTTTTAGTTTTTATTATTATGTACTGATTTAGATTACTGGTGCGGTAGACTTAGCGGGCGCAGGTGCATTAGGCGCAATCATCAAATACATTTCAAAGCAAGCCGGCTCCACGGTCCTGACTGCATCATCACTGCCTTTATTGGGTGTTTTTAGCGAATATTTACATTTATTCACATGACTGGATGTGGTGGACTGCCATGATTTTGGCGAATGCAGGACACTACTGAATAATGCGCATCAGAGGGGATTTAAAAAGTGGAAGTATGTATAGCCCTACACCGTATACCTGCGTACACCCTCCACTACACCACCGTTGCAAATTGCCGTGCCACTGGTCTTTCATGTTTCTAACATGCAGTCAAGTGTATATGACATAAAAATATATTTTGTAATATCGTGCAATCAGTGCTATCTGCTAGCAAACTTTAGCGATTTTTTTGCAAACGTTTATTTACAAAACAACACCATAAACACAAACACAAGATTGAAGGTAATATACATATAATGAAACATTGTCATCAAAATCCTTATTAAAGGCAAAAATTACTTATATTTACGAGTCTGCTTGCTCGAGTGAGCAGCCATGTTGGAAATTTCTCTTAGCCCTTCGTTTGAAGTGAGGTCCTGAAAAATCTTCGTTTGGAGGGCTATCTGGCCCTTCCCCTTACCCCTACCCCTCCAACCAAAAGAGAAATGAGACACCCCTACCCCTTCACGTGAACGCGCCAAACGGAGGGGTAGGGCTAAGTGTAGGGGTAAGGGGTAGAATTGGGATTGAGCCTAAGTCTCTTGGCTGAACGAATATACTCCAAATTCTTATGATCCGTCCAGACTACAAACGGAATGGTAGAGCCCTCCAACTATTGCCTCCACTGACCCAAAGCCAAACGGATGGCGAGGAGTTCACGATCTCCCACATCATAATTACGTTCCGCAGACGAGAGGCGGTGTGAGAAATACGTGCACGGATGAATCTTGTTATCAGAGAGTGCGCGCTGGGAAAGAACGCCCCCAACGCCCACCTCAGACGCATATACCTCAACTATGAACTGTCTGGATACATCTGGGGTTACGAGAATAGGCACGGTAGTGAACAAATGTTTTAAACGATTGAAAGCCCTCTGAGCAGGCTCGGACCATTTAAAGTCGACTTGACCGAAGTGAGAGCCGTTAGAGACGCGGCTACTTGACTGAAATTACGTATAAAGCGCCGATAGAAATTCGCAAATCCCAGAAATCGTTGTAGCGCGACTCGAGACTCGGGAATGGGCCATTCAGCAACGGCCTGTACCTTTGCGGGGTCCATGCTAACCCCCTCCGCCGAGATAATTGAACCTAAAAAGGAGACGGAGTGCGCATGAAACGTGCATTTCCCTGCTTTTACAAATAGACGGTTCTCTGGACAGGGGCCTACCATCTAAGGCAAAAAGGGGTGTGGTCTGTTTACGGCTCCTCAAAGGAATACCTTGTCCTCGAGCCCAGGCTTCGTCGAGGAAATTCTCCTCAGCTCCCGAATCAATTAAAGCCTTGCATGAAACAGTGGTACCGGCCCAGCACAAGGTAATAGGGATAGTAGTGCAGGACATGGATGAGGAGAGTAAAGAAGTCGCGCTCGCCAGTATCCCCTCTTCTACTGGCGAGCGTTGGCTTTTACGGGGCATCTAGCAACAAAGTGGTTGGCAGCTCCGCAGTACATGCAGAGGCGGTTAACAATGCGTCGCTCTCTCTCCTTAGTGGAGATGCGCAAACCGCCGAGCTGCATTGGCTCAGGATCAGGAGTGGAAATGGGATGTCCTTGTGCTGCCGCCGTAAATGAGGAAGAGTCAACACCCCTGGCGCGACGGCGAAGTTCGAACCGCTTCTCCACCCGGATTGCGAGATCAATGAGCGGATCAAGATCCCTAGGCAGCTCGTGGGCAATGACCTCATCCTTGATATGAGCGCTGAGCCCCTCCAGGAAACGAGCCACCAGGGCTGTCTCATTCCAACCACTAGTGGTCGCGAGAGTACGGAACTCTATTGAGTAGTTCACCACGGATCGCCCTCCCTGGCGGAGAGATGAGAGCAAGTGGGAAGCCTCTTCACCGTGGGCCGAACTGTCGAAAACCCGCAACATCTCTCTCTTGAAGGTGTTGAAGCAATCGGTAAACTCAGCCTCTGCCTCCCACGCAGCAGCTCCCCAGTCGCGGGCTCGTCCAGTTAGAAGTGAGATGACGTAGGCTACCCGGGCTCGCTCACGGGCATAGGTGACTGGTTGGAGAGAAAACACTACTTCACATTGAGTGAGAAATGAGCGACATTGAGTAGGCTCACCGCTATAGCACGGTGGATTGTTGACACGCGGCTCCGGTGCGCCAGGTGACCTAGATGGCGGAGGATCGCTCCTGAACGACTGGACCTGTGTGGACAATTCAGAAAGCTGCGCGGCCAGCGTCTTGACCATGCGATGAGTAGCGGTAAGTTCTTCATCGTGTCTTCTTAACATAGCTCCCTGAAGTTCAACTGCTGTGTGGATGGTTCTCTCGTTCGCTGGATCCATAGTTTGGCCGGATTATTCTGTTATAAGGAAGAGAGCTGGATCCAATTGCGGGAGAGATCTTGTATTTATTGAGAGAGTGAAAAAGGAGTATCCTTCAAACAGGAACACAGATAGCTTGCAGATCAAGCAGATAAATAAACAGTCTCTTCAAACAGGAACGCAGGTAGCTTGCAGATCAAGCAGATAAATAAACAGTCTCTTCAAACAGGAACGCAGGTAGCTTGCAGATAGTGCAGACAAATAAAACAGTCTCTTCAAACAGGAACGCAGGTAGCTTGCAGGTAATGCAGATAAATAAGGCAGTCTCTTGTAAGGAAAAGGATAAACTCAGAAGAAGCACCCCATCTGCGTCTCCGCAGCTTTCTCGTATTCTCGTCCGTGACTGGGGAGCTGTAGAAATCGGGAAAACCGGCCAGTAGACCCCGGACTCTCGTCCCCAGGTTCAGTGCGGCTGGACAGCATAGAACCCGACTCCGGGTGTATGTAGAGAGCAGGAAGGCTGGACACAGTGTAGGAGAGCAGATTATTAAACTGTGGAAGATATAGCTGACCTGATCCAGACAGTTCGACAGGGCTGGGACATGACTAGCAGCGTTAGATAAAGTAAGATCTGAAGATAACCCCCAGCATCTGACTTTAGAGAAACAATCCGGCAAATGGCAAGGAAACAGAGGATGTTAAATAGCAAACAGGCTAGAAGAGGGAACAGGTGGAATGAATGAGCGAGATACCAAATGAGAAACAGCTGTGGAGGGAAGAGGGGAAAGAGAGTGGTAGTGACCAGCAGAGGGGGGAAAAGGGAAGGATAAGCCAGAGAGAAAAGAATCAGAACCAGACTCATAACAATAATAATAGGCTAATAATAATAATAATAATAATAATAATAATAATAATAATAATAATAATAATAATAACAATACGCCTAATAGAAATATTACGGGGAAAAAAAGGATCAGTTAATGGACTTACAAGACTGTGGGATGCATAAAATATTTCTTGTAGGCTTATTTTATTTGATGTACTTTGTGTAATATTTATTCATGATACACTTCTTTTGAATGCTGCCTATTTCGAGTAGACAGCATCGCCAAATTGTTAAAATCATTTAATACTGTATTATTTTTTAGAATAATTAATATAGTAATTTCTTAATTCAAAATAAAATGTTAATACATATCTTTGATAATCCCGGGTTACTATGGTCACGCAGGTTTGTTTACGCATTACACAGGTTTGTTTCGTGGCCAGGAGATATGCATGTGGTTACCTCGACAAAAATGATCTCTGGCGGTGCCATAATATGACAAAATGATCTCTGATGGCGACATAATATGACGTTCCCACGAGTTAATATAACATTCCTACGAATAAATATCTTTATGACCACGATATAATATCATGTTCCCACAAGTTTATATGTCATGGCCGCAACAAAATTAAGTGAATCGATCAAGTCCCCTGGCCGTCACCGTGCAGTTCCTGGGGCCACTTTTTCGCAAGGTGAGAAATAGGTATCTACCAATAAGTACACATCACTGCAGTTTCAAGAAATTAACACTAGAGGCAGTAAAACTCTGACACCTTTTATTCCTTTTCACACAAAGCGTGATTTACAGAGTTTGATAAAGCGTAATTTTCACAATTACTTGAATATTATATTATGACTTAAAAACTATTTTAATATGCAGGGAGATTTGAAAACTGATGCTTTTGAATGTTAGCATGACATATCCAGCTTCATATTTAAGGATTTTCATAGGCGGTAGATTTGTTTGATAGCTAGATGGGTTGATAGATAGATAGATAGATAGATAGATAGATAGATAGATAGATAGATAGATAGATAGATAGATAGATAGATAGATAGATAGATAGATAGATAGATAGATAGATAGATAGATAGATGTCATATACGTTAATACAGTAATAATACAGTTATACAAACAATAAAATAGTTACTCACTAAAAAAAAAGCCATTAGTACCTTCTAGATCCTCTTCTTCTTCCGCCTCCTCTCCCTCCTGCTCCTTTTCACCCTTTTGTTTTCCCGGAGTTGAAAGCAGCCCAGAAGGCTTGCATTTGATGTTTTAAAAGGTACTCACGGAAAGAGTGCTGAGTTTGCATCAACTCTAAAGATAGATGGCATTCAGTAAGTGGAGGAGGCGGGCGGCCCAACCTGGCTCACTGATGAGAACTGTTCTGAACTCTCACCGATTGAATGCGGGCCAGAAGAGAGCCTAAAGCAGGAGAAATAGAGAGAGAGCGAGCGAGAGAGAGAGAAACAAGATTGATAATGATGCTGTGTGCACCGAACGCTGACTTCAAAGCCCACCTCCAAATTCATCTTCAGTTGTTACAGAATAGAAAAGAGGCACAGAGCACAGGCCACTCTAAATGAGTTGTGAATAACTGGAATTATTGGTCTTTCTTGCTTTGTAACTATAGCACATTTCACAACCTTTAAACATACCTGAAATATGCTCTTATTTAAATAGTTTTCAGGTTTCAGGGTAGAGCATTTGTTTAGTTCTCTATGTAAAGAAATGTATAAAATCCTTAATTAAATGCCATTTCCTTAGTGCACTTAATATATGAAACAGTCAAGATGCACAATGATCTCTAAAGTTACTCCACTTGAAAGAAAATATTTGAACAGTCAGCCTTGAACTGTATTTGTCACAAGGAGGGTCAGAGACGTGCGGATCCATTTGCAGCATTTTATTCAACAAAACAAACACAAAGGGGCAGGCAGAAATCGTGGTCAAACACAGGCAGAAGGTCGGGGCTGGCAGCGAGAATCAAACACGGGAGGGAGTCCAGGAATCAAAACACGGGAAAACAAACACGGGAAGAAACGCTCAGAAATGCAGCCGGGGCAATACAAGACTTCGCGAGGAAGCTGTGTGTGTGAGTGGCATATAAGCTGTCCGTGTGATGAGCTGCAGCTGTGTGTGTGTGTGTGTGTGTGTGTGTGTGTGTGTGTGTGTGTGTGTGTGAATGAGCTGCAGGTGTGAGCAGTGATCAGTGTAGTGAGAAACAGGGAGCAGGTGAATGCAGTGATTGGTGCAGTGGCTTGTGGGGGCTGAAGTCCATGAAGTGTAGTGCAAGAGTTAGTGATGACAGGACGACTCAATTCGTGACAGAGCCCCTCCCCAAGGAGCGGCTTCCAGACACTCTAACCACCTAATGAAACCGGAGGGTGGTGGAGCGGAGGCTGAACAGGGGGAGGGATGGAGGGCCAGGTCCAGGCGACCAAGGCGGCGATGGAGGTCCGGAGGTGCGCGGCGGAGCCGGAGCGACAGAGGACCGAGGCTGTGCCCATGGGAGGGAGCAGGTCCACAGAGCCGGTAGGACGGAGTGACGAGGCGCAGCCGGAGGAGTAGAGTCCAGAGGCGAAGGTGGGGCGACGACTGACCAGGGCGGAGCCGGAGGGACGATGGAGCCCGGTGGAGCTGGTGGACCGACGGCCGACAGCGGAGACGAGGGAGCAGAGAGCTGGGGTGGAGCCGCAGGGTCGGAGGGCCGAGGCGGAGTCCAGGACTCTGAGGCTGGAGGTGATGGTGAGGGATCCTCTAGCCAGGGCACCGATGGAGATTGGCAGTCCCACGGCAAGTCCTCTGCATCGAAGGTGGGTTGTGGGTGAGCAGATGGACTGTCAGGAGACAGAGGTGGTGGGACTGGAGCAGTAGGGAGGGTGGGTGGGAAACTCAACAGTCCATAAGTGGCCTCCGTGGCCTGAACCGGACAGACAGGAATCTCAGGACGGCTGGACGGAACCAGCGGAGGCTTTGGAAGGCTGGGCTGAACCAGCGGAGGCTCTGGAAGGCTGGGCGGAACCAGCGGAGGCTCTGGAAGGCTGGGCTGAACCAGCGGAGGCTCTGAGAGACCGGGCGGCAGCAGCGGAGACTCTGGGAAGGCGGCCATCTTGCAAACAGGCTCTGGAAGGGCGGCCATCTTGCGAACAGACTCTAGAAGGGAGGCCATCTTGCTTACAGACTCATGCGAGGCAGCCATCTTGGCCGGGAACTCAGGAACAGAAGCCATCCTGGCAACAGGCTCTGGAAGGGCGGCCATCTTGTGAACAGGCTTAGGAGGGGCGGCCATCTTGTGAACAGGCTCTGGGTTGGCGTGAGCAGGCCCTGGAGCGGCAGGCATGGCGTGAGCAAACTGTGATTTGGTAGATGTGACTTGAGCAGACTTTGGCTTGGTAGGCTTGGCATGAGAGGGCTCTGATGTGGCAGACGTGACATGAGCAGGTTGTGGTATAGGGGTTACTGCAGGATTGCGGGGGCCTGCATCCACAATCCCAACAGTAAATGGTAAACCAGCCAGCTGGAGTGCATGGTCGATGTATTGTTCTAGAGACCAGTTAGGTGTGTGTAGTGGAATACAGGGTTTTAAGTCCTTGTTCAAGCCGTAGTAAAAAATGTGCTTTAGAAAAGTGTCTTGGAAATCTACCTGCCAGCAAAGTTCGCAGAAGTCAGCCACATACTCCTCAATTTGTCGGTTCCTCTGGCGAAGACGAACCAGACGATCTCCCGGGTTCATGATGATCTGAGGTGAAAAAGCTGCTGGATCCTTGTAGTGGCTTCAAGGATCAAAGTCTTCTGTCACAAGGAGGGTCAGAGACGTGCGGATCCATTTGCAGCATTTTATTCAACAAAACAAACACAAAGGGGCAGGCAGAAATCGTGGTCAAACACAGGCAGAAGGTCGGGGCTGGCAGCGAGAATCAAACACGGGAAGAAACGCTCAGAAATGCAGCCGGGGCAATACAAGACTTCGCGAGGAAGCTGTGTGTGTGAGTGGCATATAAGCTGTCCGTGTGATGAGCTGCAGGTGTGTGTGTGTGTGTGTGTGTGAATGAGCTGCAGGTGTGAGCAGTGATCAGTGCAGTGAGAAACAGGGAGCAGGTGAATGCAGTGATTGGTGCAGTGGCTTGTGGGGGCTGAAGTCCATGAAGTGTAGTGCAAGAGTTAGTGATGACAGGACGACTCAATTCGTGACAGTATTTATGTGCAGTGGAAAGGCAGAAAGAGGGGAAAATTGTGTCACTGAGGAAAAGGTGAAATTCTTAAAGAGTAAGCCTTCAAAACCATAACATATTTTACTCGCAAGTAAATAAGAAAAGAGCAAACTAATATGCCAAGAGCACTGTTTTATAAAATGATTTTGATGGTATTTAATTTAAAATATCTATATTTGAAATGATTCATAATCTTCAGTTGGAGTACAAACGGCACCCCCTCTTTGTCTTTTCAGCTAGACTGAAAATGTTAGAAAATAAATGACTGAATATGAAAATTGACATAATATAAGAAATGACAGCTAAAGTATGGATTAAATATACTATTCTCCACCATTTTACTTGCCAGTCTATGCTTCACTTGAAAAAGACACACAAAGTGAGGTTATCAAACTCATAGAGTGCTTTATAAATTTTATGAGATCATTCAGTTTGAAGAGAATTCATTAAAGTGAAACAAGACAACAGACAGAGAATCCTCCCAAAAGCCTAATCATCTGATTAAAGTGAGGCAAAGACATTTTTTTAAACAGTGACTTATAGGTACTCAACCTCAGCCCTTCATTTTATCTTGAAAGCTTTAAGCTTATAAAATATACAGTTGAAAATTAAGCTCTTTGGTTGATTATGTGACAGGCTCTTTCTAATGCGTCTAAAGAATTGCAGCCAATTAGCTTTAAGAAACAGTCATGCCGGTAGTGTCATTAATCTGTGCCACCAACAGGGTGTGTGAAATAGTTAGCTGGGATCTAATGACAGTAATCAACAATAATTAAAGGGAAATGATCACCATTTACCAAGAAGAGTCATTAAGGCTGGTGGCAAAGCACTCTGTGTGACCTCTCAGAAAGAGAACCAAAAAGTACGATATAAACCATGGGAACTTGTTATTCTGTAATTTTAAAATGAACTGTGATTCAAAGAGTCTGCAGTGGTGCGAAAATAAAGATAAACCATATGGATTTTTTTTAGATAACTGAATCTGTCATTTTAAAAGTCTGTCCACATTATTGGTAGCTTCCGTTTTCCAATTGTCATAACACTTGTGTTATAGAAATCACTATCTAAGATAGTTTTGTCACTGTCACTATACTTACAGATATTAGGGTGAAAACAGAAGAAAGAATTCAATTAGGACAATTTGAGTCACACCTGTTAGTACAGTTGAGGTCAAAAGTTTACATCCCCCTTTCAGAATCTGCAAAATGTTGATGATTTTACCAAAATTAGAGGGATCATACTTTTTTTTTAATTTATCAGACAATTTCTTTAGTTTTCAAGCATTTTTGTGTATTTGAACCCTTTCCAACAATGGCTGTATCATTTTGAGATCCATCTTTTCACATTGAGGACAACTGACGGACTCATATGCAACTATTACAGAAGGTTCAAACGCTCACTGAAGAAAAAAAAAAAAAGAAGAAAAAAAAAAAACATGCATTAAGAGCTAGGGGGTGAAAACTTTTTGAATTTGACGATCAGGGTAAATTGTTTTGTCTTCTGGGAAACATGCAACTATCTTCTGTAGCCTCTGAAGGCCAGTACTAAATGAAAAAAATGTGATTTTAAGGCTAAATAAGAAAAACTTACACATCTGCATTCTGTTCAAAAGTTTTCATCCCCCTGTTCTTAATACATTGTTTTTCTTTTTTGGAGCATCAGTGAGCGTTTAAACCTTCTCTAATAGTTGTATATAGTGTAATATAGTGTATAGTGTAATAGTCCCTCAGTTGTCCTCAGTGTGAAAAGATTGATCTAAAATTCATACAGTCATTGTTAGAAAGGGTTCAAATACACAAAAATGCTGGAAAACCAAAGAATTTGTGGGACCTGAAGGATTTTTCTGAAGAACAGCAGGCAGTTCAACTGTTCAGGACAAACAAGGGAAAAACTATCACTAAACAAACAAACAAAAAAAAAAGCACAACAGTGGATCATTCAGGTAACAGTATTAAGAATCAAGGGGATGTAAACTTTTGAACGCAATTTTTAACTATTATTTTATCTTGTGGACTATATGTAAACATCTTTTATGTGAAATATCTTATTCAGGTTAGTACTAAATAAAGAATAATATGCATTTTGTACGATCCCTCTTATTTTGGTAAAATAATGAACATTTTGCCGATTCTGAAAGGGGGATATAAACTTTTGACCTCAACTGTAAATGTGGTTGTCATTTCCAAACACTGACTGTGTGAACAAAGCCAAAGCTCCCTGTACATACAATATTAGAAAGTGACATTTTCAATACTGTCTGAATGAACAGATAATCAATCCCCTTCTCTAATGCATTAGTAGTTGCTGTAATCATATTGACAGATAATAATAACAGCAAGTATGAAGATAGTGTAGTAAGTCTTTTAGACAACACAAAACTATTCCCTGCAGTATTCTTTTTAGACACAGAGCCAAAAAACCTCTGGTTCAGTCAATTTTTCCCCCTTTCTCTTCTGCCCAAACACTTAACTGGAGTTTTGTCTTTCTTTCTAACCCAACAAGCTAATACTTATGTGCCTGCCATATTTCATAACCAGAGAGAGGTTGACAGCTCTAACATCCTCTAGTGACTGACAGCAAAGAATAACCTATAACGCACGGCCTGTGTCATACATGTGTCAATGATGTGACTGACAACTAGTTTTTGACTGCAGTTCCATTCATGCAGAACATGTCAGCTGAACTTGCTCTGATAATTTGGTTGTGAGATTTGAAATTTTAAGGTTAAAGTTACAGAATACATTTATAGAATGTTGCTGTCATTCTCGAAACTAACCAAACTGTATAAACAGACCTGCATTTTGCACTACAAACATGACTGACAACTATTCTCTGCTGCTGTGTGACTGTAGCCTTGGCCATTCATTAACAGATTGACCAGTTACGTTTATTTGGTTGCTTGCAGTTGGTTTGAAACATGCACTGAGAGCATAAAGTGGTTTAAGTTTTGTGTGTAACACTTTACAATAAGGTTTCATTAGTTACCACTAGTTAACTACTTTAATTAACATGACTTAAGAATGAACAATACTTCTACAGCATTTATTAATCTTAGTCAATATTAATGTCAACATTTGCTAATGCATTAGTAAAAAGTTGTGTTTGTTAACGTTACAGTAGTTAATGCACTGTGAACTAACATGAACTAACAATGAACAACTGTATTTTTATTAACTAACATTAACAAGGATGAATAAACACTGTTATTAATGCATTGTTCATTGTTTGTTCATATTATTAAATACACTAACTAATGTTAACAACTGACATCTTATTGTAAACTGTTACCTTTTGTGTAATTCACATTTTAAACAAGTAAAAATGTAATGCAACACAATGACAAGAAAAAAGGTTTACAGCGTTCCACCACATAGAATGGAATGAGAAGCATAATTAAAATTGTCACACAGAAAATACAAAATACCCCAAAAAAATAGTTGGAGCAAAGTGATAAACAATGTCAAGAAAGTATTTATTAAACAAAAAATAAAGAAATTAAAACGTTTAACACTCTGTCATTTTGTTTTCTCCTGGGTCAACTGAAATAGGTTTAAGTTATTTTAAATAACAAGTGTGAACACACTGACATGAGCAAGGTTTGTAGTTTTCACTGACTTTGCTGACATGAAACATGAGAGCTGTTCTTTCTTATAGCCTTGATATCAAACATATTAGATGGTAAATGTTCACAGTTCAAAAACTTAAATCCTGTACATTATTTATTTGTTTGTTTTTGACCAAATGCACATCTAGTTTGAGTCCCATTGTTTTTTTCCAGCTCATGCTGCAGGCAAAGTACTATATATGTTTGGCCTAGTCCTTGGGTGAATGACAACATAAAGTAATTATAGTTCATGTTGAAGAACAATATTCATGAGCTGCAGGAAGGTGGAAGGAGATCTGTCTAGACTGATAGGAAGGTCGGACCACATTTCTTTTTCTTTTTGCAGGTAATGGAAGTAAGAAAGAAAGAAAAAATGCTTGAAGACATGAAGTAATTGTCAAACGCAATAGCAGAAAGCATAGGCCATATTAGAACAATCAGGGGTCTGTTCAAATTTCAGAATTGGCCACCTCAGGTATTCAGAACTCTCACTGACAGCATACACTGCTTACCAAGAATCCAAAAAGGTTGAAGTAGCACATGGAATGCGAACCAGTGCTTTATCACCAGGGTGAAACTCAAATAAGCGCACAGGTTTATTGTATGTGCTCTGTTGGGAGCGCTGAGTTTCCAGCTTGTGTTCTCTGGCCAAGGGCATCAACATCAATGCTCCCTCATGCCCCACATGTGCTTGATCACTGACCAATGGGGAGATGCCTGTCGCTCCCAAGCTGCCGTGACAACATTCAGGAGCCCCTGTAGCATTCTCCCAAACAATTGTTCAAAGAGGCTTAGCCTTGTGGAAGCCTGGGGTACAGCTCAAACGTCAGAGAGAATTAGGTTCCAGTCTTGATTGTCCTCTGTTATCACCTTCTTTTCTGCCAGACCACTGTTGACTGGGATCAGTGGCTTCCCTAGCTGTTTTTCAAACACCAGGAGATCCCCCAGTCATCAGCTTCTTCCTGTTTGAACTGTTTTACACTTGACAAGTGAGGAGCCCCCTGGAGTTACTGAGAGAACACTGGGAGAACCCAAAGGACAAAGAGCATTGTCACCTCTGTGGTAAAAATGAGTGACTGGAAAAAATTATGGTATCATAAGGAGGTCTCAAAAGATCTGATATGATCAAAAGCCCCACACTAAAGCTGGAGGTGCTGCTGCTTCTAAGAACAAGCTCTTGTCCAAGTGGTGTGTGTGTGTGTGCCATAACAGTCAGCTGAAAGTCTGGCACAGTGATTTATTGGATGTTTGGAGACAAGCAAAAGGTACCCAACAGTACTTTTGAATACCAGGAACATCGCAATCCAAGGGTCTGCATTGTGTTGTAATATCTCTCCTGTGAGTACTTAAGATGCTTTGAAGCTGTAGAACTGCTTCAAGATCAGTGGCTGCAGAAGAGGTATAGCTGTCAAAGTTCGACAAAGTTTGTAATAGCAAAGAGAGAGTGAGAGAGATAGAAACTCATTATAAGCAACTACCTTTTAAACTCTGACAAAGCAGAATTATAAATAGGTCTTATTTTCAACCCTGGCTCATATGAACAATATGTAATGACCTCAGAACACTTTTACCAAAGTAGATTGTTTGTAAACTAATAAATGTATGGCATTGTTTTCAGTGATGAGAATAACAGCGTAACTAATGGCGTTACATTTTTGGTAACGAGTAATCAAACAAATTACTGTTTCCTCTGTTACAATGGCGTAACCGTTACTGACAATACAATGTGGTGTTACTTTTTTTATAATATTATTATAACTTTATTTTTCAGTTCATCTGAATGAATGTGAAGTGTACTAGTATTTGACGAACCGTAAACTCTAGTGTGAAGGCACACGAGTAGCCATCACTTCGCTTTGTCTCACACACACACAAAGAAAGATACAGGGCGAAAGAGTCTTATATACCATACAGAAATGATATTCTAGCAATCTCATTGACATATTTGAACTTTTTTTAAGAAGTAACACAATAGTTACTTTCCCTGGTAATTAATTACTTTTATAATAATGTAATTCAGTTACTAACTCAGACAGTTACTATTTGTAAGAAGTAACTAGTAACTTTAATTAATTACTTTATTAAAGTAACAAGTAACTGTTTGTTTTACAGTTTGTGAAACAAAATTGTATAGCTTTTCTAATGTTGCAAACTTTCTTGGTTGCTCACTTGGTAGAGCATTGTACTTGTGATGCGTAGTGATCGGGTACAAGACCTATGAAGCTTGAATCATGATAAAAGATATCAAAGACCTGCAGAAGCAAGCTAAAATTACATGGATGTTTCAAATGTGTTTTTATATCACATTTGCTTTTGTTAAGACTATCGGTTATGTTTAGGCCAGGGTTTAGTACAGGTGGTATGTTATTTTCAGATGCTAGAGGAATAACCTTTTAGTGTCAATCATAAGACTTTTTGTTTTTCAAAATTCTGTAATATGTACAACAACCAATATAATAAAATGTCTCCAAATCATATTTTCAAAATAAAACTGCATTGGTTGCCTTTTCCTATCTTCCACATGTGTTTTGTGGAATAAACTTTATTTCAAATGATAAAGGTAAAACTTTAGCATCTGAATCAGCAGATTCTCTTGTTTCATTTGATATGTAACATTTACTCAAAACTTTAAAACTACATATTACAAAGTAGAAATATCATAGCTCAACAGACTGGGAGAGTTGTGTATGACATTACTTCTACTGCACATACAAAGATTAGACAAAATGGGAAAGTGTATAAAATAATAGTTGACAGTTGTAAAAAAAAAAAAGACAAACGCACTCTTTTTTCTTCTTATCCTTTGCCAATGTTTTATGTATTTATTTAATAAATGTATAGCTTTTGATGTTTTATAATAATAGTTTTCTTGTCCTTTTTTATTTTTACCTTTTTAATTAAGAGCTAGACGTTCAAAAAACACTTTCATTTGTAGCAGACAAATGTTAAAAATTTATATCAACTTTTGAGAAAAACACTGAGTTAAAAAGATTAAACGTGTCACAGCAATCCACAGTCTCCTCAATTTACCTCCTAGACATATAATGGGACATTAAAAAGAAATTAAAAAGTTCTAACATACTTTAAATAGACATTTCAGCTTGTCTTTTTGACTATTCTTAAACTATTCAACAAGTCCTGTTTCCTCTGGCTTTGATCCCAAAGTGATGCGATGTTATTATTCAAAATATGAGAAACGAATGAAACAACACATCTGACTCTTTTATGCCAAGAACAATAATCCCTAAACATCATACAACACAATCTCCAACGAGGAACAATCAGGTGTTTCTCATCTTCAGTGATTATTATGCTATCATGTCTTTGTACCAAGCAGATCGACTTTTCATGCAGATGGCAGCTCAGCGAAAACATTTTTATTTTTAAGCTTTCAAAGCTCTTGCTTTGCATGGTCTACACTGAATTAAGCCTCGAAGGAAATTAAGGCAGAAGAAAAATTACATATTATTTAGTGCATGGTTTATAGGCATGAGGCAAGGGTCTGACAACAACTCAACGGAGAATGAATTCTGATAAATATAATTACAGCTTTCAGTGTCTGTGAACTTGCCCAGTTATGAGTCAACATCTGAAGAAATTTGTATTAAAAGCAGTTTACATCTGAATATTTATATCTCAGATGTAATCATTCCTGCTAGGTATGCCGTGAAATATGGGTTTAGCACCAAATGGTTTGTATAACCCTGCCAAAGGGTATATTTTTCTCTCTTTCCCCCTCTTCTTCTCCTAATACCAAGCCACTTTGTCTAATGTGACATTGTCAAAGGTGACAGACAGGCATATTAAATGCTAAGCAGATAATGCTTGCTAAATAATACAACACAACACAAATCCCTTGTTTTTTTTTTCACCCCCTCTTGTTCAAATGTGAAAAAAAAAGCTTAATAATAATATTCCCCTTAGTCCAATGAATAATACAACTCTCTCATTTCAGGTGAGGGCACATACCTCTAGATTTGCAAAATAATAGAACCATTTTATGATTGTGGCAAAATCCGTAAAGCTGGATTAATGCTTTTAATCAACAGTTTATGCCAGAGAAGTTAAAAACCTGCAAAAATGTAATGCAATTATTGAAAGCGAATTAAATGTTTTTAAAGTCGGCTTCCTAAGCCCTGATAAAAAAAATAAATAAATAAATAAATAAATAATGTAACTATAATGGTGAACGTTTTTTTTTTTCTCTTTCTCATTTATTCTTCCAGCTTCTTTTACAAAGCAATTTGATTATAGCTGCTTAATATTTACATTTTATAAGCACAGGGAGCAGGAGGGAATGAGTTTATGTCGTAAGAAAAAACAGTTGGCGAGTGTCTCTGGGAACAGCTGCTGTAATAAGGAGCAATGATACACAATATATCTTCTTTAATGTTCATTATGAAAAGAGGTTTAAAACTTGGAAATTTGAAGGCCTGTATTACGAAACATAGACCCAAGGATATTGATTGAGTTAAAAAAAATCTGAAATATACAATATAAACACATATAGACATGCGTTTAATAGGCATTAAGCCTAGCGGCAACAACAAAGCATTTCTACCTAAAGCTCATTGAGAGGATTGAGGAGAGCAGTGGGGCCTTTAGAAAGATGAAGATGGGCTTCTTTACTACAAAAATCAATTAAAACTGCCAATTCCCATTGATTAGACAAGCAGGAGACTCACTAAACCCATGGGGATTAGAGGCAATGCAGATAGCCATTAAGATATTTCAAAAGCAACAAGAGAGAGGATTTTTTCTTTTTCTCCTGATTTCCGTTTTTTCCTTCTAGGATATGTTACTGCTGTTTAATAGTTTCTAATAATAAGATATAGCACTTTATTAGTGAATTTGACTAGGTTTTCTCAGTGTTCTGGTGAGTCAATGAGGTTCTCAAAAATCATTATACCTTCAGGCTGAAAAATAGTTTTTTAAACACTTAACACCATCATGTTATACTCATTTGTAAAAAAAAAAAAAAAAAAAGAAATCTGATCTTTGATGTATTCTGCTGTGTGAATGTTAACAAAATCATATGCTCCACAACTTTCATCTCTTTGGATTGACATTCTGTCACTCAATTTCTGTGTTGCAAGACTGCACCCAGTGGACGACAAAAAGCCCAACTTTAAATACTCTTAACACTAAAAAGCATATTTCAGGCTGAGGGCCTTTGGGGTGCATGTGGAGGCAGGTGTACTGGAAAGTTATTTGAATGATTAAATCAAAGGCCGGGGGTAGTGATGTATGAAGAACTGTAGCATTTCAGCTTCAGTGGCTGAAGGGAGTCATTACAATTTAAAATGAACTTTAATGTTCTTTCAGAGCAGCAGGTAATTTTAGTTGGGCCCCTATAATGTCAGCATGTGTATTTGTAAAAGGGAAAAAAGAGGAAAAAAAGAGAGGGAGGAGGTCATGAAGCCATATGTACACCCATACGCGAATCCATCCTTTCTTTACAACATTGCCACATGGAGGATACATAAATGAGAAAACGTGTGTATACATGAGTGGGTGCGTCCATATGTGCGTTTGCTTGTTCGCACACACGTTTGATTTCATTTCGAAGTGTGAAAACATTTAGAAGGAAATCTCTGGAAGCTTCCAACGGTGTTTAGTGATATTAAGTGTAGCACAGACACTGAAGCAGCTTGCATTATTCAACACTTAACAGCATATGACAGCTGTTTGATGCAGGTGAAGTGCTGTTGGCTTCCCAGATTCTTAATATTTAACACACTTCTGGAAGTCTTAGCTGGCCAAGCCGGACTGCATCACAGAGGTCAAAGAATGAAATGTCATGACTTTCGCTTCAATGTCATTGTAATCATGACATCGAAAAAAAGTGTTAATTATTTATTACTGTATACTTAAATAAAAAATGTGTTGCATCAAAAATTTAGACTTTCTTTCAGTGAAATTAAGCTTCTTGTCCACATTTCCAGTGCCCATATTTAATATTTAAAAGCAATTCAGGAGTCTTTAAGTGACACTATAGCCTTTGAAGGTCATGGAATGATAAAGCTTTGACCATTGTGCTATAGAGAGACATACTTTAAATAGCAAATTAGTCATGAATAAGGCCTCATTTACTTTTTATTGTCAGGTCTGTTCCAGTTCGCAATATATTTAATTAGTTATTTATTAGTGACCCCTAAAACTAGGTCCGACTCATAAATTTAATTGTGTATCCTGCCCGGTCGCTGATGTTAAATGGCGTATGTAAGGCTTCGTTTTTTAAAACCCGTTGTGCCTCGGAATGATCTTGAGCAGGTTTTGCTGACATTGGCCCTATGCCTTGTGTAATGCAGTATCATGCAATATATTTAGTATCCCTAAGACACCTGTCATATCAACTGTGCTTCACATATGTGAGCTTACTTAAATTAAATTTTGTCCCTCTTGGTTTGCCAGTAAGCTAAAAATATTGCCAAAGCTACAGAAGGTTGGAGAGGTCTAAGACAGGACAGAAAAAGACTGTGACTTGCTCATGTGGTGTATTGGTGACCAGATGAATAACTCTTGATTGTAGTCTTTAAAATCATTGTTACAATTTACAGAAAAGAATGAGAACTGTGTGGCAATTAAAATGAGGGATGGAGGAGGCTAGTGAGATGGAACAAGAATATGAGTATCTCAGTTATTTAAAAAAAGGAAGAGGAACAGAAGATAAGAGCAGTGTGCAGAATGTGTATGTTCTCTGGTTTATATTCCACCCAAAAAATGATTTCACATGTTGTTCCAAACCTGTATGGTTTTTATTTTTTCCTGTGAAATACAAAACAATGACTGACTGACTGACTGACTGATTGATAAGATGATCGAATGAATGAATGAATGAATGAATGAATGAATGAATGAAGAAGTTTTGACATGCCCTGAAAAACATATGAATGGCCCAAATCTGATTACATTGTAATCAGCACAAATTGGGCTACAAAAATATGTAAGCAACATGAATGTACATGTTTGTGTTTTTGAAAAAAAAAAAAAAAAAAAAAAAAAACGTTTATGCATGCTTAGTGAAAAACGTCTCGGTTACGTATTGTAACCCTCGTTCCCTGAAGGAGGGAACGGAGACGTCTCGTCGAGACCGACAAATTGGGATATCGCCAATTCGTCGGTCTCGACGAGACGTCGAAGGAACCGACTGATAGGGAACTACATTTTTGAAGTTACTGAAATAAGGTCATGAAACACATACAGAATATTTGTTCACAAGACTTTTGAGAACTGGATGTGGTAGGCTAGAGTTTTTTCTACCAAATGATGTGAAAATCATCTAGTTCACTTGTTTACACAAAACAGTATATTGATTTAAATTTTTGAAGACACTTTTTGTTTAGAATGGCTGTATGCGAGAAGGCGTGAATGATCATGAATAATGCTTTGATTTACACCAGAGAAGACAAAGACCTGCATAATGAGCCGCATAATTAGTTATTCAGTCAGATGTTTGAGGGAACTAAGGAAAGAATGAAGGAGGAATGTAAGGACAAAATTTGTTTGTAGCTTATTTTGAATAGATTTATTTATCACGCAAAATAACTTGAGATTCACTTGTGAACTTCTTTAACATCTGAAGTTGGTACAGTGCTCTCAGGAAAACAGTTTGAGGAGACTCAAGTAAATGTCAGCAGGATTCATGTGTTGAGCAGGTTTCAGATCACTAAAAAAAGCAACAAAAACAAAACATCTGTGAGCATGTTAATATCAGGAGCATCATACTGTTTATTTATATACATATTGTCTAAACATATACTCAGTGTAAACCCTCATATTACATCCGATTGTTGTAAGATACATGAATAACTAAATAAGTAATATGATCTTATAGTCATAAACATAAGCATGCTTTGTGTGTATTATACAATACAAAGACACTAGGCCATATTATAACTGTTAAGCTTAAATGTGAACACTATAACCTTTATATTGCAACATCCTTTATTGTATAGACTATTAAAAACATCCTGGCATCGGGAGACATTTAGATGCAGTGAAATGAAACATACAATGTTTCACTTGCTACAGCAAGTGAAACATATAATGTGTCACTTGCTGTAGTCAGGAATTATAGTTGGTAAAAAGTCTTGGTAAAAAAAAACTGGTAAAATGTGTGCACATTCTGTCACAGTAATAACTAACAAGTAGGCTAATAAAAGAAAAAAAAAGTACTCATGTAAATATCTCCTCTGCTGGATTGCGCTGTGTCTCACATAATGTTCATCTTCTGAAGTAAGTTTTATTCCTGACAGCGCGTCTTCTTCCAGAAAGGACTAACTTGAAATAAACGTCTTTCTCCTTTGTTTACCGTGATGTGGGCGTCTAATTTTTGCGCTGGGCGCCCTCACGTGGACGATTATACTATGAAAAGCTAGAACAGCTCGTGGGCATGATCTAATTTAAAAATAATGAAGCAGACAGGAGAGACTGGACAACGTGTTGGTTTCATACTGATTACTTTATCACAGGGCGTTTTTCGACCCCATGGGGTTAACACGATCAACGTCCAGAAACGTCCAAAAACAAAAATAATGACTTTATGCAACAGTTTGTCTCCTCCGCATCACCCTAGTGCCGTTTTGGAGAGTAATCACTGAACGCAAACAGCGTATACTGTTTTGTGTCAGCTGCGCCGCGCGGATACATATTCTACATTTATTTACGCTTTGATTTGAATGGAAGAATGTATGCATGTGCTGCGTCTGACATAGAACAGCATATGCTGTTTGCATTCAGTGTATACTTTCCAAAATGGTGCTAGGGTGATGTGGAGGAGATTAATTGTTGTATAAAGTCATTTTTTTGTTTTCTTTGTGTACAAAAAGTATTCTCGTAGCTTTGTAAAATTATGACTGAACCCCTGATGTCATATGGATTATTCTGGATGGTAAGTGATTAATGACAAAATTTTCATTTTGGGGTGGAGTAACCCTTGAATGAATGAATGTATAAAATCAGAAGTCCAAGAAGCAGAAGTTGAAGAAAAAATCGAAGAAGCAGAAGCCAAAGAAAAGTTAAAGAAGCCGACATCAGAAGAAGTCGAAGAGGCAGAAGTCAAAAAAAAAAAAAAAAAACAAAGCGAAGAAGCAGAAGTTGAAGAAAAAGTCAAAGAAGCAGACATCAGAAGAAGTCAAAGACGCAGAAGTCGAAGAAAATTTGAAGAAGCAAAAGTCGAAGAAAAGTTGAAGAAGCAGATGTTGAAGAAAAATTAGAAGAAGCAGATGTCGAAGAAAAATTAGAAGAAGCAGAAGTCGAAGAAAAAGTCAAAGAAACTGAAATCAGAAGAAGTCAAAGAAGTAGAAGTTGAAGAAGCAGATGTCGAAGAAAAAATAGAAAATCAAAAAGCAGAGGTTGAAGAAAAAGTTGAAGAAGCAGATATCGAAGAAAAATTTAAAGAAGCAGAAGTCAAATAAAAAGTTGGAGAAGCAGTCCATACATCATCTTTTTTGTCATAAAGGTTTGGAATGGCATAAATGTGAATAAATTATGGCAGAAATGTCATGTTTTGGGTGAACTGTCATATACTTAGAAGTCATTTTATGACAAACACACACACACACACACACACACACACACGTTGGTAATAGTATTATTACAAAAACTCGCAATTGACTTCTATTGTTTTTATAGTGAGCTAATCATATTTTCTATTCCCTAAACCTTTTAAATGTAATATGTATTATATTTATTCAGCCATTTGAATTACCATTTGCTGTTTCTACATTGGAGGATATTTCCCCATCCCCATTTTCCCCCATAATGTAGGTGAACCACAAACACACACACACGTTACACACCTAAAATGATGCAACAGCTATGTTGCATTAACACATTCATGCTTCCTTTTACAAGCTTTTACCCAATCACAGCCACATCACAGTCAGAGCTGTACTTTGCTTGTAGAACTGTTGACTTAGTACATCATTAACTGTCCCTAAGCACACCATTAGCGCGGGAGAGGAAGGGGAAAAGGGAGAGTGGAAAGAAATGGTCATGGGCTCAGAGGTCCCCATTATAACCTCCACCTCTCCCTTCCACTATTCAGCGCCAGTCCCAAAATGGAATATAAAACACTCTCTCCCTCGCTTTCTTTTTACTCTGTGTCAAGGCTCTAGAGAGGTCTGGTAGGGTTGTGGCATTGAAGAGAAAATTAACCTCATAGCGAAACTTCTTATGGAGCTTGTTAAGCCGGACACCTGCATGCTACCATGGCCCACTTCAGCATCGTTTAACTTCACGTCATTCCTCTCACCCCTTCATCTTTTCCCTTTTTTCTGTGTCTATGACACATGCTGGAGGAGAGACACCGGTGCTAAAGATGCTACAAGGAAATGGGATAAAATTATAGCAATGTAAGGCACCCCGCTGAGGCAGAACGAGGAATAGATCTCCCTGTCTGACATCCATGAGGGCTGTGAGTTATGCAGAATGGAGGAATGAAAAGCAAGAAAGAGCTGTGTTCTGTGCCTCTGACATGCAACAAGGGCAAAAAGCTATAGAAAAAGTGAACGAGAATGACAGAGCGAGATTTACAGAAGGCAGAAATAGTCAACCTTCTAGTCATTATCTCAACATTCAAATGATGAAAAGTGGAAGAATAGAAGACCTGAGAGCAAGAGAGGGCTCAAGTGCTTCTGGATGTGAGTAACTCCTGGGCACAGGGCAGATACCTCAACAGCCTCATCAATGGATGATTCTCATTATGAGTGCATCTCTATGGTAACCATTAGGTGCAGAGTAATAGCCAATGGCTATGACCTGTAGACTCCCCATCTTTTATGCAAAAGTTTTTACCGCATTCAGAAAATCAGACACCAGCTTTGGTTAACATTTTATTTGTTACAAATATACAGAAAAAAGGCCCCTCAGAATTTTGAGCCAAATGGACTTTGAATGCAATTTCCAAAAGACACAAAATTTACATTTGCTAATTATTCCCTGATTATTACAAAATAACAGTGCCCCAAATTTGTTGGCTTTCAGTGCATTTACTAGTTTTAAACCAGAATATGACTGGATGATTTGAGTAGGACAATGAAGTTTTTGCATGCGGGTAGTGAGTCTGTCCATTTTACACAATATGTGATCCTGGACCACAAAACCAGTCTTAATTGGCATGGGTATATCTGTAGCAATAGCCAAAAATGCATTGTATGGGTCCAAATGATCAATTTTTCTTTTATGGCAAAAATCATTAGGATATTAAGATCATGTTTCATGAAAATATTTTGTAAATTTCCTAATATAAATATATCAAAACGTAATTCTTGATTAGTAATATGCATTGTTAAGAACTTCATTTGGACAACTTTAAAGGAGATTTCCTCAATATTTCATTTTTTTTTTTGCACCCTCAGATTTTTAAATAGTTGCATCTCAGCCAAATATTGTCCTATCCTAACAAACCATACATCAATGGAAAGCTTATTTATTATCTTTCAGATAATATATAAATCTGTTTCGAGAAAAAAAATGTACCTTATGACTGGTTTTGTGGACCAGGGTCACATATAAATGTATAGGGTTTTTTTTTTTTTTTTTTTTATGAAAATCACTTTTGCCAATTGACTGAATTCAGTTCACATTAGTTAATCTATGTCAAGGGTGAGGTGCGTTCCTTTGAATGTCAGAGAAGGGCAGCTGATTCACAAAATGGGCTGCCAAATGCAGCGATAAGCTTGTGGTGTTCAGCACTTTTATGCTAAATTCATTTGTTTCTATAAGCTACACAATATATTGAAGACTGAGCCCCACTTTATACTAGGTAGTCTTAACCACTATGGTTAAGTTGTAGTTGTGGTACAGTTGAGGTCAAAAGTTTACCTTGCATAATCTGCAAAATGTTAATTATTTTACCAAAATGACAGGGATCATACAAAATGCATGTTACTTTTTATTTAGTACTGACCTGAATAAGATATTTCACATAAAAGACGTTTACATATAGTCCAAAAGATAGTTGTTCATGAGTCTCTTGTTCTTCCTGAATAGTTAAACTGCCCGCTGTTCTTTTGAAAAATTCTTCAGGTCCCACAAATCATTTGGTTTTTCAGAATGTTTGTGTATTTGAACCCTTTCCAACAATTACTGTATGATTTTGAGATCCATATTTCCACATTGAGGACAACTGAGGGAATCATATGCAACTACTACAGAAGGTTCAAAAGCTTACTTATGCTCCAGAAGGAGAAACAATGTATTAGGAGCGAGGGGTGTAAATGTTTGAACAAAATGAAGATGTGTACATTTTTCTTATTTTGCCTAAATATCTTTTTTTTCATTCAGTACTGCCCTTCAGAAGCTACAGAAGATGTTTCCCAGAAGACAAAATAAGTTAAATTTACCATGAACTTTAAATTCAAAAAGTTTTCACCCACAGCTCTTAATGCATTGCGTTTCCTTCTGAAGCATCAGTGAGCATTTGAACCTCATATTGCATATGAGTCCCTCAGCTGTCCTCAGTGTGAAAAGATGGATCTCAAAATCATCCAGTCATTGTTGGAAAGGGTTCAAATACACTAAAATGCTGAAAAACCAAAGACTTTGTGCTACTCCGCACCTAGGCCTGACTGCGGGGCATGGAGGACCCAGGGTTCGCCTGAGGGAACATACTGGGAAATGGCGCACGGATCCACGTGGGAATGGTGCAGCAAGCCGACACTAGCCGTTCTCCCGCTCGCCTGAGGTCTTACGTTAAGACGCGGGAGGAAACGGCCTCTACGCGAAGGTTGTAGAACCTAGCGAAGGTATTCGGTGTCGCCCAGCCCGCAGCTCTGCAGATGTCTGCTAGTGAGGCGCCATGAGCCAACGCACAGGATGAAGCAACACTCCTAGTGGAGTGGGCATGAACACCTAAGGGGCATGGCTTTCCCTGATACAGATAAGACAGGGAGATGGCATCAACCACCCAATGGGCCAACCTCTGTTTGGAGACAGCATTCCCTTTCTGCTGACCTCCGAAGGTGGAGTCGCCATTCTGCAGGGTGGGTGGACTGCCGTGGGAGCCGATAGGCTGCACGGTTGAGTTTCCCTGGCTTCAAGTGAATGGCAAGCAGCAAAATCTGCCATGTTAGACTCCGTGGGAGCAGATGGTGGACGAGCTGTAAGCATCTGTCGTACATGGCATCCCAACCCGTGGTAGGCCACAGGCTGACTTGTCGGCAATACTGCGGGAAAACGCCAGTCCAGAGTGAGCCGAGGTGCCATGCCCATCATGGGACTCGATCGTGCTGAAGTGGTCTCACATGGAACAAGCTTAGCGGCAAAGCGGCTAGAGCTGTCATGTGCCCCAGGAGCCTCTGTGTTTTGAGAGGGACCGCTGTATTGTGCCTGATTAACTCAGGGACTACAGCACTGACTGCGCGCTCTTGGTAGTAAGGCGGGCCGTCTTGTGGACCAAGTCGGGCTCCCGACCGAGGAAAGGGATCTTCCCTCGGTTGGCCTGAAGGACCAGATGGCAGGGGTGCCGAAGCACCAGGTCCCTGTATTCGCACAACGGAACTCACGAGTGGGCTGGAAAGCACCAGTCGAAGAGACGGTTGGAGACGCGAATTTCTGTCCGCCGAAGAGGAGACAGGGGAGCTCCCGTGGCCTAAAGAAGGCAGGGAGGAGGGCACTGGCCAAATGGAAGCACCTCGCACTGAAGCGCTCGATCCCCGGAACAGACCGCAGAAGGGGTGTGCGCTGGGGAGAGATCGAGACGCGGCAACGGGTGCCCTTCAGGCAGATGGCTGCAACCCAGCCCTGGAGACGGAAACATACTTGTATGTGCTTCGTCGTGAGCATCTGTGCCGACAGCCTGAGAAGGGACCGGGACAGAGCTCCATCCAGGATGGGTGTTAACCCACCACTCTATCTGGGCACGTGAAGTAGGGACTGTAAGACCCTGACCTCATCCCGGCTGGAGGGACAGGCTGGATCGCGTCCTTCGCCAGTAGGACTGCAACCTCCGCACGCAGGACAGCGGCATGCGTGTCCGAATGGACAGAAGTAGAAAGGACGCCTCTGTACCTGGGCGGACGCCTGGCGACTTGAATCGCATAGCCGAGACGTACCGTCCGTATCAACCACCGCGAGGGGCTGGGAAGCTGAAGCCAAGCCTCCAGCTGGCTCGCTAGCGGTATCAAGGGAACGTTGACCGACGTGACCGCGGTGGGGCAGCCTGGGGGGGGAAGGGGAAGGGGACTGATCCCAGAAGGATGAACGTCCTGGAGAAAAGTCAGGCTGCATGAAGCAGCACTTACCTTCTTCCCTGGCTCCCGCGCTGGCGACATCCGGTCCCGAGTCTGGTTCCGAGGAGTGTCAGTGCTGCTCAGGAAGGAAACTCGGGGCCGGGCCCACGGAGGTGAGAAAGTCAGCTCTTTCTGTGATTTCAAATGAACGGCTAACTCCTGGTCCTCCAGCGGGAGTGCCAACAGAGCAGCTTTCTCCACCTCCGGGGTGCTCTCATCAGGGACGCCTCGAAGCTCGCCTGCAAGAGTCTTCCCTTGCAGGACCCTGAGAGGCGAGCGGCGTCCCTCTCCCACGGGCAGCTCGATGTCGGGCTGCGAGTCCTGGATCGTGCGGCTCAGCAGGGGACGGAGCTGGTTTCGGAGCCGCGGGGGGACGCCCTCGGCGACAGGCAGGCGGAGACGGGGGCCCAGGCGGCGGAATGGTAGCTTCGCGGCGGGGCAGAATGTGTTGAATGGCCTCCGTCTGCCTCTGAACCGTGGAGAACTGCTGAGCAAAATCCTCCACGGTGTCGCCGAATAGGCCGCTCTGGGAGATAGGAGAGTCGAGAAAGCGAACTTTGTCGGCCTCCGCCATCTGGGCCAGAGTCAGCCATAGGTGGCGTTCCTGGACCACACAGGTGGACATCACCTGACCAAGGGAACGCGCCGCGAACTTGGTGGCCCGGAAGGCGAAGTCAGTGGCGGCGCGGAGTTCTTCAAATACCCCCTGGTCAGGACCACTCTCGTGCAGGTCTTTAAGTGCCTGCGCCTAGTACTCTTGTAGTGTTGCCATGGCATGCAGGGCGGTGGCAGCGTGTCCAGCAGCGCGGAAAGCCCGGCCCGTGAGGGCGGAAGAAAATCCACACGCCCCGGAAGGGAGACGCGGAGGGCCCCGCTAGGTGGCCGCGCCCCACGGGCAAAGGTGCACCGCGATGGCGCGCTCGACCTGGGGGACTGCCACGTACCCCTTGGCTGCCCCGCCATCGAGAGTGGCGAGGGGAGAGGAGCTGGAGCGCACTCCAAATTAATAAGGAGCGCGCCACGATTTTGTCAGCTCCTCGTGCACCTCCGGGAAGAACGGGACCGGGGGAGAGCGCGGCGCTGCTGCCGGTGCCCTCCCCAGGAACCAATCGTCCAACCTGGAAGGATCGGCCGGAGGTTCTTGGGGAACCTCCAGACCGACCCCCCCGGCTGCCCGGAGAAGCATAGCCGACAGTTCGACATCAACCTCCGGCGGGGCAGCGACCACGGGTGGGCGCTGCGCCGCGGGAAGAGATGTGTCACCGTCTGACTCTCCCTCTGATGCTGTGACAGACATCTCATCCTCTGCAAGAGCACCGAAGGAGATGCTCGGCCCGCCAGGCGGGGAAGCGTACTGCTGCGGAAACTCAACGGGACCACGCTGAGATAGAGAAGTCCGCTGGGCTTTTTGAGCCGGCGGAACGTTCTTTACCATAATTTGAATGTCCCCCCCGGGCCTCACCACGGTGGCCGAAGCGCATTGGCGGCTCAACGGCTGACCGCGGGAGGGGAGCGGGGGGAGCCGGCTCGCGAACGAGCGTCGGGACTTCAGCGTGGCCATGGTAATGCTTTCACAGTGTGGGCATGAACCATTCATGAACGGCGCCTCAGCGTGCTCAAAGCCTAAACACGTGAGGCAGCGTTCATGTCCGTCTGCTGAGGAGAGGAAACTACCACACCCAGAAACGCACGGCCGTAAAGACATTCTGAAAAGAACGTCTGAAATGGCCGCTAGAAATTGCTCTTTTGTGATCCCGGTTGCCCAGGGAGGCGCCGCGGGGGCAACCGTGCACTCGCCGGGGCTGCTCGCTGGAAATGCAAAGGCTTTATATGGCCGTGAAAACGGCCGCCCGCAGGATCACGCTGGCGGCTGCCAAACAATGCTCTTTCTGTGAAACACTCTTTTAGTTTTGGCAGTGCACCAGCAGGAGGGAGCATGAACTCTGAAGAACTCTTCTTCTTGGTAGTAGCAGTCAAGAGGACCGAGGCTCGATCCATTGGCTCTGAAGCAAAAAGTCTGAGTGGTGCCCCCGTATGTATGGGGGCGTGCCCGGCGCGCACGTCCACTCACCAATTTTCAATTGGCCTTTTTAATAAGGCTCAGAGATGATCGGTCTCTTAAGCGAGATCCCAATGTAACGTCGAAGTGATTCGACTGAAGGGGAACTGGATGACATTGAAAATATTGGATTAATTATTACAGCGAAATCTTAAGTAAAGTTGTATTATAAACGCAATAGCTATTTTTGTTTGGGGTTGGCGTTCCAGTTTTTGTACTGTTTATTTTGTCACATGGTGATGCAGCCAGGCACAGAAAGTCAGAAGTTACATATTCCAAACAAAAGTTGCCACTCATCTTAGTTATTCTTAGCTACATATTCTTAGCATGACGCCAACCCCTGCGAGGACTTCAGATGCCAGCTCTGAATCAACATCAACAAAACTGTCAAATTTTCCTTAAATTGTAATAATTATGTTCACAGCATTTTCTCATTGCTTGAATTTTCACGTCTGCCATATGGACATTACTTTGACACAGCCACCTCTGATAACACTTTACTCTTAACTCTACAGTATGCATTTTCTGCAAAGCTGCTTTGGAAATATATGTATTGTGAAAAGTACTATACAAATAAATGTGAATGTGAATTTATGAGGTCTTTCTGCAGGGGTATGGGAGGTATGATCTCGTTCACAAAGTTTGGCAAAACAAAGTAAAGAAATAATGTAATACTTTGAAAACATATATCTTCCAGTGTCTGCCAAACAGACACTCCCCACTGTGTAGAGTCAGATAAAGGCACAAGAGATAAATTATGAATAACATTTTTTAATCCAAAAGGTGGACTCACAGAGGACACAGACAAATATACATGTATATAATATGATTATATTATCTACCACATTTACAGTATTTGATTTGAACACATTTATACCTCTCTCCCACACTGATACATCCTGGCAGGCCACTGTGACAAATTGTATTATCCCCCCAATGGTCACGTGCATATTGCAAAGTATCAATATTGAAAACATTCATATTAAAGTTCTGTTCTGCTTTTTTGTTCAGTAGTTGGCTGAAATATAAAAGTATCCTATCCTTTTTCCTAAATGCATCTTAATGTGAACAATTCATCCATGCATGTTTTAATATTTTTTGGTAACATTTCACAAAATGGTTTGATTTAATTATTATTATTATTATTAGTATTATTAGTATTATTATTGTTGTTGTTATTATTATTATTATTATTATTTGTTATTATTTTTGGAACATAACTACATTAGTTAACATGAACTACCAGAGGCGAACCAAGGTGAAGTGGGGGCCCCAGGCAAAATGAATAGATGAGGCCCTTCTAAAAGATTATTTCATTAATATATCTTTGTTACCTAAATATACATTTATACAACATACAAACAGTAGTCAAAACACATAATATAACATAAATAGTTTATTCTTTAAACAAAGTGCATATTATTTAACAAAATATTAATCTAAAACCTTAAAGATACAGAACAATCTTCTTATTTACAGTAATGGATTGTCACCTTAAAAATGGTGCTTACGAGCCTTAGCTACAGCAAGTGCTGTCACTATGTCCTCCATATTCAAAGACCTTCGTATATTCCGTTCAATTGTTTTATTATCTAAAGTTTTTTTTTTTTTTTCTCCCAACAAAACAATGCAACTGCCCACACTGCAAATACATGGCTTGAGAACAAGTTCATCAGGCTCATGTTTGGCCTGGTCAGACTTCAGTTTTAAACCCTATACAAAATATTTGGTCACTGTGTAGAATATTGACTATTAGTTCACTGTTAGTTGACAATTATGTTAACTCAACTATTTTAATGTAGAAAAGCTAAATAAAAAATGTCAACTAAGTAAATGTAATGATATTTATTTAAATTGTTTTGTGAGCTCTCCACTGGCAGCAAAACACATTATCAAAACTTGCCAAGTTTGATGTTCTGCCCTCCAAAAGCAAAGTACAGTAACTACACATTTGGTCAAAATTGAATTGAGGCTTAAAATGGACTTTGTGACAACTGTTTTGTCTTGTGGCAAAGTCTCCTGGTTCAATTTTGTCCCGTTTCCGAGAAACAAGAGTGTTTGACTAGCTGTCAAAAAACTTTAAAGGTATTTTTCTCAGTTTCAGTGTACGCATAGTTACTGCACTTTGCCTTTGGAGGGCAGTGTTCACCTCATTAACATTATAACCTATTCTATTGCAGCCTATTAATACCTGCATGAAATACATGCTGCTGCTACAGTAAGTGTAACTCTAGCTAGTAACTATTAGAAATAGTACAAATTAGAAATTAGACAATCTAGAAATACAAAAATAAGCTGGAACAACAAAAACATTGGTTTGTCATATAATTATCATTAAGTCATTAATGATCATTATCTCCATCACTTAACTTACCGCTGTCATGTTTCCTTGTTTCCTCCTCTTCTTTTTTTTTTTTTTTTTTCCTTCGCTTTTGGCTGCCAGATAAATAAGTCCTTTTCATTTTTAAAAAAGACTAGTAATAAGTGCTGCTTTGCCAGTTTGAAAACCGTGGCTGACTCATCATGAAGAAAAAGCAAGCACATCCAGCGTAACGTGGAAGAGACCTCTAGGGGGGATGCGGATATATTGCTTCATGTTACGTGTATGTTTTTAATAATGGCATTTCAGATTGTTCAAATGGTCAGCTGTCGAGGGCCTGTCTCGCCTGCCCTATTGCTACGCCTCTGTGAACTACTAAACACTAGGGATGGGAAGATTCCCCGATTCGCTCGGTGCATCAGTTTAAAAAGTTAACGATGCGATGCATCGGTTTAAAAAGTGCACATCGAATACAAATTACCATTTGTATCTCGATGCATCGTTTCTAACATATCTGCATCGGTAAATCCCGATTTATTTCTTTATAATTATTAGTAGACATACAATATTTTTATTATTTAGAAAGTGGAAAATATTGTTAGATTGTTTTCTCACCTCTGAACTGTTTCTCAAGCACGTCTCCCTTCACTGCTGCGTGAATGACTTAGCCTATCACAACACTACAGAGACCGGGGCGTGTCCAGAAAGTCACATATAGAGCAGGGATTCTCAACCGGTGGTCCGCGAGATGGCTTAAAATTAATTTAAATTTTATCCTAAAATGATCAAAGCATGGCCTCTTTCATGTTCTGTGATTGATTGCTTTGGACTCGGCGCAGCAAGCCTCATTGCACTGTTAAATACAGACTGAACGGCGGCTCAAAACTTTCAACCGCGGCACGCAAACATCATCAGAGACCTGCAAGGGACTGATTTTTTAGTTCCGCTCCTGCAGAAATGTATGTTATTTTGTCCCAGTCCCACCAGCAAAAGCCCACATAAAAGTAACCTATACCCCCGCGGAAAAACGGGTCTCTACTTCATCTCTTGACTGCATGAAACAAACCCTCGCACTAATGTAAAAGTAAAGAGGATCAGAGTAATAGTAACAATGACACTCTCGCATATCGGAGTCTAGGCACGCATAAGTCCGCTGTTGATTCATGAACTAGTCATGCTTTCGGAGCTCTGATCCATAGTATTTTTGTGTGAAATTTCAAAATATTTGCATAGTTGTCAAAATGAATGTCTTGTGAGTGTTTTATAATGGATGCTCACCCATAGAGGTGGATCTTGTAAGGGCCAGTTGTGTTTATGCACATATGAGCACCAGCAGCAACAGATATGTAATTTTCATTTGTTTGTTCATTTTAAAATGGATTACAAACAGTAGATATTCGGTCAGTCCAGTTCAAATGGACAGGTTTAGTGAGTGGTATTTTGGCATCTCCCTGTTGTTCTGTTTGGCAGGTTCCCTTTCGAAGGGAACTCTCACTGCGTCCTCTAGAGACTCGTGTCTGAAGAATACATAGAAAAACTACATGAAATGGCCGGCGACAGCGTATGACGTCACTGCGGCGCGCGCGTCACTACCGGGCGACCATAACATAAAAGAGGCGCCCGTGCAACGCAATACATCTTCGCTGTCTTCAGCTATCTCTTTGTCTAGGAGTGCATCTATTCTCTCATCGGAGACCTGCGTGTGATGTGTGTGGTAATTTGATACCCACACTTTCACACTACCCGAACTATGAGGGGCTAAGGCAAGCAATATTAGCTCTTGAGAGAGTAGAATGCAATCGGTGCATTCATTGCTTGGTTTTACGAGGGAACTAATGGGCTTATGGCGAAAACGCATTCGCAAAGGAGGGAGGTGAGTTTCTCTGTTCCTCATTTTGCATGATTGTGTCTGCCTCTCGCGGCATTAACAAACGCATTCGCGGCGTCGTCAGTGGCTCTTTGCTTGCCTTATTCCTGAGGGAATTTGGCGCCTACGCGGAGTTATGTTTAGCTCCCGCGGGAGCCGAATATGTGCTGCGCGTCGCGATTGTGGAGTTAATTTACCACCAAAAAAAAAAAAATGGGGGATTTCCTGAGACTAGTTCAGCCATGATTATGGCAGAACAGTCTTACTAACTGCAGCTGTCTGAGGCTAGCTGTGTGTTAATGCTCCCCCCTTTAGGGTATTGGAAGTATTTTGGTCAGTTTTTCACCTTGGTTGGTCCTTCCTACACACAGATACCTGAGGATGTCTGTGTGTTGGTTTTCTGAATGCTCCCCTTTGGGGGCTGTTTTCAAAAGGACTAACCAGAGGTCTTTCACTGATCTGTTAGTTTTCCAGGCTCATTGGCCTTTCTGGATTTATGTGGCTATGGACTAGGTAGATCACTGCCTTTAAGTCCTTCATTCCATGAAGGCCCAGGCCAGATTTTAACTCCTTAAACAGGGTTTGTTTAAGTTAGAGTTAAATGCAGGTCACTTTGGGTGAGTACGATCCATTTTTCTTTTTAACAAAAGAAAAAGGAACTTCATACTGTCTCAGGCCTGTGTGTTGTGTTTTTGCTTCTCAGAGAAAAATGACAAGTCTACGGCGGATGCTCCCCCTCTGATCCTACGGATTATGGTTACGGCAGTGTTCGTCCTCTCCACGCCACAGGCTGTGCGATAAACCACCCTTACAGCATATGTTAGACATAGGACTTATGTCCTCTTCAAGGTAAGCTCCCTAAGTTTCTTTCTTAGGATTGCCCTTGGCATGTTTAACGCTGTCCTTTGCAGGCCTGTTCTGAGAATCCCTCTAACCTGCTCCAGGAAATTTATGTCCCGTTAAGGCAGGAACATAAATCCACCTGGACGGGGGTCTGTCGATCCCCCTGTTAGCTTAAAAAAAAAAAAAAAACGAAGGCAGGGTCGGTTCGACCGAGGTAGTACTCCCCTTTCCGCGGGAAGGGTTTATTCAGAGTACCGTTTCTCGCTAACAGAGCCAGGTTTCCTCCCGGTTCATCTGGGTTTAGGGCCTGTCCATCTTGTCCAGGCTGATTCTCACTCTTCAGGCCTCACGCACGAGCTGGGCTCTCCCCTTTCCGAGGAAAGGGTCCCCAACGAGCGCCCCCTCGCCATCCTCCCTGGCCTTCAGGGTTAGGAGTTTGTCCTCATGACTTACAAGATGTTATTCTGGATCTGTTTTTGTGTGTTGTGTTTATTCCTTAGGAAGGACTATTTATAATTCAACGAAGCACCCCTCCCTCTGGTCGTATGGTGGTGCTTGTCTTCCAACACTTCGATCCAGAAGGGACAGCCTACAGAACAGGTTTCCCCCCTTTCAGTGGTTAAACGTGGGAGTTTTTCCCTTCACCTAGGTAAGCATCTTAAAAATACATTTTAGGATTGCCCTAGCATGTTTAACTCTGTTGCAGAAAGCCTGTGTACGAGAATCCCCTTCGTGTCCTCTCCTAAGTGAACTACAGGATTCCGTTGGACCCTGTTTAGGTAACCCAGAGGAAACTTCCTCTTTTAGCATCTGGTTTCCATGGAGACAGAGCTTCTCTAACCTGTTGAGATAGGAGTTCACTTGAATAGGAGTGCTGGCAGGCCACCTCCCTTTTTTACAATACGCCTGAGGGCGGGGGAAGTGCTCGCTACAGACTCGAGCAACTAAAGGATGCTCCCTTTTCTGCGGAAAAAGGTTTAAATTGAGCACCACCTGGTGACCACTTTCCAATTTTGGGTTATGATTCCAGTCTACTTATGTGAACGCTCCCCTTTCTGCGGAAAGGGTTTTACTAAAAACTGAGCGTCACTCTGTGACTCATCTCAAGCCACCTCATTCTAGCTTGAGGGCCGGGGTAATGCTTGATGTAGAATCTACACCCAGGTTGACGGATGCCTCCCTCTCTGTGGAAGGGCTTGAGCATCTTTCGGTGTTAAAACACCTCAGAAAGCTGGCACCTTAGGGTCGATTCTCGCTCCTCAGGCCTCATTTCACTTCCCTTTCCGAGGAAAGGTTTTACAAAGTGTTAAACCATAGGATGGTTTTTCCCCCTGACCTCAGGATTAGGAAGCTGTCCTTATATTTAATTCCGGAGCTACCCAGAATTCTTTAAGGCAAACCAAACAGTGCTCCCCTTTCTGAGGAAAGGGTCTCTTAGAGCTTAAGAACTCACGTTCCTCCCTGTGCGCAGGGTTTTTGGAACTGACCTTATAGCTCCCCTAAGTTTAAGGTTCCCTTCAGAGCACCATCTCAGGGTGGAAAGTTTTCCTCCCTTCCTGGGGAGGGAATCTACCCTGGGTAGACTCTGAGAGTGACTACCTTCTACAAGGATGTTGGCGTGTCCCCCTTTTCCTAAGGGTTCACTGAATCAGAAGCACCACTCCTTGGTGGCCGAGTTTCTTCCCTGTGCGTCAGGGTAAGGAGTTTGGCCTTCATACTTCAGGTTTTACTCTCCAGCCTTGGATTCTGGATGAATGCTCCCCTCTACGAAGGATAACAGTGAGAGCATTCGCTCCTGTTGGGCTACGCAGCTCCCCTTCTTTGGAAGGGTCCCCTTGAGCGCCAACCCACCTTCGTGAGATTGCCAGACCTTTATAAGGTCATGTGGACCGGGCTGTGCACGCTCCCCCTTTTTATTAAGGGTTCCCTGAGAGCAGTGCCCCTTCTGGAGAACGATCCTCCCTGTGGATCAGGGTTAGGAATTTGTCCTCTACTATCGTCCACTACTACAGGATGGTCTCAGCTCCATGTTTTATCTCTGTTGACAGATAGCTTGCGAGCCTCTGTCCAGAGTAGGGTGTAGCATGGCAATCCCCTCACCGTGAGGGTTATTCCCTTTTTTCCGTCTCTTCAGACGGCATGGAGCTGATAGTGAAACCCCCTGGGAAAACACTCTCCTTAAACCCGATCATTTCAGTAAGCGTCCCACGCTATGCCTGGGCGTCTTTCTTAAAATCCACAAGAGTGGTAAGTGCACATACACCTGGGGCACTTCTAATAAATCCACGTGTTGGTAGGTTCCCACCAAGTTTTGGGTTCCTCCTTAAAAACCCTTTATGGTATGGGTTACGCGTCTTGCCTCGTTCCCATTTATTGGAGTTGGCTTACAACCCCGGTTCCCTGGGTTCAACTCTTTAGATATCACTGCTGATGTCTGCCGACCATCCACTATCAGGGCGTGCCACTACTAGTGGCCCTTTGAACGGACCCAGGACAGGTTTACTGCCCTCATATGGGAGCCAGTTCCTGAGGGAACTAGGCCCGATGTTGCGGTAGTTCCTCGTTCTGACAAGTCTAAGTTTACATCGAAACTTAGCCGTTTCCCTCAGAAGGAATTACTCTAATTCCAAGCCTAGAGCTGTGCCCTGGGTTCTAACCCAGTCCAGGTAAGTGGGTAACAGTTCAGGCCTCTGGCCGTGGGGGATAACGTTTTGACAGCCGTCACCACGTCCTAGCAGGGGCAATTCCTCTCAGAATTGTTGCTTAGTGCTCGCTGGAATAGCATGCACTTCCCTCAACATGGTAGCGTGGGTATATCCGTTCCCCAAAGCACCCTCTAGAGGACGCAGTGAGAGTTCCCTTCGAAAGGGAACGTCTCAAGGTTACGTATGTAACCTCAGTTCCCTGAGAATAGGGAACGAGACACTGCGTCCTCTAGACTTTTTCGCCATGCTTCGGACGATAGCTTCAGACATTGAAGATGTATTGCGTTGCACGGGCGCCTCTTTTATGTTATGGTCGCCCGGTAGTGACGCAGCGGCAGCGACGTGCGCGCCACGGTGACGTCATACGCTGTCGCCGGCCATTTCATGTAGTTTTTCTATGTAATCTTCAGACACGAGTCACGCTGCAGCGTTCCCCAAAGCGCCCTCTAGAGGACGCAGTGTCTCGTTCCCTATTCTCAGGGAACTGAGGTTACATAAGTAACCTTGAGACGTTCACTTACTTTAGAAAAAGTACTCTGTAGTTGTTTAGAACTTCTGAATTAAAGAATTCAGGAGCTTTAAATCTGTCTTTATATAAATATATATATATATATATATATATATATATATATATATATATATATATATATATACATAATCAAAAAGTCTTGGTTTTACTTGGTTAATAAATATTCAGACTCATTCAATAGCACCGCATCCTCTTTCACATCATCACATAAACTTGATCTAATTAGTTAGTGCTGAATTATCACATCGTATCGTGATATGGGTGTGAATCGTATCGTATTGCATCGCAATATGTCACAAATGTATCGTTAATATATCGGATCGGATACTTTGTATCGAGATGCATATCGGATCGGCATTATACCTTAGATGCCCAACCCTACTAAACACATTTAATATTTAAAGTTAATTAAAATTAAATAAATTAAAGTTAAAATTAATTTCAACATTTAATAATTATTTATTTATTTATTTATTGTTGTGAACTCGACCTTCTGGTGAAAAGACAGACTTGTGCCTGGTGATGAACAATGAACTAAATGCCCCACCCCACCCATACATACAGTGCCTTGTGAAAGTATTCATATCCCTTCATTGTTTCACATTTCGTTATGTTGCTGCCTTATATTAAACTGCTTTAAATTCCTTTTTTTTCCCACATCAATCTACACTCCATACACCATAAAGACAAAGCACAAAACTCATTTGCAACAATGTTGCAAGTGTATTAAAAATAAAAACGTGAAATAAGTACATTGCATAAGTATTCATAGCTCAGTTTTTAGTTGACGCAGCCTCAAGTATTTTTGGTATGATGCAACAAGTTTTGCACATCTGCATTTGGCAATTCTACTCCTCACCTCTCTTTACCTCTCAAGCTCTGTATGCTTGGATGGGGCTGGAAGACATTTTTAGGTTTCTCCAGAAATGTTAGATTGGGATCAAGCCCAGGATTTGGCTTTGCCATTCAAGGACATTCACAGAGTTGTCTATAAACCACTCTTGCTGTGAGCTTATGGGTCGTTGTCCTGTTGGAAGGTGAACCTTCTGCCCAGTCTGAGGTTCTGAAGGTTTTTATTAAGGCTATTTAATATTATGCTGTGTTAAGCTATCCTTCTACTCTGACAACTCCCATCAGTCCCTGCCACTGAAAAACAGCCCAACAGCATGAGACTGCTGCCACCACACTTTACTGTTGGGATGCTACTGTGCAGGTATTGAGCAGTGTCTGGTTTCCTCCATACATGATGCTTGGAATTGATACTCATCGGATTAGAGAACTTTGTTTCTATCAATTTGAGAGTTCTTTAAGTGGTTTGTTGAAAATTACAATTGGGTTTGCATGCATCTTCACTGAGGAGTGGATTGAGTTTGGCCACACCAGCATAAAAAACAGATTAGTGGAGTGTTGCAGGGATGTTTGTAAGTTTGTAAGTGTTTGTAAGTTTCTCCCATCTGCATATATGATTATGGAGCTCAACTAGAGAAGATCATCAGCTTCTTGGTCACTAGTCTAACCAAGGCCCTTCTCCATCAATTGCTCAGTTTGGCCAGGAGGACAGTCCTAGGAAGAGTCCTAATTGTTCCAGACATCTTCCATTATGGATATAAGAGGCTACTGTGAACCTTTCAGGCAGCATAATTTTTTTTCTGTACCCCAAATATGTGCCTTGACACAATGCTGTCTTTGAGCTCCGTAGGCAGTTTTTTTTACCTTAGGGCATGGTTTTGCATTTTCATCTGTTGGACCTTTTATTTGAAAGGTGCATGCCTTTCCAAACCATACTCATTCAAATGAATTTGCCACAGGTTAACTCAAAGTGCAGTAACACCTACAAGCAATATGAAGGCTTCTGGCCTAAATTTCAAGTGTCCTGGTAAAGGGTATAAATAATTATGCAATGGAACAATTTCAGTGTTTTTTTATTTCTAATAAATGAGTAAAATTACAAACCTGTTTTGTGGTTTGTCATTAAGTGTATATTGATGTGGGAAAAATGTAATTTGAAACAGTTACGCAACAGTAACGTAAGGCTGCAGTACAACAAAATGTGAAAAATATGACTATACTTTCGCAAGGCACTGTATATTCGATAATCTGTTTCACTCACAGCTCAAAAGAAAAGATCTGTCACAGCTTCCATTGGCAACATTAATGTTAATTTGCTTGTAGAACAGTGTTGTCACTTCCATAAATAACAGAACTAAGTGTTTACAAAGGGATTGAGCATAGGGATTGACAACCGCTGTCAGAAACTGGACAGCTGCCCATTCCAGTGGCAACTCTAATACTGTGGAAGGTTAATTAAACTGGCTAGCCCTTCCATATCCAGTGGCATAAGCTCTGAGCACACTGATAAGTGGAGTCAAAGTTCAACATGGCATCATGTAGGAGGAGTGTCTAACCTGCCACTAGGAAAAGCTTTCTGTTGAGCACAGTAGCCAGTTTCATCCAAAACTGTCATGCAATCTTCTTCCGTCACCTGTGCCCCTGATCTGTCAGCAGCGTTCAGACCAACAAGATTTGGGTGCGTGCACGAGAGATGGAGAGTTTGACCCAGAAAAAAAGCAATAGTGAATGATAGCCAGTGTTTAGGGGTGAGATGAGGGGCAGAGACCACTATTGCCTCCGCTATTGCCTGTGGTTAGTGCAGACCAGGGTCTAATAACAGACGTCCGTTGAACTGCCTGCTGCTTCGGGCAGATGATAGCTTAGAGGAAAGTGACCTTGAGTAGATGTTTGGCTACAATCCCGAAGCCCAAAATGAAGGTGCCAATGGGAAGGGTTTGTTGTAACATAAATGCTTTATCGGCTGACAATATGGCACACCTGAGAGCCACAAGTTGTCCACTTTTATGAAACAACCAAGCATTTATGTGCCTTTCAATGGGACATGAATCGTATGCCTTACACAATTACTCAATACGTCATTGTCTTCAGTTCTGCCAAGAAAAATAATGTATTCCCCTTCTCAACTCACTGAAGGATGGCACATTGTTCCATGACACTCAATCATAGCTTTGATCAGGTGGCACCCGCCAAATACTTTTGATGTTAGAAGACAAGAGACGCCATGCCACCATGTTGCCTTTCAACAGATTTTTTTTTTTTTTTTTTTGCCAACATCACAGCATTACACCTTTAACAGCAAACAAGTTGAAACTTATCAGTGAGGTGGGTTTCAAAGTATAGCATTTCTTTAAAACAATTTCCATAGGGCCTAATGCATTTCCTATCACAACAGATAAATCCATGCCGTCTCATTACCACTGATAAGTCATTTGGTTGAGTTCAGAAGTACAGTATTAGACATTATTGCCTTACTAATGGGCGGTATACTGATGCTGCTTCAGGCATGAAGCCATAATTGCCCCCACTGATGATGCCCAAAGGAAAGAGAAACAATCATTATGTTTCAGTGTGATTTTACAACATAGCAATTAAGTTTTCATAAATTGAGGAGAACAAATTAAACCAGGGATGGGGTTATGGGGAGAACTGAGGAGGATACTAAAACACAGGTGTGAAAATACAAGGTGGGCTAGTAAAATAAGCTTTCTCTCTCATTCAAGGCCTCGTTTTTTAGGAGTTGGGATGTTTGCTTTTTTCTTTATTTCAATTTCTTTACTTTTTTAAATGCTTTGAGAGAAACATCTTTGTTAAGGGACTGTCAATTTATAAATACATTTTTGCAAACTAAACAGAATAGTCTAAATTAATCAAAATGTCATAGGTGTATATGTTGAAAGAAAGTGTGGGAGGGAATGATATTCCCAGGTGTTTTCTTCCAAATGATTCCTTTTCCGTTTGTGAAAATGGCCTTGTGCTGATTTTTTTTTTTTTTTAAATAGCAACAAATGGTATGTAAAGTAAACTTCGCAAGGCATGTAATATTTTTTTCTCCCAAATAATATTGGGTGAAAAATTATCTTCTAAATACATTGGATACAGAGACCAACAACAGTTCAAGGCCTTAGAATTACCTTTTATTACAAACGTCTATGCAAACTCAACAAGTAAGTTCTTCGACACCTTCAACATTTCTCATATTATCACAGTTTATTCGATCTAGTTTAGAAAAAGGTAATAACATATGGCAAGAACTCAGAGTGAAACTGTCAGAACTGTTGATAATGTCAGATAATGACTTTGATAGAAAGGTATGTAATGGATTTCAATCAAACCAAAAATTCAGGC
>NC_133363.1:21204843-21270320 GCF_049309525.1 Garra rufa | reverse complement strand
ATTTAAGTTCATTTTTTTCCTCATTAATGTACACACAGCACCCCATATTGACAGAAAAACACAGAATTGTTGACATTTTTGCAGATTTATTAAAAAAGAAAAACAGAAATATCACATGGTCCTAAGTATTCAGACCCTTTTCTCAGTATTTAGTAGAAGCACCCTTTTGATCTAATACAGCCATGAGTCTTTTTGGGAAAGATGCAACAAGTTTTTCACACCTGGATTTGGGGATCCTCTGCCATTCCTCCTTGCAGATCCTCTTCAGTTCTGTCAGGTTGGATGGTAAACGATGGTGGACAGCCATTTTTAGGTCAATCCAGAGATGCTCAATTGGGTTTAAGTCAGGGCTCTGGCTGGGCCATTCATTCAAGAACAGTCACGGAGTTGTTGTGAAGCCACTCCTTCGTTCTTTTAGCTGTGTGCTTAGGGTCATTGTCTTGTTGGAAGGTAAACCTTCGGCCCAGTCTGAGGTCCTGAGCATTCTGGAGAAGGTTTTCGTCCAGGATAGTTCTATCTTGGTCTCATCAGACCAGAGAATCTTATTTCTCACCATCTTGGAGTCCTCCATGCGGGCTTTCATGTGTCTTGCACTGAGGAGAGGCTTCCGTCGGGCCACTCTGCCATAAAGCCCCGACTGGTGGAGGGCTGCAGTGATTGACTTTCTACAACTTTCTCCCATCTCCCGACTGCATCTCTGGAGCTCAGCCACAGTGATCTTTGGGTTCTTCTTTACCTCTCTCACCAAGGCTTTTCTCCCCCGATAGCTCAGTTTGGCCAGACAGCCAGCTCTAGGAAGGGTTCTGGTCATCCCAAACGTCTTCCATTTAAGGATTATGGAGGCCACTGTGCTCTTAGGAACCTTAAGTGCTGTAGAAATGTTTTTGTAACCTTGGCCAGATCTGTGCCTTGCCACAATTCTGTCTCTGAGCTCTTCAGGCAGTTCCTTTGACCTCATGATTCTCATTTGCTCTGACATGCACTGTGAGCTGTAAGGTCTTATATAGACAGGTGTGTGGCTTTCCTAATCAAGTCCAATCAGTATAATCAAACAAAGCTGGACTCAAATGAAGGTGTAGAACCATCTCAAGGATGAGCAGAAGAAATGGACAGCACCTGAGTTAAATATATGAGTGTCACAGCAAAGGGTCTGAATAGGACCATGTGATATTTCAGTTTGTCTTTTTTAATAAATCTGCAAAAATGTCAACAATTCTGTGTTTTTCTGTCACTATAGGGTGCTGTGTGTACATTAATGGGGAAAAAAAATTAACTTAAATTATTTCAGCAAATGGCTGCAATATAACAAAGAGTGAAACATTTAAGGGGGTCTGAATACTTTCCGTACCCACTGTATTTATATATAATAAATAATATAATCTAAATAACCTAAATAATTTTTGGTTTGACTATATGTTTTTGAAGTTGGCAGAAAAAAAAAACACTTTACACAACACAACAGCATCTTAATCACTTATTTTAACTTAATGAATGTGAGGTTAGTATCTCCAGGGCACACTGATATTTAGTCTAATAATAATAATAACATTACTACTACTACTAATAATGGCATCATTATTATGCAGTCAAAACTAATTACCTCTCATCTGTACATCTTTTGTTCTTTGGCATTGTTTTGAGAGCTTGTTTAGCTGTGACGAGACGAAGAGGGGAACAATGCTCATGGAGTGTGATTTGTTTTTGATGTTCAGAGCGAATAAACCAGGTGTTAACAAGTGCAGACAGACGTGGCAGGGCTGGGGAAATGCTTACAATTCATAATCATAATTACCTCATGAATAATCATGCAAGAAAGATCAGGTACCATGATAATTATTTGACTGAGAAATGAGAAAAAATGAAACCAAAAAAGTTAACTTTTTCCTCCCAATTTAGTTGTACTTCGTAAAGTGTCAGATAAGTCAGTCTTTTTAGGGTAATTGTTATCTTCTTCCAGTGGCGCTGTGATATAAATGGTGAATTGAAGGAAAGCACTCCCTGCCCTCTAATATGTCTGTCTGAACGATGGTCCTTTGAATGCTAACAACACCGAAGGGTGACAGGCCCTCATGCCTTTTTTAAGATGGAGGGATGGAGTGCATGACCTGACTCTTTATCTTGTCCGCTCTCATTTGATTCCCCATTGTATCAGGACAGCTCAATCAAACTATATCGTCCAAAGCCACAATAGAGCACTGGATGAAATGGGAAGGGTGAACGCCGCACCAAGGCTGTGATAAGGGTTGACGAGCGACACTGTCTTCTTCTACCTGCACCTGGTCATTATCACCTAGTTGAGATTCTTCCATGCTGTGGCTCTGTCTGACAATCACACTGTTTTAAATCACCTCAGCAGATGTACCTATTATTATTAGTGAGAACAGATGTTTGACGCAGCCTGGAAGATGCAATCTGTTAACACTGTACTATGAAGCACATGAATAATAACTCCTTGCTTTGACTGTATATGCAAAAGCTTTACATTAAGAAACTTCTCAGTTACTACCAGAGTGTGCAGCATCTACATGCAATAATGCATCAGCAGCTACTGTATAGTACTGTATAGACTTCAGTGTGTTTAAAATAAGAGGACGTTAAATGGTTTAAAATAAGAAGAATAAATATATGTGTTACATGTCACCTGATGTTTCATGTCTTTTGCCTTTGTTTTGCACTGTTCTGATTTGGTTTCTCCCTCTGTCTTCCCCCGTCTGTTTGTGATCATTTGGTTTAGTCCTTGTTTCATCGTTATCTGTATCACCTGTGTTTCATGATTAGTTCCCCTTTATAAGTCTGTCTTTGAGTTTTTGTCCTTTGTCCGGTCATTAATGTTCACTAGTGTGTGTGTGGATGTCTCCTGTCCTGCTAAAGTGTGATATTAAAGCTATTATTGTTGGAATCCTGTTTCCCGTCTCGTCGAACCAGCACGACCCGTAACAGAATGACCGGAACCAAAGTAAGTGCTGAGGAACGGCTGTGGGGTTTGCGGCAGGGCGGTCGGGAGTTGGAGAGGTATGTGGCTGAATTTACCGAGCTGTATCATCTGTTGAGCTGGCCCGACGCATCAATCAGCGTTGTATTTCTGTTGGGGCTGGACAAGGACATTATCCGTAGTGATCTGTCCGTTCACGATCTTTCGTTCTTGGATTTTGTCAATGTTATTCTTTGTTTGAACGGCTCTAATTTTGAGCTAACCCAAATAGATCCTTGTCCAGTCCCCTCAGATGCACGTTGCGTCGCGCCAGCTCAGCCAAAGCCGGTGTTCACCACATGCCTCGCCAACGGCTCAGACCACCTGCCACGCCCCGAACGTCCTGTCACCCTACAAAGCTCCGTGGCCTTCCTCAGCACTGTTCCGCTGACTGCCGCCACGCCGGTGTCTGCACGCAAGATGGCCGCCACCACGATAGCGTCAACACCAAAGATGGCCGCCGCCACGCCAACACCTAAAGCCCAAAAGGCTGCAACACTCAAATCCGCACGCAAGAGGGCGACAAAGCCCAAGACTGCACGCGAGATGAACTCTGTTCCTAATTCCCCGGCCAAGATGGCCGTTGTTCCTGATTTCCCAGCCGAGATGGCCACAGTTCCTGATCTTCCTGTCAAGATGGCCACAGTTTCTGATTTCCCGGTCAAGATGGCCACAGTTCCTGATTCCCCGGCCAAGATGGCCGCAGTTCCTGATTTCACGGCCAGGATAGCCGATGTTCCTGATTTCACGGTCAAGACGGCCACAGTTCCTGATTTCCTGACAGAGATGGCCACAGTGCCTGATTTCCCGGCCAAGAGGGCCGCTGTTCCTGAGTTCCTGGCCGAAATGGCCTCTGTTCCTGATTTCCCGGCCAAGATGGCCGCCGTTCCTGATTTCCTGGCCAAGATGGTCGACGTTCCTGATTTCCCGGCCAAGATAGTCGACGTTTCTGAGTTCCCGGCCGAAAAGGATGCAATGGACCTTATGGATATGGCACTGCCCATGGAGTTCACGGCCCCAATCCTCTCGCCAGAATCTCCACTGGTCCTGTCCTGCCGTCCAGAGCCTCAGCTGGTCCCGTCCAGCCATCCAGAGCCTCAGCTGGTCCCGTCCAGCCATCCAGAGTCTCAGCTGGTCCCGTCCAGCCATCCAGAGTCTCAGCTGGTCCCGTCCTGCCGTCCAGAGTCTCAGCTGGTGCCGTCCAGAGTCTCAGCTGGTCCCGTCCAGCCGTCCAGAGTCTCCGCTGGTCCTGTCCAGTCGTCTAGAGCCTCCGCTGGTCCCATCCAGTCTTCCAGAGCCTCCGCTGATCCAGCACAGCCTTCCAGAGCCTCAGCTGGTCCCGTCCTGCCGTCCAGAGTCTCAGCTGGTCCCGTCCAGTCTTCCAGAGCCTCAGCTGGTCCCGTCCAACCGTCCAGAGTCTCAGCTGATCCAGCCCGGTCTTCCAGAGCCTCCGCTGGTTACGACCGGTCTTCCAGAGCCTCAGCTGGTTCCATCCAACCGTCCAGAGCCTCCGCTGGTTACGCCCAGCCTTCCAGAGCCTCCGCTGGCCCAGCCCTGCCTTCCAGAACCTCAGCTGGTCCAGTCCAGCCTTCCAGAGCTGCCTCCAGAGCCACCTCTGCCAGACGGTCCTTCCAAGCTCATGAATTCCCCAAAGAAAATTTTTTGGGGGGGCTACATACCCCTAGCCAACGTGGCCGGGCCGAGGACTGAGGCCAAGGCCACGGGGGCTGCCCAGCCATGGCTAGTTGAACTGTCTGCACGGCCATGGCTTCCTGACCCACCATGGCCTTATGAACTGTTTGCACGGCCATGGCTTCCTGTCCTGCCATGGCCTTATGAACTGTCGGCACGGCCATGGCTTCCTGACCCGCCATGGCCTTATGAACTGTCTGCACGGCCATGGGTTCCTGACCCGCCATGGCCTTATGAACTGTCTGCACAGCCATGGCTTCCTGACCCGCCATGGCCTTATGAACTGTCTGCACGGCCATGGCTTCCTGACCCGCCATGGCCTTATGAACTGTCTGCACGGCCATGGCCTCCTGATCCCCCTGACCCGCGATGGCCCCCAGAACTGTCTCCCCGGCCATGGTCTCCTGATCCGCCATGGCCACGTGAACTATTGGCCAGGCCATGGCCACGTGAACTATTGGCCAGGCCATGGCCTCCTGATTCCCTTGACCTGCCCTGTCTCCCTGATCCGCCCTGGAGGCTGGAGGGGGAGGTAATGTTACATGTCACCTGATGTTTCATGTATTTTGCCTTTGTTTTGCACTGTTCTGATTTGGTTTCTGTCTGTTTGTGATCATTTGGTTTAGTCCTTGTTTCATCGTTATCTGTATCACCTGTGTTTCATGATTAGTTCCCCTTTATAAGTCTGTCTTTGAGTTTTGTCCTTTGTCCGGTCATTAATGTTCACTAGTGTGTGTGTGGATGTCTCCTGTCCTGCTAAAGTGTGATATTAAAGCTATTATTGTTGGAATCCTGTTTCCCGTCTCGTCGAACCAGCACGACCCGTAACAATATGTAAATATATGATGTATAATAAAAACAATGAATACAAAATAATTATTGAAAAATCTCACTGGAATTAGAGAGTCATCACATTGTGGATTTCATTCAGTATGATTTGTTGACCAGTCATAAGGGTCTTTTTTTTATAGAGATTTATACATCATCTGAAAGCTTTCTATTGATGTATGCTTTGTTAGGATAGGATAATATTTGGCTAATATACAACTATTTGAGAATCTGGAATCTGGAAATCACCTTTAAAGTTGTCCAAATGAAGTTCTTAGCAATGCATATTACTAATCAAAATTTAATCGTTGATATATTTACAGTAGGAAGTTTACAAAATATCTTCATGGAACATATTTTCTTAATAACCTAATGATTTTTGGCATAAAATAATAATAAATAATTTTGACCCATTCAGTGTATTTTGGTCATTGCTACAAATATGTGCTACTTATGACTGGTTTAGTGATCCAGGGTCACATTTGGGCAAATGTATCTGGCTGAATTCTAGCATACTAAACATTTCATTTTTGCCATAAACAGAAATTGCAGAAATAATAAGACAATATGCTATGATATCCCAAATTGAGCATACATAAAATATACATACACTGACCAGGCATAAAGTTATGACCACCTTCCTAATATTGTGTTGGTCCCCTTTTTGCTGACAAATCGAGGCATTAACTCCACTGGAACCCTGAAGGTGTGCTGTAGTATCTGGCACCAAGATGTTAGCAGCAGATCCTTTAAAATAGTAGTTTACAGATTTTCAGATAATGTACTCACCCCCTTGTCATCCAAGATGTTCATGTCTTTCTTTCTTCAGTTGTAAGGAAATTATGTTTATTTTTGAGGAAAACATTTCAGGATTTCTCTCCATAAAATTTACTTCTATGATGCCCCTGAGTTTAAACTTCCAAAATGCAGCTTCAAATGGCTCTAAACGATCACAGCCGAGGAAAGAAAGGTCTTATCTAGCAAAACAAACAGCTATTTTACAATTTATATACTTTTTAACCTCAAATGCTTGTCTTTTCTAGCTCTGTGTGTACTCTGTGTAGAGATTAAAAAGTGTATAAATTGTAAATGTTTTTAGAAAATAAACAATCGTTTCGCTGGATAAGACCCTTCTTCCTCGGCTGGGAAAATTTAGAGCCCTTTGAAGCTGCATTTAAACTGCATTTTGGAAGTTCAAACTCGGGGGAACCACAGAAGTCCATTATATGGAGAGAAATCCTGAAACGTTTTCCTCAAAAAACGTAAGTTCTTTACGACTGAAGAAAGAAAGACATGAACATCTTGGATGACGAGGGCGTGAGTATATTATCTGTAAATTTGTGTTCTGAAAGTGAACTACTACTAGTCCTGTAAGTTGCGAGGTAGGACCGACATGGATCGGACTTGTTTGTTCAGCACATCCCACTGATGTGCAATTGGATTGAGATCTTGGGAATTTGGAAGTCAATTGAACACTGCAAACTCATTGTTGTGCTCCTCAAACCATTCATGAACCTCTTGATTTGCGGCAGGGTGCATTATCCAGCTGAAAGAGGCCACAGCCACCAGGGAATATTGTTTCCATGAGTGGGTATACATCAGGGGTTCTCAACTCTGGCCTGTGTGTCAAAGTAACATCCGCATGGATGGCAGGAACCAAGGTTTCTCAGCAGAACATTGCTTAAAGCATCACACTGCATGTGCCAGCTTGCCTTCTTCTCATAGTGAATTCTGGTGCCATATGTGGACAGGGGTCAGCATGGGCACCCTGACTGGTCTGCAGCTATTCTGACACCTTTCCATCAGAACCAGCATCTTCTAACTAACTTATTGAACAATTTAAGCTACAGTAGCTGGTCTGTTGGATCGGAAAATACAGGCCAACCTTCGTTGCCCAGGTGCATCAATGAGCCTTAGCCTCCCATGACTCTGTCACTGGTTCACCACTGTTCCTTACTTGGACCACTTTGGATAGATATTGACCACTGCAGACCAGGAACACCCCACAAGAGCTGCAGTTTTAGAGATCCTCTGACCCAGTCGTCTAGCCATCACAATTTGGTCCTTGTCAAACTCACTCAAATCCTTACGCTTGCCCATTTTTCCTGCTTCTAACACAGCAACTTTGAGAACAAAAATGTTCAATTGCTGCCTAATATATCCCACCCACTAACAGGTGCCTTGATGAAGACATAAACAGTGTTATTTACTTCATCTGTCAGTGGTCATAATGTTTTGCTGATTGGTGTATGTGCAGTATACTGTATATACAGTGGAAATAGTAGTATCAAGTACTAAGGATGTGGCCAACAGTGCCAAGTGTTACTCCTTGGGATTTTAACCAAACATGAGTCAGGATCTCATCCAAATGGATGTGGCTTTTTACAGTACAGCAGGGCTTTTAGGTCTTACAAAGATTACAGGGTGAGCGCCCCCTTCTGGTGACTTCCAGCAGCAGCCTTAGTTTTCCCTGGAGGCGTCCATACAGGTTCTGACCAGGCTGAATGTGGCTTAACTTTAGTAATTAACCAACCAGGAACAAGGTGATCTGGGTCAGTCAGAGAGACCAAACTTTCTTTGTCTTTCTGTCTTTTAAAGTACAATCTTTTAAAACTTATAGATCAGAATTAAATTAAATTTCTGATAAAAATTTACACACAGGACGTTCTGCTGTCTCACAAGACTTAATAACAGTGTGTCCTCAACTCTGCCAATTCAGAGTGCTTATACCCAGAGACATCATTATTAAAAAATCAGAAATCACAATGTCAGTTTTGGATGATAGTGATTTAGCCGCTGTACAGGCACAATACTTATTATATCAGAATAAATATGTTGGTACATACTTTTCATTTTGTAAATGGTTTTCTGATGTACAGCACATAAATTTGAGTGACAAACCAGAGCAATGTAGTATAGATAAATCCACATACTCTAGGTGGCTTAATAATCATGTTAAGACAACAATTTTAATATATGTAGCCATCTTAAATATATTTTATGACAGTGAAAGAATAAAAAAAGCTGCATTAAAGCTCAAGCTGTCAGGTTTCTCTGTATAAATAGGGGTGTGTACAGCTGGTTAATGAGAGGTCTGTATTCTAGGTCTCTAAAAACAGTTGTTTTATTGTGTTTAAACTTGATTTTCAGGATGGCACATTTGGCATTTTTCAAAAATCCTGCTTTGGTTTCAGGTAAGAGAGTGTTATTTTTCTGCAAGTAATGAAAAGCTGGAAAGAAAAGGTTTGGAAGGCCAAAATATGGAGATAGTTTGGTCATGTTTTATGTAAATGACATGAATCAAAAATCAACAAATTATTTCCCAACAAGGTTAAGAAAAAAGTTGTACATGCGCATATGTTGTGAATTAGGCAGTTTTGTCCATAAGAAGTTCTCCTACAAATATGAAAATAATCCACATAATTATTAGGCTAGTGAACCCCCCCCCCCCACACACACACACACACACACACACACACACACACACACAAACACAAACACACATTTAGCTATCTGTTTAGAAAACCGAGTAACAATTCTGCATAGACTAATTATAAAATTCTGGATTTGTTTTTTCACTTTTATTCCTTTCTACCCTATTAAACCTTAAGGCCAAGTTAAAAGTGTATTTTAGTACATATAAAACTCTTTATTTGCAGTTTATTTGAAAGAACTCTGTGATAAGACTGCGGTACTGCACCGAGTGAGGTTGACGTTAAAACTCCCGAGGTGGTATAACGGTGTGAAAACCGCTCTTAAAACACAGTGGTATTAAGATAGGTGATAAATTTGACAAGTCGAACAGGGCCTTTCATGATTAATGTTGTATTATTTATGGCCCCTTACTTGAGCTGCCTCTAAAATATTGGTCCACGTGGAATACTGCACTTAATAAAAAGTGAGCAGAGGAGGCGGTGAGGACGACGTATTTGTATTATACAGGGCTTTCCGTGACACAATGAGGCACTGCTTTCATATAAGGACAGAAGAGAGTTTAAAGACTGGATTACCTGCGTTTTTTTCTGAGATGGCATATTATCAATCTAGATCACATGTTAGTAGAGTAGAGAACAGGAGGAGTGTATCTAAACTGTCACTGATATTTAAACTGTATAGCCTATACTCTACATCCTATTTGTTTTAAATTTGCCCTGTTTTTGTTCCAAAATAGACTTTTTTTTTTTGTAACTTGTGTATGAACCCTATGTTTAAGCTATTGTTTCTCATTAAATGCATGTTTGAGCCAACAAGTATTTTATCTTTTTTTAATTAATACTGATTAATACTATTTTTAAAGCAAAAAAAATATAAAAAATATAACATATCTCCTCGATTAACAGCAATGTGGAAGCTGGTGTAAAGGTACAGGTGAGAAAGTCTATCTATCTATCTATCTATCTATCTATCTATCTATCTATCTATCTATCTATCTATCTATCTATCTATCTATCTATCTATCTATCTATCTATCTATCTATCTATCTATCACTAGTTCTTCGTCTCTATCAATATGTCATATCTATTTCCAATTCTCTCCTTCTCATCTTGTCCTCTAGTGAATAAAGGGTTAGTTCACCCAAAAATGAAAATTAGCCCATGATTTACTCATCTTCCAGGTATCCTAGTTGTATATGACTTAAACCAAGTCTCCTCTTGGTTTATATCGTAATCATCCAACATTTTCCTTTACAAATCCTTGTTTTGAACTTCTAATGCGTGACTGTTGTTTTGTTTTGCTCTCTCCACAGCGCGTTCATGTTCGTCACTTCTGCGTAGCTCATGCGCAACGCCAACGTATCACGTCATCCGCCTGGAGCTGCTTCTGTGTACGACCAGTTGACGCAAGCTAGATTAAAGTGATTCTTACATTTTAAATATGTATATTTTTCCTTACAAAACGCATCGAGCCACTACAGGAGACTTTTATTCACCCCCTGGAGCCATGTGACACACATTTTATTATGGATGGATGCACTTTATTGGACTTGTTCTGGACTGATGAAGAGAAACATCTGCCCATGCCATTCTAAAGCTTGGAAGTGCCAGGATAATTTATGACTCTGATTGAATTCATCTGAACAAAGGAAGTCATATTCACCTAGGATGCCTGGAAAGTGAGGGCTAACTTTCATTTTTGGGTGAACTAACCCTTTAATGGTCTAATAAGCATCAGCATCAGATTTTTTTTTCTACTGCACAAGCCAGTTCACTCAGCACAGTACATATGTATATAAATACACATTGTCTGGCCAGGGACAGTGTTTACAGTAATGGCTCAAATAGGCATACCTAATAGAAAACTGCACATCATGTCAACACATGCTGTATTTTTATAGCTACAGTATACTGTACACATGTAACATAAATAACTGCTCAGCCTAAACTGAGCTACATGAAACGCATTCTTGCCAGTTGTGTTGCTCATAGCCGAGTAAATTACAAGCACTAGTCTTTAACAAAAGATCCCAGGGGCAACATGTGTGGCTCAGATATAAGCCCTCACTGAACTTGTGTTTGAATGTGAATGTGTGTGTCTATGTGTGCAGGTGTAAATTGTTGTGAAATATCCCTGCATTGCTGGGGCTGTTAAATTATTCAGGGAAACAGTGCACATTTGCTGAGGGAGTATGGACCGAGGGTGGATGTTTTGGGTGTGTGTGTTTGTGTTTGTGGGAGTGTTTGTTTGCGTGGGTGGTAGTCAACTTCAAGAGACAGATGTGCGAAGGTGTGAGCAAGGGAGTGTGCATGTGTGTGTGCAAGAGTGTGCCAGTGTCATGATAGTGATGAACAGCTCTTGCCCCTCAAAAATGTCATTATGGTGGACTCACTCATGGGAAAGTGTTGGGAAATCAACTTAGTTTTATTGTAACTAGGCAACCAAGATAGACTAGATCAATGTGTATGCTGGTGAGAAGCTTTGTTTGTTTATCCTTCCTTCTTGCTTTTTTTCTTTCTTTCTTTCTTTCTTTCTTTCTTTCTTTCTTTCTTTCTTTCTTTCTTTCTTTCTTTTTCTTTCTCTGTTTTTCACCCATTGCATGTCTGTGAGTCATACACTGACGTGTTTTGATAGCGTTTACACTATTCTAGGAAATCATTCTACAGTTGACTGACTTTTAGTCATCTCTGCACATTAAGCTTGGATAGGAGAAAATGTTTTAACAAAAAAATTACACACAGTGGCATTGTACTTAGCAAGACAGGGAACAGGAGGAAGCAAGAAAGAGACTGACAGAAAATCTTGTACAAAGAATTATTTTTCCTTATCTTATTTATAGCACAGTTCAAATTTCTTAATCACTTCGCCGAACTACTTACATGGATTCACATTTCATGTTCCATTCGCACAGAGAAATTGCTCATTATAATTGCCCTTCGAGGACATCAAATGTTGACAGAGGTCATCAGAGGTCTGACACACACACACACACACACACACACACACACACACACACACACACACACACACACACACACACACACACACTCTCTCTCTCTCTCTCATTTTCAGACACACTTGCAGTGTCAGCAGTTATACCCGTATCAGCACAAACATTGAGCTCTCTTATTTTCTCCAAACAAAAACCTGGATTTATGTTCAAGTCTTTGACTCACATCACAGCCTTAAGTGCTATAATGTTCAAAAGTCTCCTCCACGCAACCTTCTCCTCTTCCTTTTTTTGCTCTTTTTTACCTTACACACCACTTTCCCTTCTTCATTTTAATCATCTTCTTTGTCATGTTAATATTTGATGCATTCTCTTTATCTCCCTCTTTGTTATTCAGCTGCGGCCGCATTAGAGCCTGTGTTTGTTGCTTTAGTAGAGATGCAAGCTCTCCCAGTGTAGAACAGAAACCTCATCCATGTGAGATTGTCCCTTCCCAATCCATGCCATCAAAGTCTGTGGCATGTAATTTATGTTAAACTCGACTGACAGCAACACAGGATTTTTCAGGATTCACCCTTCCTAAATCATGAAAGGATCCCTGAAAGTGCAGTCTCTGATTATAAATTTTACATTTGAGCATTGTCACAATAGCAAGAGTGTGATGTTGAATATCATTCTGTTATACTGTTTCACTGAATAGTGAAAGTAGAACAAAGAGTAATCAACCAGTAGTGGTGTTTGAGCAAATCGATTGAGTGAATGATTCACTGACTCACTTGTAAAGACATTCTCTTGTTAAGTTCCTCAGTGGATCTGTGTTTTTGAATGAATCAGTTGAGTGATTGATTATATGCTGATAGTATAGTATGTCCACATTTACAGTATTCATATAACGGTAGACAAAAAGTCCCTGGATGACTGATTACTTCTGGCAAGATTCTGAAGTTTGCATCCAATTGACACTTTACTATCCCTTGAGGCCACGGGGTTGTAAAGCCATCTGTCAATTTCCTGAATGAATCAGTGTTCTGAACAAATTACCAATAATTGAAATTATAAATACGTTTTTTTTTTACAAGTGGATGAAGGACACTATTTTTCATTTATGTAAGTGAAGACAGAAAAATAAAGTAAACTGTGACATATTATACCAAAAAAAATACCAGTAAAATTGTTAAAAATTTGGGACCAGAAATTTGATTTGACACTTTGACCTGGCCATGTTTTGTTACCTTTCTATCAAAGTCATCTGACATTATCAAGATATATCAGTGTTCTGAACAAATTACTAATAATTGAAATTATAAATAAGTAAAATATTCTGTCCTGAGTAAGGCTGTGTCAAGCCGAAATGTGTCGATCAACAATTTTTTATGAAAATTTGTAGCACAACCAGTCATTTAATCTTTGAAGAATACTTGAGTAATTGATTCAATGACTCACTCATACAAACAATTATTTTGTTAAGTAACAAAAATAATCTGTGTTTTTGAATGAACCAGTTGAATGACTGATTCAATGACTCACTCATAAAGACAGACATTTGATTTTTTCAATCAGTGTTGTTCATATACAGTCAAACCAAAAATTATTCAGACACCAGATACAATGTGTTTATATTTTAATGTTTTTTTACCAGTAGGTGCAGGAAACTATGGCCTGGTTTCACAGACAGGGCTTAGACTAAACTAGGATTAGGCCATAGTTCAATTAGAACGTTTAAGTCATTTTTTGATAAACGTGCCTTAAAAACATTACTGGTGTTACTGGTGGAGACAAAACAAAGGCACTGATGTATTTTAAGATCAGTCAGTGAAAGCTGAAAACAGCTCAAACTTACATTTTCGTCTGGGAGTAGGGTTAAGCCTTGTCTGTGAAACCGGGGGTATAGTTCATTTATGTAAGGACTGCAAAACAAAGTAAACTGTGACATATTATACCCAAAAATTACCAGTAAAATTGATAAAAAATTTGGGACCAAAAATTTGATTTGACATTTGTCCACCTGACCATGTTTTGTTACATACATTTCTATCAAAGTTATCTGACATAATCAAGAAAAATTTGTTCTGACACAGTTTAACTCTTGAGTTCTTGTCATATTCTATTACCGTTTTCTAAACTATAGCAAATAAACTGTGATAATGTTAGAAATTTGAAGGTGCCTGAATAAATTTAGGTTTGACTCTAATTTGTTTGTGATTATAAAGATGAATTTGTTCTGAAACAGTTTAACTCTGAGTTCTTGTCAGACTCATTGTGCAAACAAAAATCTCACTGGAATATTAATTAAATTAAACTAAAATTAAAATTAAATTAAATTATTAATGGCAAAATTAATGTTTGGAAATATAAACTGATATTTCCTAATAACACACTACAGCAAACAATATAAATAACCTACTTTAAACCATTTTTTTTAGCTGGTGAAAATACAAATGGCCTAAGATTTTTGCAAAGTACTGTATATATAGAATAGATTGAGTAAAAGATTTATTTGCGAAATGTATAACTCACTAATAAAGAATTGTCACTTGTTGCCATCATCTGGCATAACAATATACAGTAGGATACAAAATAAAGAGTCAATTAAACACCCCCATTGCTAACTTACAGACAGACTGTCTGTTTGGATTGTGTTAATAGACAATCAGATTGATACAAACAGTAAAAGTTCCCTTGAAACACCACTTGCCCAATCAAATTTGAGGACCGGAACTAACTGTTGTATAATTGAATCCTAAAGACAAAGGAAAGTTTACCTAGAGCAGATGTGGACCATTACGGTGGTTATAATGGAATCCTTACCATCTTCTATTGTCTGTCAGTGGGTTGTCTCCTGAGACTAATCTGGGATTCATTGTGAAGTAGATAAGGGTTTGATTTGTCTAAGGAGTTGGTCCATGATCAGTGTAACAGTGCAGAACGTTTCTGGTGAACTGATCTTGTGATAATTGCCAGTTGGGAAAAATGTAAGTAAAATCTCAGAGCTGAACAGATTGTGTCTCTTATACTTGTCATTGCTTGTCTCCCATACTGTGCAAGGACTCCCTTAACAAACTGTAAAAATGGGAGGCTTATTTACATGGTCTTAGGCGTTTTTCTGTTGGAAACGTGGGTGTTAGGAAAGACTGAGCTCCCATCTGACACCAAATGACATTTGAGTTCACCTGATGCAGGTTTGAATATGAGTCAGAAACAAGTCAGAGAGGACTCTACTGTACAAGATGAGATCCTGATGACCCATGTGTGTGTGTGTGAGTGTGTGCGTGCACATGCATCCTACTGTACACCCAAGTGTTGGTTGGTTATCCCAGCTCAAGGTGCATGTAGGGTAAATTATGCAAACAAGGCAGAGCATCTGTTTTTCCTATGCATAATGTATGTGGCACATGATGAACCTGAGAAGGCGCTCTGCTCTTAAGTAGTTTATCTGAAACCTTTCCATATGACCTTTCTGCTTATACCTGCCAAGATGACGCACCACCTTATGTTTACTGCTGAGCTACAAGATATTACTTATCATACAGCACATTGTCATTTAGCGACAACGTTTTTGGAATATTCGACTGTTCTTTCAGGAATTATGCCAGGTTGGAGTAAAATTGATGTGCTGACCCTTGTATTAAATTTAATTTCCTCCATAATAATTAGTCATATGCGACTTTAATACACAAAATAAGGATATTTTAAGCGCATTTTTTTTCATCACAAGTAGAGGAAGGACTGTACGGATGTCCTTTTAACCTCAGTGCTCTGCATTAATTTTGCTGATGCATAGCAGATAATGATTTATGTTTTATACGAGACGTTTGGTATCCTAATTGACCTAATGAGATGATTTTTCACTTAAACTTAATGGAGCAAAGTTCTCGTGCTCATTAAATCATTATGAACCACAGTCTTTCTTCAGAAACAAATAACTTGATGTTATTTTTAGCCATACTTTGGTGAGAAAAGTGTCTGTTATCCGTACGCTGTTATTAATTCATTTCTTGACAGGAAGCATTAGAGTGCTCCCCTGTCACTGTGAAACCATCTGTTAATCAGCACTTTTGTGACTGCCGGCATATGTCTAGAATCAAAGCCTATGAACATGAGCACTGCCATCTCAAAGGTTTACAGTATCAATGGACTACAATGGATCTGCTTGGAAAAACCTGAACGTTAATTAATAGTGGAAGACGGAACAGTCAGGAATGGGCTAGTGGAGGTTAGGACATGTATGCACATTGTACGTGATTTTTACAAATATTTTAATGTTTTATTTTAAATCTTTTAAATGAAAATACACTATTGTTTAAAGGTTTGGGCTGCATTTATTTGCTCAAAAATACAGTAAATATAGTATAATGATTCTTTAGGGTCTTAAAGGGGTCATATGATGTTGCTAAAATAGCATTATTTTGTGTATTTGTTGTAATGCAATGTGTTTATGCAGTTTGAGGTTCAAAAACATATTATTTTCCACATACTGTACATTATTGTTGCTCCTCTATGCATTTTTACAAAACTCATCGTTGATGGAAAATGAGGTGTTCTCTGATTGGCCAGCTATCCGGTGCATTCTGATTGGCCGAATACCTCAAGCGTGTGACAGACGCCCCTTACCTTTCTCGGCGCGACAAGACAAAAACAATAAAAGCCATTATAAATGAGGCATTTGTTGTATCCAATGGGGACATAACTACTGATTATAATGACTCATACTGTCTTTTAACATGTTGCGTTGCGCCGCGTCATGTAAACATAACACCATGTCTGCATTTGCGATCATAGAATGAGAAACAACAAGCATTACTCTACACTGCTCAAAACTCGCATTTGAATAGTCAGTACTAAATTCTTTAAATATAAAAATACACTTACAGGCCGTCAATCAGAAGCGCAGACTGTCCTTGCAACATTGTTATTGCCCAACTTTAGCCTTAACACTTTGTGTACAGCTGGCATTGTAAGCTGCTCTCCCAGGTTCAGGAAACAGTCTTCCGTGAAATGCGTATCACCCACTCGAATATTTGCATTGTACTGTTCTGGAACAGTGTTGTGAATATAACTTAACCACTGATTTCTAGTTGACTCTTCATTTTGAAGGCCAAACTAAGTATTTTCGCTTTTGCAATGAAACTGTGTCTCCACAACATGGCGGCTGCAACATTACTACAGCCGGTAAAAGTTACGTCTTCTTTCTCCATGGGCGGTGTTACGCTAATCTACTCACCCTGTGAAGTGGACAAATGGGGGCGTGTTTGAACGAGCCGTTTTAGGGAGGTGTGGATGAGTCTTAACTTCTGTAATAAATATCTATTTGGATTTGAGTCTTTGCAACTTTACAGATCTTATCTATGCACAAACAGCTTGTAACAATCCAAAGACAAAGGAAAAGAGAAACTGCATCATATGACCCCTTTAATGAAATTCTAGAAGATACTTTGGTTAAAATTTCTCAAAGGTAGTGTAAAACAACACCCTTTTTACCATGTCAAAATCAGCTCTTTGCACAGCAACCCATTTTGTTGCATGGCTCTTTAAATGCTAATGAGCTCTGCTAACCACGCCCCTCTCTTCTGTGGGGTGATGAGCCATCCTGTTTACTTAAAGTCGCATTTAGCCGTGAAACTTGCAAACTAGCACATTATTAGGAAAAGCAATTTGCAAAGATTCATAAAAAACCCTTATACTCACTTCTTCTGTAGGTCAAGCTAGATCACGTATGATTGCACAAACATCGACACATTTAGGTAGATCAGAACTTGTGAAAGGAAGAAAAAAAATCAATTATTTCTCTGAGCACTGTGGCTGGGTGAGCAAGGACACACAGTGGATGTGTCAAGAGACCTTAAAGAGACTGTAAAAGTTTAAATAAGTACTAAAAAGAGGAAACAGAGTGTCCATTAGAGTGTCCCATGTCCCACATAGCCATACCGGTAGTAAGAGTATCACACTCCATAGTATAATATTGCCTGCATTTTCCACTATTTAATATTTTACATTCTTTGTAAACACATCTCTACAGTCGTTCGCCACACCCACTGTTTTTGTCCTCCTCCCCCCACCACAAAACTCTTAGTTTGGACAGTTTGGCAGTAGTTGATATGCTGCCAGGATTCTTTTCTGAAAATCAATAGCAAAATGCAAATGAATAATTTCTTTTCTCCCAGGGAAGCAAAGAAATGAATACATATTTATGTCAGAGGGATATGTAATTTGATCTTCAAAGTTAACGATATTGTATTGTGGAGGTCACATCACAGTGGGACTGAGTGCTAGACTGGGGCACACGAATCATATTGTTATGAAGCCTGTAGGGAGATAAAGGCAGTAGCCTTAAAGGAAAGAACAAAAAAGAGAAACCAAATTGTACTGATTTATAGAGTTATAGTCTGGAAATGTGGCTCTTTCCAGAGGATAACAGCATAATATATGAAATGGCAATAAATTAAGGCTGGTGGCATATTATGAAAGTAAATTTAGCGTGGATCACTATGAATGTGTAATATACCTTGCAGCTCACAATGTAAACCAAAGTTAGCGGGAATTAGTTCTAGCTAGCTGACTTGAGAAACCAACTGGAATATGCATGAGTTCGTCTAGAGTAATAAGCATGCTACACGTTTTATTGGAGTTTTTTTAATGTCGCCAATGGAGTGTCATTTCCACACATGTTGGCTCGCATGATTTGAAAAGCTAGCCAGCTCTTGATAATATGAGAGACTGTTCCATAATCAAAGCCCCCAAACCAGAGAGATGAAAGGAGAGAGGCTGCAAAGCCTGTCTGACATGTGTACCAAGCCCCTTCCTTCACTCTCCTTTATTTCCCTTCTTTTCTCAGAGAGAGAAAAGGAAGGGAAGAGAGTATGAAAGAAAGAGAGGGTGAAGACAGAGAGACGCAGAGAGGAGAGGGCGGAAAGCAAAACCATCACGCTGTGAGTTTTGTCACCTATTAAGGAAGAAAAAAATCTTCATCTCCTTGCTCTTCTTGGAGGGCTGATGCACTGCAATGATCAATGGACCTCACAGTGGAGGATATCACAATGTCTCTAATTGAAACATCCCTTCAGGGCCTCCTGTGGGGGTCCTGTTTCTTGAATCCCCCTCTAACACAAGCTTGTCCTCACTCAGGACTTTTGTTGCAGGAAGTGGCTGTTATGAAGGGAAGTTGGCTGACTTTCACAAGTCCTGTCAGTTCACTGACACATACTTATATTACTCTAAACAAACAAACAACTAATAATGTATTACAGTTGAGTGCTTCACGTACATACACACGGATACTGTATATGCAAGGGTTGTATTTGGACACTTCTGAACACCTAAAGGCCTGCTGAAAGTTTGAAGCGAAATTTAGGTGCTGCAAACTATTTCATTTGAATGAACGACTGTTCATGCATTAATGCAATTCAGAACGGCATTAAGATTTACTTGCTGTCAATGTGACAATTTTTTATTATTTTTTTTTTTTTGTAGGAGAGGTGTTTTTAATCTCATTCTTATCATGCTGCAAATAAAGATTTGTGCATTCCACATGTCTAGAGCCTACGTGACAAAACTGTATAAAACTTGGTTAAGCAAAACCGACTCTCCAGTCTTTGGACCTTTGTATTTGATGTTGTTTGATATAAACAATAGCAAATACAAAAATCTAAATGACTATTTATATACTATACTTTCTTTGTTCTGTGGTCATTAGAAAAGTTGTGCAGCTCTTTGCCTACTTCTGATTTTCTTTTTTGTATTTTTCTGATTTTCGTCAAATGCCGACCTACTGTCAGATTTGCAATTTATAGTGAATTAGCATTTTGATTCAGCCCATCTGTTTGTTTAGTCTGATCGCATTGGTCAAATCGCTTGCAAAAATCAGACCAAATATTTGTGTCGAACATTTATCTTAGAGTGAGGCTTTAAGCTGTTTTGGCATTGGATGCAAAATATTAAATCAAGTAGCATCTTGCAAACAAATGTTTGCAATTACTCTTAACTCTTCCTCTACCCTTGACTGAATTCCCTGGCTATCCATATGTTTACTTGTTTTATAGTAAAGGACGCTATTATGCATCTTATGAAATAGTACAGAATCTCTGAATCCAAAAACAAATGAAGAAGAAGCAGAAAGAAGTGATGGAAGTGATGGCTTGCATGCATGTAAGCTAACACAATAAGCACACATACAGGAAATTTAGATTTTTATTGCCATTGTTTTAAACAACGAAAGACTGTTTAGCAGCTCACAATGTTTTGTAATAATAATAGACAAATTTAAATAGACACAAATAGATACAAATAAAAATAAAATAGACAAGAAGAGAGGTATTCCAGTAAGTAATATATGGTTATATATACAATGGTTAGTGCAAGACATTGTAGTGAAAACTGGAGCAAATTAAACAAGAACAACAATACAGAGTACAGTATACATACTGGTGAAAATTCAAAACTTCCCAAAATTAACAATTGAAACGTCAAACCGACAAAGAGGTATATGACTGTACAAGCTTTGGAAGCATCGGTGGACTTGATCTGCACAATCTCTGTTCTTTCTTTTGATATATTGTATGTTAAGATATCCATATAATAAAATATTCTGTGGGGCGCATGAAAATTTGTTGAAATTATCAAAAATTCTGGTACTGGCTGGGCATTTTTTTTAAAGGCTGGGGTAAAAGAGCATTTGGCAGTACTTAATGAAAAAAAAAATGTATATATATATATATATTTCGGTAAGAGACCATTCACACAACACCACCAAAATGCTGTTAAATTCCGTCATGTGCAACAAAGTATAGTGACCAGCATATAAGGTAATGATCAAACAGAATGTGTTTTTTGCTCTTATAAACCCGAGACATGCATAGTATCTAACTGCAGAGCCGCAGCGCTGATAAATGAGAATGAAGGCTGGGTCTTGAGGGCAACACTTGAAACAGCTGTAAGACAAGGTGCAATGGTCAAAGATATGCATCAAGTGCATATTTACAAAGAAAAAATAATTTAAACAAGCAGCGTAGCGTTGTAAACAGTGCAGAGTAATCACGTCATCTTTATAGGAATGCTATGATTGGCCAATTTGGACCAAAGCAAACTTCATTTGTCAGTGCGTTTTACATGCTCATACCGGTAATCTTCATTCCGCGTTCATACACAGCATCATTCCTGCAATTTACTGGTAATGTTACAACTACCTTTACTGGTGAATTGCCGGAACAAATTTACTGGTATTTTTGAAAAGGTCCTATTCACACATGATCTATTAACGGTAATTTTACCAGTAATCTATCTATCTATCTATTTATCTATCTATCTATCTATCTATACATACATACATATACATACATACATACATACATACCCAGGAAAGCATTTTCTATTCATGAGCAATCAACAATGACAGCCTCTGTTTGGATGAAACACTAACCACCATCTCATCCTTTTCTAACAGGGCTGACACACAGGCAGCTAACACAGATTGAGAAACCAGTGAACAGTGTTAACCCTCGTCTTCCCATTCACTCACGCGACAGTTTAGGGAAGGGGGAGTCAGAAGTGGATTGACAGCAGAAGGGATTGGTTTAGTAATCAGACAATCAAGATCAGAGTCATTGAACCACATCTTTTTTTTTTCTTTTTTTATGGTTACACAGAGAAAAAGAGAGATGAGGAGTTAAAAAAAGCACTTGCTGATCTAATTCACAATATTGTATTACATATATTTTTCCCTATGAATCTAAAAACTCTAAAAACAAAGGTAGTGGAGATATATCACTACGTGCAAAGACAAAAATTGGACATGGTCTCTTTAAGACACTGAGTTTTTGCAACAGCCTCATTTGCATGCCAGTTTGCATGTGAGGGCTCCCAGGTGTTCAAGTTCACAATCCATCGGTGCGTTCAAATTGCCTTATAGTGCCATGCAAAGTGAAGCCATCTTAAGTTTAGATTCTAAATTGCAGAGAGCGTATTTGTTTAGTCCAAAGGGCACTGCAAACGGCATAAGGATTGATAGATCACTTCACAAGACGTGGAGAGGGAAATTTGCCCATCTGTCACTTCGCACCACCTCTCCTACACCAATGCCCTGTCCCAAATGGCACACTTGGTGCGCACTTGCAGTCTTCTATATTTGTGACAGCCGTCTATGAGACCATAGGGGGTGCTTCTTATTTTGCATTGAACATTAATGTGACATCGGTTGTCATAAATTAAATTAACGGTATTATAACTCCTTAATCTGCGAGTTTCATCTATGTGAACTGAATAAATTTTGGTCAAGTGAACCTCTACAGATATTCCCTGCTCAGTGTGGAAGCAGTGAACACTGTGTAGGCCTATAAGTGGAACACAGCTCATGTGTTAAGGAATGTTTGGCATTGATTGATTGATTTATGCTGTTTTTTTTTACCTAGTTTGATGTTTGTCTTTAATTTTAATTCCGTTACATAAGAGTTTACTACTGAAGAAGACTTTTCAAGATATACAGTATGTCACAAAAGTGAGTACACCCCTCACATTTCAGCAACCATTTTAGTGTATCTTCTCAAGGGACAATACTATAGAAAAGAAACTTGGATATATTTTAGAGCTGTCAATGTGCAGCTTGTATAGCGGTATAGATTTACTGTCCTCTGAAAATAACTCAACATACAGCTATTATTGTCCAAATAGCTGGCAACAAAAGTGAGTACACTCTAAGTGATAACAGGAGTATGTTGTTTAACCATGCAAAACCACATGCCCTATTCATCATGTTTATGTTTTTGTCTGCTTGACAGGACCATACAAAGTTGTGTATCTTGTATTAGAGCAGTTAAAATTTGGTGCTTTAAGTACAATTCTCTCATATTGACCACTGGATGTTCAACATGACAACTTATGGCAAAGAACTCTCTGAGAATTTGATTAGAATTGTTGCTCTCCACAAAGATGGCCAAGGCTATTAGAGGTTTAGTACCATCATGAAACCGAGTTCAGGGTCAGGGTCATACAGAGGTTTTCCAAGATGGGTTCCATTCAGAACAGGCCTTGCAAGGGTCGATCAACGAAGTTGAGCACTCGTTCTGTGCGTCAGATGCAGTGCTTGGCTTCAAAAAACAGATGCACGAGTGCTGCTGTAACCCCTCACTCCCGTCTGGTTCACGGCACCAATGTAACCCCTCACACCCGGGTCCCACCGCACCCGCTCCGAGCGGGTCTCGAACCCAGGTCTCTGGCATGGGAGGCGGACGCACTAACAAGGAGGCTAAAGGCTGCAACCTCTAGCATCTGTCGCTAGTGTGTCTCTTGAGATGGGGGAGTGAGGTTTTACCTGCACAGCACCTACTAGCTGGCCTCTGTTACACTGCCAGCATTGCTTTAAAGGTTACAGAAGTAGAAGGTCAGCTTGTCAGTGCTCAGACCATACACCGCACACTGCAACAAGTCGGTTTGCATAGGCGTCGTCCCAGAAGGAAGCCTCATCTGAAGCTGGCTTACAAGAAAGCCTGCAAACAGTTTGCTGAAGACAACCTGTCCAAGTGCATGAATTACTGGAACCATGTCCTGTGGTCTGAAGAGACTATAAAATAATTTTTTTTTGGCTCAGATGGTGTCAAGCATGGTGGTGTCCCTTGTCCCTTGTCCCTTGAGAAGATATACTAAAATGATTGCTGAAATGTAAGGGGTGTACTTACTTTTGTGACAAACTGTGCTTAAAAAATCTTTATTTTTAAACATGTATTTATTGCTCTCAGGGGTATGAATAAATCTCCTAAAAATTATTTAGTCCATTTTTTCTCACTTCAAATGACTGGTTTTATAAATACTATCAAATGCATCTTTTTAAAATCACAATTTGCCCACTTTCCTTCCACCATTGATTTGACAGGCAGTCAGCACTCATTGAGTTTTGTTTAGGTAACACAGATCATTACACACTCATAATTACAAACCGAGTCTCTTTTCACAGTACAGCGGTAGACACTACAGACTGTTTCCTTTCAGCAGGGCTGCTGGGTTACCTCTGCTCCCCTGCCAAAACGTCTCTCCCCTTTTCACCTCATGAAGAAACTAAAGAGTTTCTTCTATGAAGCTGTGGTTGTTTTTCCCCCATAAATTCCCATTTGACCCTTATTTTCTCCACTCCCTTATCTCAACTCTGACATTTATGAAGAGTGACAGAGGATGTGCGGATGTGAGGACAGAGAGTCCGTGGAAGCACAGCATCTTTATATGGCTGTTATGTTTCACCACACCAGTGGCCCACAAACACCAGCACTCACTGAGTTTCACACAGCACCCTCTGTACCCGGCAAGTGGGAACTCACAGGTAGACGCTGCTAACTGGACCAGATAAAGCGGTTGGGACATAATTGGCACAACACCACGCGTTCCTGCCAATGCAATGTTCTCAGAGTGTTGTTTGCGATGGTAATGTAGTGTACCGAACCATTTTTTCTCCCGGCTGGTGCAGAAAGCGAATGATGCCAAAAAGTAGATTGGAAATGCGGTTGCAAACAGATGTAGCTCAACATTCAAACTCTGAAACCAAATAAAAGACACACTGTTAGCATAGAAATTGTTGCGGCTTTGCAGGGGAATTAAGAAAGTATAAAACTACTTTGTTTGTAGACAAAAGTTTTTGTGGATAGGTTAAAATTTTAAAGACTAGACTATAATGCAGATATACCATAAATAAAAATTTAACTGTGATTATTTACCGTAGTCACTTTTAAGTTTTTCCAAACCTGACTGACTTTCTTCTGTGGAATATATTTTAAAAAGGCTTTGGCTTTTATTGTATGGATAATAACTTCTTCTTTCTGGTCCACAGACGAAACATGAATACAGTATATAACAAACTTTTTTTTTGTAATAAATTCTACCAATATAGTGGCTCACAACAAACAAAAGTTTTCAAGGACTATATGGATAACTTGTTATTGATAGAATCAATAAAAAAACCTTCTATAAGTAAAAGTTTGTAACTCTGAGTTCAAATAAAAAGTGGTACAATAAAGTTGGTTGGCTACAAAAAGATTTAAATCACTCAAAACATAATATATAGTTGTTAAGAATTTAGCAGGTGTTGAGCGTATGATGGAAGCCAGGTTGAAAGATCCATCACTTCTGGCAATAAGCAGATACTTTTTCAATTCTCTGTTGTTTTTACAAACCCTTTTTTTAAACATAGAAACAGAACCAAATCACACACTTCTAACAAAAACATAACTGGCTTATTCTACTGTATTCTTGAACTTCCTCTGTGGTTCCTCCTAAAGGCCCTGTATGAGTCCCACAAATGTGCCTTTGCCCCCCTGCCAGTTGTAGTCACAGAATTTGACCTGTAAAAGTGCTGACGGGCTTGCTTGATAAAATATGTGCATAATGTAACCAGATGCACAAGGCCACCACAACCACGCAGCCCAAACTCTATCATCAATTGGAACTTATGCATGTACATTAAATATGAATGTGTTATTACTGTAGATGAATTATTGATTTATATAGTAATATAATTATGCATTACATAGGTGGACATTGGTCAGAAATTGATATGTTATGAGAAGGATATTAATATTTCAGAGAATCAAAATCACTTAGGTCAGTCCAAAGTTATGCTGATCAGCATACATTAACATTTACACCAAAGGGTTTTCAGGTATTATGGAAAAATCAAAACAATTATGGATATTAAATATGAATTTAATGTCTGCGAGGCTTCTCCATACTACTCGGCATGCATAAATTCAAGTTAATAACAGAAACCTAATACAGTGGTATTTCTCAGTCCTGCTCCTAGAGTCCCCCAGCACTGCACGTTTTGGATGTCTCCCTTATCTAACACCCCTCATTCAACACATCGGCTCATTAGTAGAGGCTCCTAGACCTCACTAGGGTGTGTCACATTAATGACTATCCTGGGGGCCCCTAGGAGTTGAACTGAAAACACAGTTGCAATACAGAATCCTTATTGAGAAGAGACCACATTTTCTTTTTGCTCAGAGGATGCTCCTTTAAAGCTCAGAAGGCTTTGTTTACGTAATCACTTTTTTTCAGACGTGCCCTAAAACTTTCTAGTTCAGAGGTGTACAATGCAAACCTAATTGTAGTTTAGTTCCAACTTGCCCCAACACACCTGCCTAGAAGTTTTTAGTAAACCTAATGACCTTGACTAGCGAGTTAGTTTGTAGTTATAGAAGCACAAAATTCATGTAGATAGCTTAGCTCAAATCATATGGCCTTGGAAAGAAAGTTATTAACTTTCATTTTAATTTTGCAAAATTAAATGGACAGACCAGGCCAATTTTTAATTTAAAATGCCATATTATGAAATTAAAGTGATAGTTAAATTCTGTCATTAATTACTCACCCTCATGTCGTTCCAAACCTGTAATGTCTTCACTCATCTTCGGAAAATAAATTAAAATATTTTTTAATGAAATCCAAGAGCTTTCTGACCCTGCATAGACAGCAACACAACTACGACGTTCAAGGACTAGAAAAGTAGTAAGGACATTGTTAAAACAGTCCATGTGACATCCGTGTTTCAACTGTAATTTTATGAAGCTACAAGAATACTTTTTGTGTGCAAAGAAAACAAAAATAACGTTGTTATTCAACAATTTATTCTCTCCTGTGTCAGCTTTCGACACAAGTTCACAAGAGTACCACGACGCATCATCGGGTTTGAAACAATGTGAGGGTGAGAAATTAATGACAGAATTTTCATTATTGGGTGAACTATTCCTTCAAACCATATGCACATGAACATAAACCGAATAACATTTTACATTTTGAAAATGTCCTACCACCTACACTATATTCGACCCCAAACTTAACCCATAGTGTTAACAGTAGCAAACATACTTTGTACCAGGTGAGCTACTGAGTAAGTTTACCACATTAGAAAATCCAAACTATATGCAGCTAATTATGTGATGCAAATGTGAAAATGTACTAGTTTACAAATCATGTACTATGGTAAGTGTTTTGAGGTCATAACATGCATACAATTGTGCAAGGAACCACATGATAACAAGTCTTTTTTAATCAATAATTAATTAATTTCTGTTATTATATTTATAACTGCACTGTATACCCATTCCTTAAACCTTAACCCACCCTTAAATCTACCCATACCACCAAATCTGTTTCTAACCTTTCCATATCCCACCTCAATAGTAGCAAAAGTCTTTTGCAATACAATATGAACATAATAAGTTCATTGTACTTATTTTTTTCTGATGCAAGTATTAGTTAAGGCCATCTAATATAAAGTGGGAACCACAAAGTTGTGTGTAATGCCAACAGCCTCTAAAGTATCACAACAAAGTTTGTGGGCAACATAAAGATGCAAATTACTCAAAATATAAAATGCTGGATTGAGAAATGCTCCAGCAGACAAAGTCAAATATAATCCTTATTGAGAAGAAAACATTTCCAGACTCATTTCATCTCTCCTAATGTGTCTCTCCTAAGAAGGAATACTGTAAATTTGTCAACATAGTCAAAGGACAGAGCTATAAAGTATGTGTAGATAGTATAGTTCAGATCATTTGACCTTGGAAAGATTTGATTCCTTTGAAATGTTTGAGCACATGTTGAATATTCTTTGGCATCTGACTGCAGGCTTTCTGGCTAATCTGAACCCAGCTTTTGACATTGTTAAGCTTTTTTCCAAAACTCATGTGAGATAACAAGGGCCTTTTTCTCAGGAGAAGAATCTGAGCAGGAGACTTAAGGAAATGTTTTCCATTTAATCGCATTGCCGTTGAGGAGAAAAACTTGAGATATTAAGAGATCTCATTTGTGATTTTTCTTCCCTATGGGTAAAAGCTTTTCTGCGCACACTAACACACAAGCCTACACACAAGCCTGCTATAAACTTCCTCTTCAGTGTCTTGACATCCTATTTTGGAAAAGAATGTTAGCAATTTAGGCAGGAGCTAAATGATGTGTAATGCTGCGGTTGCGTGTGAGCGCGTATGTGCATTTGCTCCTTCGCCTGAACCCTTTCGCTCGGCCAGTGACAGATGTGCGTTTCTGCTGACAGTGCTGATCTACAGCAAGCCAGCCTGGCTTCTCACCAAGCTATTACTTAATTCATTGACATTTGCCATAATTGCCTGGAGGCAGTTTCCAGAGGAAGTATAGGGTTCTAACAGGATTAGATTAGAAAAATACAATTACCATTTCAGATTTAAGGAGAGTAATCTGACCCAGACTTTGACGTGAAGGAGAGGCGAGGAAGGGGAGGAAGGGGAGGTTGAGGAGCACGAAACTACAGGAAATGTTAATGCATACTTTAAGGTGTGAAAATGAGGGATGGAAAGGCGAAGAGACAAGTGTGGCTGCGTGTTATGGATGGCCACTCATTTTTTCCCTCTCCTGTTACTCGCAGACTGCCGGTTGATCACGGTGGCTTGCCCGCCGAGCCGGCAGAAATGGACTGTCAGGGCGGCTTGGATATGTCGATTCAGAGATAATGACATATTGAAGCCTCTGAACCACAGTCGTATCATCCCTCATGTAATTGGTTCCTCCACTAGTTTATTGTCCCCGGCTGTAATGCTCATCATTTAGAAAAGTGTGTATGTGTGCGTGTGAGCCCGAAGAGGCTTGTAAGAAAGAGCGTTAAAGAATTTAAGCAAGAATCCCCCATCGATTCAAGTCTCACCCTTACTGGTTAGAGGCGCTGCTATGTAAAAAGCTCTATTTGGGCTTTTCACAAGGGGGAACAGGTCATCACAACTTCAAAGAGGAAGTCTTTATTCATTCCCGGCTGTACTGCGGGACTCTGGTGAATGAACTGATTAGAACTGCAATCTAAATAACTATCTCAACTCATCTTCATTTGCATACGATTCAGATGATGGGTGTGGTATTACCTGAAAATGTATTTTTGAGTTGTGTATCATAAATCATGTCTGAAAGTGAGCTACAGTGCCACCAGAGGCTTCGTTCTCATTCACAGCATCCTGTTTCTGTCTCTTAAGGTCTTAAGACACAGCCGAGGCGGCCCGTGCAGATTTGCATTTACTGGGGCTGCTTGATTAAATGTCATACAGCATATCTCCAAGCCTTGACTGCATCTTCTTTTCAAAGAGAAACTGTCTGAAGTTTCCTGTGCTCCGGGTGACCTTGCCAGCGAAGCGAGTCGCCACTGAAGGGCAAGGCTCACGCTTCCATGATTTAGTCAAAGCCCTATCACAGATAATTCATCAACCTTGAGATTAATTTTTCATACACAAATGATGGTCATGAATCAAGCCAGTCTATGAACACACCTTTCTGACCTTAGCTGACTCCTGCATGTGCTTTGAAGAGGTTGGTACTCCTCCAATTTTACCTTGATTTTTCATATTAAAGTGTAGCTTTTGCTTAGACTTTCCCAGCACACCTACAATTACAAGGTCATAAATTTTGCCTGAACTCATAGACCAAAACAACTTTAAAAACTCTCTAAGGTGCCATGCATCAACAGGAATCATCTAGAATTAATGGCATTTTACAAAAAAAAAAAATATACAGCAATAATGTATGTAATCAATATCACACAAGCAAGAGTGCTAATGTTCTAAATACGATACACTGGCTAAAGTTGTTAATATTAAGCAACTTACATTTTAGATATTCAGTGTCTTCTGAAAGTATTTGTACCCCTTCAATTTTTTGTTTATGTTTTATGGATGTTATGTTGCAGGCTTTTGTTAAATTGCTTTAAATTACTATATACTTCCTACACCATAACGACAAAGCACAAAACAGGTTTGTAACAACTTAGTAAATTTATTAGAAATAAAAAAACTTAATTGATTTCATTGCAGAAATATCCATACCCTTTTCCCCATTCGTATTGCTTGTATATGTTACTACACCTAATATGGTGTTTACCTGTGGCAAATTCATTTAAATTAGTATGATTTGGAAGGGCACCCATCACTCAATAAAAGGTCTAACAGCTTAAAGTGCATATCAAAGCAAAAATAACTGCCTGTAGAGTTCCAGATACAAATCTGGGGAAACTGAGCAATTGATGAAGAATGGCTTTGGTTAGACTGGTGACCACCTGATGGTCACTCTAGGTGACCTAAAGAACTCTTAGTCTATTAGATTCTGTGGTCTGATGAACCTCAATTCCAAGCATCATGTTTGGAGGAAACCAGGGACTGCTAATCACCTGCACAGCACCATCCCAAAAGTAAAGTGTACTGGTAGCAGCCTCGTGCTGTTAGGCTGTTTTTCAGTGGCAGGGACAAAGGGACTTGTCAGAGTAGAAGGTAAGCTCAACACAGTTAAATATAAAAATAACCTTAATGAAAACCTAGTCCAGAGCATTTGGAACCAATGTTAGAAGGTTCACCTTTTAAAAGGACTATAACCCTACGCACACAGAAAGAGTGGCTTATAGACAACTCTGTGAATGTCCTTGAGTGGCCCAGTCACAGCCTAGACTTAAACCCAATCAAATATTTCTGGAGAAACCTAAAAATGTCTGCCAGACCCCATCCAAGCTCATATAGCTTGAGAGGTGAAAAGGTGATGAGAAGAACGGCAGATAATTGCCAAATGTTGATGTGCAAAACTTGTCGCATAATACCCAAAAAGACTTGAGGCTTCAATTAAGTAATAAGTTATGAATACTTATGCAATGTACTTAATACATTGCAAGGTTGTCACAAATCTGTTTTGTGGAAAAGAAAAGTTATTTTAAGCAGTTTAACCTAAGGCTGCAACATAACAAAATGTGAAAAAATGAAGGGTTTGAATACTTTAGCAAGGCACTGTAATTGCCAGTTACTTTGTGTGTTTTTGCTCCACCAGTGGTTTGTTAAGCCAAAATGCTTGATAGTTGTTGTTTAATCGGATACGCTAACTGACAAATAGACAAGCCTAGGTTTGGTCAAAAATAGTAGCTAACGTTAGCTAATTAGCCCTCACCTTTTCTCTGGCAATGAATTTCTTGCCCACGCTTAACTTAGCTTAATTTACTAAGACAGTTATATTAAAAGCCAAATTCATTACACAAGTTATTGATGATGTATACTATATGCAGGCAATCAGATGCGCCCAGAATATCATTGCATGTTAAGTGTTTCCCTTAGAAAATCATTAGAAGGAAAATGCTCAGTGTGGCTTACAGCATTAAGACAATGATACTGGAGGACCAAACTCACCTTATTAATAAAACATACTAATGTACAGGCAAGAAGATGAACCCAGAATATGAATGAAATGTATACAGTATTTTAAGCATTTTTCCACAGAAAATCATTATGAAGAATACTCTTAACAAAGTATTCTATCCTGTGCTGATCTGCTTGCTTGTTTATACTATGCATCATCACTAAGGTGTACACTGAATGGCATCTTTTAATATCATTGTAATAATACATTAAGCCATGTATCCGTTAATGGCTTTCCAAGGGGGAGAAAAAGCTCAACGTAAAAATACTGTCTTTCCACTTGGATTGCAATAGTTTTGTCTTAGCAGTAGATATGTTTTTGACAAGAGAAAATTGGTTGTCACTGGTTGTTGTTTTTGAACATTAAGCCACATTAAACACCTTTCACGTTAAGATTTTCAGAATGTCCCGCTGTTTTTAGTGATTAAAATACTGCGGCGGATGCTGTATATGGATCCCAAGTGTCCAAAACTTGCACATATCTTTGTTTTTCTTCTTTTTAAAGGGGTGATCCAAAATTTGTGTCTTGGAACAAATGGAAAATTGACAGGCCTGTGCTGCAGTTCTATAGAGTGTTGAAACAATATTTTGCCTTCCTTGCCTTATCGTGATTCTAAAGCTTGTACTGGACTTGGAAATTGTGACAGCTAAAACTGACCAAAAGATTACCTTCTTCTTGCTTGACAGATATCTAGCAATTGTTATGTTGAACTTTTGCTAGATTGTTTATTTTAAAACTATTGTTTTCGATGAGCCAAAACAACACTAGATGTCTTTTCTTTTTGGAGAGGGTGAGTTTGGATGTTGCTAAGGCACTCACTCTGATAAAATGATTGCCTCTAACCACAGATACACTGGTACATCAGTTTCATCCATGCTGAAGAGTTCAACCAAGTGAGTAACTTGCAATTGTAAACTTCAAATGCTAGAGGGCCAAATATTCTGTGTAAATTGTTCTTACATTAACAGTAAAACAAAATGTGGTTGTTTGTATTACCTGTTAGTTGGACAGACCTTTCTGAAGCTTTTTAGCAATGCCAAGGTCATGGGTTTGATTCCTAAAGAAAGGAAGAACTGATACGAGTACTTGGAATGCGATGTAAGTCAAGTCATGCTTGAATTAACAGTAAATTAAGACAGACTATGCAGAGTGAAAGGTCTGGCTTTGCACTGCTAACTTCTGGAATTATGTGCAAAAATGTAGAATATACAGATATGCTTGTGAATATCTAATTTGTGTTCAAGGTAGGGCTGTCCCCGACTATGAATTTTCATAGTCGAATCAGAATTTTCGAATCTTTCTATAGTCGACCGATAGTCGAATCATCTAGGCCTATGTGTGTGTGTGAATGGGTTGGGAGGGGCACGACACTATAGTCAGCAGGAGGGTAAAACAGTTTTTATTTTATTTTACACACTGCACACAGCAACAACTTTTAATAAAGCGACCAAAACTGCCTGCCAACTGACAGACGAACTTATTTAGGTTTAAATAAAAACACAGAACGCGTCTTTTAGTTCTAAAAACGCGAGGCGCACAGCACTGCCTTTTTTGCTAAGCAACGACCGAAACAGCTGTCCTGTCAGTCAAATCAAAGGATTATAGCGCGAACGCTCTAAAATCTTAGTTTTTTGCCGTTAAGTAAACTGTCATATTAGCAGAAACCCTAAATAATACAGCTCCTGGTTACCCACGATAGACACCAAAGGTTTCTCCTCCATTTCTTGCAGTCTCCGGACTTTTTAAGCGACGGTAAACTTTCGCCATCACAACAGAAGTCCCGCCTCTCCATTCATTCGATTGGACAATGGAAAAGAACGCGAATGACGTTAGGCGTTTTTCCGCTCAGAGTTGATTTTTTTTTTCAACTTCAGGCGCTCAGAGCGCTCCTGCAAAAACGCGACGCGCGGGGGGCGCATAAACAGAGCGCAGAACGCTCACTGCCAACAGAAAACCATTCAAAAGAGGCGCCTCCAATTGCAAAAACGCGTTCGGTGTGATCGCCGCCGGTGTAATCCCTGCCGTCAAGATGGTCCGCATCTCATCATGGATCAGGGCAAGTGAAAATTAAATCTGTCACAGGGGTGGTTAGATTTATTCACAAACACGTTAAAAATATTTATTGAACGCTTCTTTCTTTTCACTTTTGTTTTTACTGCATTATCATAATCAAAGGCTGTATATAATGTAATATAACCGTACAAAACCAGTAGTTCTGTGTGCAATTAGACATTGAGCACCCCCATAATGCCAAAATGGTATGATGCTCGTTTCACCCGCGAAGATTCGACTGTGAGATCGGTGGTCGAATCAGGCTCCGCATATCGATGCATCGAATCTTCGACTATTCGGGGACAGCCCTAGTTCAAGGCTGAGAGTATCCATACAAGAATGTGCAGTGAGCAGAGAGTTATAATGAAATGGACACTGTGTTTCTGTTTAACCCTCCTGAAGATGGAATGTGCAAAGGTTATGACTGCTGTGTTTAGCTGTATTTCATGTGTTTAAGTGAGGGCATGGACATGACAATGACTGCTACTGGCGATCATTGGCTTTTGCCTGGCCTACATCTGCTCTAATTTATCTCAGAACTTTCTTCATCAGGGTTGATGAAGCTGGTCCACTTTTGTCCTCAGGTTGAAGAGCTATGCCAATGTCAGCAAAACATTTACCTGAAAATTCTCCTGACTGTAGGGAGCTAACACATTTACCATTGGAAGGTTGTTGAAATCAGAAATGTGGAATGACAGTGGTATTATACAATGTTCCGGATGTTCACGGAAAAAGAAAGACGTCATGCTAGGAAAGGCCAAGACTGTAATTTGCTAGAAAAGCAGCCAGTTTTCATTTTTCAAAAATACTTATGGTTATGAAATCAACTAAGAACTATCCAGCATTTTGTTTGTGGGAATTTTAAGGTAACACATACAATACATGTGTGTTTTTGTTTATGAATATGAAGCACTTATCATATATTTTCAGGCTGAGCCTATTTTGATAAATGTGCCCACAATTTTGCATACTCCAAAAACGTATCTATACATACAGTTTACTGTTTCCAGCTAAAATGAACATTAGTGGCAGTAAATATCAACTACATTTACTTATTTTCCACACAAATCATGATTACGGGGGCAGATTTCAATGAATAAAGATTTATTTTGTGGTTCTTTTAACAATAATATGTTATGACTTCAAAACACTTTTATCAAAGTGCATAATTTGAAAACCAATACATTTTGAGGTTTGCTACAAATAACCCTTTTCAAGCATTTTTTCATGTAGTTAACTTGCTTGGTAGCTAATCTAACACTCAGGCACAAGATCCCTGAAATACTGGCCATTATAAAAATGCCATTATAAATGTCTTTCTCACAGTTTCTATTGTTTTTATCACAGTTTCTAACACTAATGGTTAGGTTTAAGGTAGGCTTTACTGTAAAAGGTATGTTATTTGCAAACACAGATAAGCATTAAACATTTAACTTCTGAACTGTTGCAATACATACAACAACTAATACAAAAAGTGTTCATATTGATTATTATTGATATTGATAATTAAATGCACAATTTGGATGAGCACCATTTAGTGGACATTTTACTTTAAAAGTAGTGTGAAACATGTAAGAAGACATATAATATCAATTAGCAGAAATGCCACAACAGGTATATTTTCTAGTGAGCCTGAGTTGCATATTTTCTGTGATAAAAGGATTTGAATACATGCATCAAAGCCTTATTTTTTTGCGCCATGTGCTTTATCTAATTGGCTCATTTGAAGATTAAGTTGGTTATGTAATGTCTAGAAACTAAACATAAACATAAACTAAACTAACAATTTATTTAATACAAGTAATCATTTATTTGATTTATATAAGGAATAGCAATTGCCGATAGGAACCGTAGTGGCCATTAAACCTCATTATTTTCTAATAATTCAACAGACCAGAGTCAATTATTCCGCTTATACTGTGGTTACCACACCTCAAGACATAGTTCAGATTTTATTTCAACACATTCGTCAGGTTTTTTCCTTAAAACGTTCTTGTGAGTAAGATTAATTTCTTAAGCATCTCATCCAATGCCTCTGTTGCTAATTTCAAAATGTAATTTTAGAGTAATTGTCTCTTTCCCTACTAAACACATAATTTACCGTTATTTGTGAGACAACACTGGGTATTCTGCTATACAAACAGGGGTGCTATTACACATTTCCTGAATGAGTCTAGAATGTGCCGATCAAAAACACAGACGAGGAAGACACAGAAACGAAAAATGAAAAATAATGTGATTTTTAACACTAACCGCATATAAATATAATGGCTAATAATGGCTAATGCAAGTGAAATGTCAATCCAGGATGTGGTTAAGGACTGTGCAAAGCCATCTACTGCATCTTTGCTTTGATAATAGTACTGAATATGATCCAGATGTAGTATATGATAAAAATGCAATGCTCTTAGCTTTTTGCACAAAATGTTGCTTTTTTTAATTAAACCTACATTCAAGTGTTGATAAAAAAAAAAATTCTGGGGGCCATGACATTTTTGTGAAAATCATCAAAAATGCTGGCAGTGGCTGGCAACTTTTTGATACATTGATAGCATACTAATACAGTTATTAATTAAGTTATTCAAGAGAAAGAGAGAGATATTACGTGTGTGTGTGTGTACCCCCCCCCCCCCTTTAATATGATACTAAATCTTTTTTTTTTTTTTTTTTACTTATTTAATTATTAATAACTATAAACAACTCTTTTAGGTGAAATTTTAGCGGCAAGCCAGCAAATAAGAAAGAAATATCTGCCAAAGAAATATCATCCATTTCTCATCTTCTGGTGAAATTACTCCCATTTAAACTTAGAGGAAGCTATTTGTTTATCATTTGTCATTAAAAACATCAAACGTTCCATTAACAATCATAGTTCTGACGGTGTTGAGAAAAGCTTTTTATGTTATTACCTGATGGATTTCAGAGAGGAAAAAAAAAAAAAACACCATCTCTTTGTTTTGTCCCTGCTGCCCTGTTTAGAACAATCTATCTCCAGGGTAACCACCACATCCTGTCTGTCTGATTTTCAATTACTCACGAGGTCCTGTCCTCCACTTCACTGTCTCAGCGAAACCTTATCCTGCTTACAGGCCCGATACCATCTGTGCTCTTCCCTTTTGTTTCTTTTTCTCTCTGCCTGTCTCCTCCTATTCTTTGTCTCATTCTTTTCCTTCTTCAGTCATTACCTCTATCTTTTGCTCTTTCTCTAAATGTCTTCTCTGTCTTTCTCAGTGTCCCTCGCTCCCATGGTTTGACCATTCTTGTTTGCAGCTTGTGGCCTCACCTAAAAAATGCACTACTGACTTGATGTTGTGTTCTGTCCAAACACTTATTTGCATTAAAATATCATTGTTAATTTAAAAATAATAATGATGATAACAAATATAGATAATTAAATAAAACATGATTTTATTATTTATTAGGAATGCAATGCACACATTGATATCTGTCAAACATTTTTCAGAGAAGATTGGATTCATAGCTGCTGCAGTGGAATGCTCCATATTCATCACTCCCATAATTGCTCTCTGCATCAATTTTTCACCTCTCTCACACTCTACAAAGCCCTTCACCGCATCAAATTTCAAGTCTCCCGAATCTAGACAGATCCAGCCCCCCACTCCCTGTTCTTCAGTGTGTGATTTCAATGCCACCTCATTGCATTATCAGTCAAACAGTGAAGTGCCTTGTACATTAACCATATGTAAGTATGTGTGAATGTGTAAGTGGCGGGATGCGTTCCCTATCTTCTACTCACAGTTCCGCTGCAGGGCTTTTGTGCGACACACAGTAAAAGGTGTTGTGTTGGCTGAGCAGCGACACTGCTGCAAGTGAGAGAGATTCACAGCCAGCCACTCCCTTCAGATAAGCTGGCGTGAACGCCAGAGAGAAGGATTTCCATTAAAATAATCAACGGGAGAGCAAAATATCTCTCTCTGTACTGCTGTCGGACATATGCATATCTGCAACACATTCTGATCTAGACAAACTCAGACACACATTGTCGAGGAGAAATACACATACAAGGTGGGATGGGTAATTCTTCATGGAATGAAAGCAATCAATTATTGGGCATTTTAGTTACAGGAACATTTTACATAATGGAAAAGCTGGAGTTGTGGTCATTTGAACAAAAGAGCAGTATGCTTGCTCTTCAAATGTGCAGTCATTTTGTGAAATGTAGGATAAATTAATCAAATTTAATATATGCTGGAACTCTGCCGAAGCAGCGAAGATAAGAATAACAGGGTTTACAGTTGTACAGTGTATTTTTTTTAAATTACAAGCCTTATGCTGAAGATAATTACTGAAAAACAGCATAAAGAATGAATAAATAAAAAGTATAAGCATATACATACAGTAACACTTTAGAATACTGTTCTGTCATTAATAAACTATACAGGCCTGGCGGATATCTCTGCATGGATGAAGGAACACCATCTCCAGCTCAATCTAGCAAAGACTGAGCTCCTTGTTTTCCCTGCCACGCCGACTCTACAACATGACTTCTCAATCCAGTTAGGTTCATCAACAGTTACCCCTTCAATTTCAGCCAGAAATCTTGGTGTAATGTTTGATGACCAATTGACTTTTAAAGACCACATAGCTAAAACTGCTCGATCTTGCAGGTTTGCACTGCACAACATCAGAAAGATCAGGCCCTTCCTAACAGAGCACGCTGCACAACTCCTCGTCCAGGCACTGGTCATTTCCAGGCTGGACTACTGCAATGCTCTACTAGCTGGTCTTCCAGCATGTACAATCAGGCCTCTACAAATGATTCAGAATGCAGCAGCACGCCTGGTCTTCAATGAACCAAAAAAGGCCCATGTCACACCTCTCTTCATATCCCTGCACTGGCTACCAGTGGCGGCTCGCATTAAGTTCAAGACACTGATGCTGGCATATAGGACAGCCACCGGCTCATCACCTGCTTACCTACGTTCACTACTACGAATTTACACTCCCTCTAGATCTCTGAGATCCTCTAATGAAAGACGCCTCGTTGTACCACCACAGAGAGGCATGAAATCACTTTCCAGAACATTCTCGTTCAATAGTCCTGCCTGGTGGAATGACCTTTCCTCCCATATCCGGAATGCTCATTCCCTAACTGCCTTCAAGCGACTACTGAAAACCCATCTCTTTCGACACTATTTGACTCAATAAAAAAAAAAAAAAAAAAAACCTTCTCTCTTTTCTTGATCTTCCCTTTCTATCCAGTACTTATCTAACAATGCCGACATATGGTATTTTTGAGCACTTCCTAGGTTGACCTGCCTCCTTAGGACGAATCACTTGTTGCATCCCCAATTGTAAGTCGCTTTGGATAAAAGCGTCTGCTAAATGAATAAATGTAAATGTAAATGTAAAGGAACAAATGACTAATGCATTATTAACATTCTATTAACTAAATTTGATTAACAAATAAGTAAGTAATAGCACTCCGTTGAAAGTGGTAGTTCACTATTAGCTAGTCAGTAACTACTGTTACTAACTAACTACAGTTAATACTATTTTCTTTTCATATTTCCCAGAGAACTACTACGAACTATTGTTTACAAGTTGAAAATTAATGTGAATGATGCTAAAAGTATAATTCATTGTAAAGTGAAGATCATGTTAACCCACTAGTAATGACTTAAGTATTACCAAAACTGTCAGAAGGAATTACTAAATATTTGGATCCGTATTCTAAAGTGAATAATATGATAACTATCTGGCAATTGAGGTGTTACTACATCCTTCTAAAGGAAGGACTAATTATTTGGATCAGTATTCTAAAGTGATCATGGTAAACCACTAAAAATGACTCAAGTGTTACCAAATCCATCGGAAGTATTAATATTTAGAATTTTACAAAAACCTCAAAAGTTCACAATGAGTTTAGTCATTACTAGGGAGTTATCATGATCTTTACTTTAGAATATTGGTCCAAATAATTATTAATTTCTTGAAATGGATTTGGTAATACTTGAGTCATTACTAGTGGGTTACCATGATCTTCACTTTCACAATTTTTATATATTTTGCATTATTCACATTAATTATGAACCTGCTGTAGTAATTTGTAGTAGTTAAACATAGTACTGATTAGCTAATAGTGAACTACCGCTTTCTGATAAGTGCTAAACCTAACGAGTTTATTGTTAGTTAATAGTAGTTACTAGAATGTTAATCGTACATTGGTCATTTGTTTCTGTCTAGTTATAATTAATGACGGAACGGTATTCTAAAGTGTTACTGATAAATGTTCTGTTATGTGAACTAAAAGAATGAATAAATATATGAACAAATAGTACTAATAAAAAAAATGCTGTTTTTTTATCAAAATGTGCAGGTATTATCCATTAAACTGATCAAACAAGACAGTAAAGACAATACATAATGTTACATTCTTTTTTTCCCCTTTCTATTCATCAAGAAATCCTTTCGAAAATCCTTTCAACTGTTTTCAACATTGATAATAACAAGAAATGTTACTTGAGCACAAACTTAACACATTCAAATGACTAAAGGATCACTGATGGCTGAACTAATGTCTTTTTATGTAGCTTGGCCAACACAGGAATTCATTACAATTTAATATATATTTAGATGGAAAGCAGTTATTTTAAGCGTAATAATATTTTACAATATTCCTGTTTTTTTAATGGTGTTATCATTTAAATGCAACCTTACAGGAGTAGTTCACTTTCAGAACAAAAATTTACAGACAATGTACTCACCCCCTTGTCATCCAAGATGTTCATGTCTGTCTTTCTTCAGTCGTAAGGAAATTATGTTTTTTGAGGAAAACATTTCAGGATTTCTCTCCATATAATCGACTTCTATGGTGTCTTTTTTTTCATATTAAAAAAAAAAAAAAAAAAAAAAAAAAAACATTTAAAGGAGTATTACTAATATCTTATGCCTAACACCTTTTTTGTCTTTGACCCTTGTACTAAGTGTAAATAGTGGCAGATATCTGCACCTCAGTATTGTAATATATTATAAAACAGTGTGCAATAATAACATATTGAGTGTAAATCATATTTTTTATTACAATTATTAAATGGATGCTGCTTTGGTACAATAAAGCCCTATACCTAATCTTAACCTTAACTGATAATCACTGGTGAGGCCATTTATTTAAAATTTTTCAATTATTTGCTTCATTTTTATTAAAAATAAATAATTGCTATAAGCTTTACTACCTACACCACTGGAGCTGATATTAAATAAGTGTCTTTTGCCATGTTGTCTAACTCTACCACATGTGGTGGGTGGGTTGGTGGTTAGTGTAAATAGCGTCTTCCAACAAGGGTATGTAAATAATGTAAACAGACACTCTTTTTCTTTTTTTAACATTTGTATATAAGACCTGTACAATGACCCTGTATATAGATTGTTGCCTGTCTAACTGTTTCAGAGCAAGACAATGTCCTTTGAATGTAATATATGACCCAAAACAAGAGAATGCTGTGAAACTAACTTTCCTCGAAACTTCCACACTTACAAACAGAAAACTTGATGATGACAAAAGTTCAGAGAGTTCATGAATGAAAAGTTTGACACTTTCCTTTTTTTAAATCGAAAAAACTAATGCTTATCATACAAAAAGTTGCCGCTCATTTCCCCTCAAGTCACAGAGACAGAGGAAGGGCTGACAAACGTCACTAAGAAAGCAAACAACACTCATAACACGTCTGCACAATCTCTTTTGAAGGTTCACATTCCTGGAGATTCATCCACCGCCGCTCCCCTCCCCTCACGGCCTGCCACTTCAAAGGCAGGAAGCTCGAGAATCTGGTGTTCAGGTGCACAACACGGAGATGCAGCAAATAGACAGCTACTCTGTCATTACTGCCTTTCCCATATACAATATATTCATTACGGGAAGAAAAAGTTGAGCGAGGGTGATTTTGTTAGTCTTACGTATCAGAACAAATCTTCCAAGAACTATTCCACTCCGTTGAAGTATGCTGACATATATGAGAAGTAAAATACACTCAATCCTCAATAGTTTTGGAGAAGAGGAAAATGAGTATATGTTTCTTATAACTTTCATAAAGTACAACTATGGTAAAAAGATTATCTTCCAACATATCCCTAGGGCTTCATTGTAGTCTCAGTTTAAATCAGTTACATCTACAAGATTGCATAGACCAGCTTAGAAATTTTTTCCCCCTTAATTCTAAACCTTATACTAGTTTAAAAACGAATTGAAAACTTTGGAGATAAATCACCTTGTCTGTATAGTCAGAATATGCTATTGTAAAAGGTTTCCAAATAGCTTGAAAGAAAAAGTTAGGCCATTTATGGCGGTTTGGACTCCAACACAATTCTGAAAATACATTCCAGCTGCAATATTCTGTATCATCTTTGACCCATCAGCGCTCTCAGTGGTTTCCGAGACCCCACTGATATGAGGGGCCGAGGCATGGAGGGAGCCATGCATGAGAAGAGAGATTTTGGTTTACCACAGCTGGTGAAGTGTAAATTAAGGGCAAATCAGCTTAGAGTAATCCGCAGGACTGTTGTGTTGGATCATCCGATGTAACTTGACACTACTGTTGCGCTTGTTAGTTTGATGTGAGTGGCTCGACTTTCAGCTGTCTTGAGAGAAGAATGAGTCTGCAGTATTTTAAGGCTGAGGTAATTGCAGCATTTTGAATAACTAGGACAAAAGTTCAGGTCGGAATCATCGGAGCCTGTGGGATACGTTTCACCTTTCTAACAATAGCAGCTTCACATATTGTGCGCCAGTAAGGTGGCTCGTCTTTTGACCAGCCGTTCACTGTGTCTCTTCTTTCCATTATTAGGTACACAGAGGGTAGATTGTAGCGGTGTCGCGCTCTGCAGCTGAACATAAATATTTTATAGCCATCAAGTCTGATAAATATTTGTCATGTCGTCACCTTAGAATTATAAGCTTCTATCTGCATTCTGAGCACTTTCGAGATATTGAGCTTCAAAGTTTTTGCATTCCATAGACTTCTGGGTAACGCTTTAGATTACAGCCCGCAAAGAACTACGTAAGTAAACTGAATTTACGGTGTAAGTTTCTGTAATTATAGTGTACCTATATATAACGAACATGTAGGTATAAGGGAAGAATATGTTAAATTTGGGTAATTAGGGGGTAACAAACCAGATATGCAACATGCAAAGAACTACATAACTATACTGAAATTACGGTGTACGTTTCTGTAATTATAATGTACCTACAGTATTAAAGCACGTACGTGTAGGGAGAACATATGTTACATTTTTATAATTGGGCATAACAACCAGATACGCGACCTGCAAAAAACTGTAAGCAAACCTAAGTTACGGTGTTAACAGGTATCTCTATTACTGTGCCAGGCATAAATCATACGTTTGGTGTATTTACACGTAAGCTTTTTTAAATTACTGGTAAAATACACTCTTGTTCCATGTAATTACAGGGTAAGTGCGCCATCTGCGGGCTGTAAATTAAAGTGGCGATTGTTCCGCTCTTGTTCAAAGAAGTTACAGGGTAAGTAGACATCTGCGGGCTGTAAATTAAAGTGGCGATTGTTACCCCCTTGTTCAACGAAGTTACAGAGTAGGTACAATACATATACGCACAATCTGAAAATATATCTAAAATATATCTGAACATATTTTTTAAAGTTGCTAATCTCACTCCTACCACTAAACCTAACGTTAACTATGACTGTACAGTAATAAAAATATAAAAGACAGGAAAGTGCAATCATAATCATTTATTTATTGCAAAAATGTCAACAGCTGTACAAAAAAGTAATCCAAATAACGATGCGTCTGCAGCCACAGTCCTCTCTGGCGGAATACAGTAGGTTTGAGGTGCAGTAGGATGAGAGCAGAATTTAAATTGTTAATTGCTGAAAATATTATTCAGATTATTGTCTTGATCCACTCCTCAAAGGCGCCCACGCATCATTTCAACACATTTCACCAGAAAAACGGCATGTCGTAATCTGTGACGAATGCAGGCGAGAGCCAATGAACGTCCGATTTTCCTGTCGCAAAATTCACTACAGCACGGGTTTATGGCTGATGCTGCTGGACTCGCTGTTCGAGATGCAGATGAAGATCGCCGGATAAAGGCTTGAAATTGGGTCTGGTCCTCGCAAATCGTATGGATTCTGAAGATCTGGGTTACAGCACACGAATAAAATTGTTTCATTTTGTAATTAAGATGCGTGTTCCGTGTATTTTATGGTTCTGTTATTAGTCACAGCATGTCAGAGAAAACGCCTTATGTGTTCCACCACGGCAAACGAAGTTAATATTACATGAATGATTAAACGATTGCAGAAATTTTATGTATTTTAAGGGTTTAAAGTGTAGTCTTGATAACATTATGTAGACCTATAGTTTAGTGTCTGTAAAAACGTAAATAAATGTATGTTTTGTAGAACCACATTTTACGTAAAATACATACGAATTATTATGAGGTCACGTTGCTATGTATTGTGTACCTACCCTGTAACTTCTTTGAACAAGAGCGGAACAATCGCCACTTTAATTTACAGCCCGCAGATGTCTACTTACCCTCTAACTTCTTTGAACAAGAGCGGAACAATCGCCACTTTAATTTACAGCCCGCAGATGGCGCACTTACCCTGTAATTACATGGAACAAGAGTGTATTTTACCAGTAATTTAAAAAAGCTTACGTGTAAATACACCAAACATATGATTTATGCCTGGCACAGTAATAGAGATACCTGTTAACACCGTAACTTAGGTTTGCTTACAGTTTTTTGCAGGTCGCGTATCTGGTTGTTATGCCCAATTATCAAAATGTAACATATGTTCTCCCTACACGTACGTGCTTTAATACTGTAGGTACATTATAATTACAGAAATAGTTATGTAGTTCTTTGCATGTTGCATATCTGGTTTGTTACCCCCTAATTACCCAAATTTAACATATTCTTCCCTTATACCTACATGTTCGTTATATATAGGTACACTATAATTACAGAAACTTACACCGTAAATTCAGTTTACTTACGTAGTTCTTTGCGGGCTGTAATCTAAAGCGTTACCGACTTCTGTAGATAGAACCATTTTTGTTTTCTAAATAAAGGCCCAAAATGTGCACAGCTTACAAAATAAACATCAAATAACGTAAAAAAGTTGTCAAAGAATAAGAATATGTGAACTAGAAGCTAAAGTTCGATGACAAACTTTAAATGTTGGCTTGGAGAGCCAAATTGGGCAGCCTTCGGGCAAAAGGTCCAGCCCAGAACACCATAGTGGATTAATATGTGTATTTTAGGTTAAAACGGCTTGCCATACTGGAATAAGTGATGAGCGCCTGCTTCAAAGCCGCGTCGCGTTGCCGTGCGGTTGAGCCGAAAAGCAGAAATAAGCAAGCATTTAAACTTTTTATTATATGACTGAACTATTATTGTGTTGAATCGCTGGAGTGTTTGTATTAAAATACCTTTAAAAGACGTGCAAATGATGTCTTTGTTAACAGTCACATAAATGCAGCAGTGCATCTCATGTTAGTTAGTTAAGCCTATGAAAAACGTCATTTGCACCCAATGCAGGTCTTTAAAATATTCTTCTATATTGTGTTGAATCGCTGGAGTGTTTTTATTTAAATGCCTTTAAAAGACGTGCAGTCATGTATAATTCTCAGACGGACATCTCGGAGCTCATGTCGAACACACTGCTGAATGCAGCGCTCTCTGTATGAAAACAAAATGCTCACAAACAACTGCATTTAGCTGTTGATATTTTCTAATGGGTGGACTGAATTAAATCGCTGCAATATTGTAATTTTAAAGGCGTTCTAATTCGTGCAAATTATGTCGTTCGTCTCCATGTATACTCGTTGAAAGCAATCTGTACGCGGTGAAGGAAATGCTTAGGGGTTTCAATAAATTCGCTCAAACAGCTGAATTCAGGTCTTGATGTGTTCTAATGGGTATTTACAATTAAATGGCTGGAATATTGTAATTTTAAAGGCATTATTTATATGCATTTTCCACCAAATTCAAAGTGAAAGTAAGTCACAGCTCGGTAACATGTTCGTTAGTGAAACTGAACAGCTTATTTGCAGCTAATGTAGTTCTTTAAAATATTCTTGTATATTGATTGTGTTGGATCGCTGGAGTGTTTTTATTTAAATGCTTTTAAAAGACGTGCAGTCATGTATAATTCTCAGTCGGGTAAGTTAGCTCCGATCCGTGAAAGCTCGTCTGTATAACACATTTGCTGAAGACAGTGCTTTAACTTTGAAATAAAACAGATCACAAAAGGCTGATTTGTTGATGTGTTCTAATGGGTATTTACAAACAAATCGCTGAAATATATTTATTTTAAAGGCGTTCTAATTCGTGCAATTCATGTTGTTTGTGAGCACATGCACAGAGAGAGTAGCCTAGTGCTGACGGCTTGTATAAGCGCTGAAGGGTGCGAGCTTTTCTTTTACAAGAACTACTCACAAACCACTGAATTTAGCTGTTGATATGTTCTAATGGGTATTTAGAGTTAAATCGCTGTAATAATTACATTTTTAAGGCGATATTTATTTGTATTTCCACCGATTTCAGAGTGACTGTAAGTAAGAGGTTTGAGTCCCGCCTCTTTAGTCGAGAGGTATTACTGTTAGAGGGCGCATTTTTTCTCAGCCCATGTAATTCATTGGGAAATTTGTCATATTCAAAAATTAATAATAAATCAACTGTACATCTGATCAGTCCAAATAGATATAGCAACTCTTTCGGGACAAGGGCCCAGGTCTCTGCCAAGTTTGGGCCTTGTGGCTTCAAAGGCCTCGGAGGAGTAGCTGTCAGAAATTTCTTTAGGTCATAAGAATAATAAAATATAATAATAATAATAAGTTTAAATAGCATAACAGTATGTTGGCTCTCCAAGCCAACATAATAACTCAATTTTGACAAAAATGTCAGATAGAACCTTATAATTCTAAGGTGACGATATGATGGCAGATAGCGTATGCATTTAATAATCAGCATATATAAAGCCAGGACTCTCTTATAGGGTCAAACACGAAACTATGTTTTCCTATTCATGAAATGGAGGGGAATCCCATCAGGCCCAATTTCCTGTGCAATTTGGATGAGCTATAAAAGCTCTCCTTTTTGCTTCTCTTTGATCCCTACATTTGAAAATTATTAATATGAGAAGCCCTTGCATTTGATATTTGAGGAGGTTTAAAGGAGATGGATTTTGAAGGATATTTTCCATAAGTGGCCCTCTCATTTTCTTGTCGATGAAACACGATAAATTAGACATAACAGGTTTGTTGTTCTTTAATTGTTACTGATTGAACCTGCATGTAATGTATGTGTGTGCCAAATTAATATGTCTTGTTGAAAGTCAAAACTAATTGAATGATAATTGTCTATGCTAATTGAATATGGAAATGATCTTTTATTTGATTCTTATTTATTATTTGAAGCACCCTGCTGGTAATGGTGACATGTAGTTGCACACAACACAATATTAATCAGCAATCCTAAACAGATGTAATCATGTAATCATGAGTCATGGCCACACCGCATGGTGTTTTTTTTTTTTAAATAAAAAATCAAAATACAGCATAATTAAATGTATGGTTGCTATAATGTTAAAATTGATTTTATAATGAGTCTGTGGCATATGCTATTTATACACTCAGTTGTGAGCACAAGAATATTGGAATGTTATTTTCTTTTTTAATAAAACACTAAAGGCGATGCCTGACAAGAGTGTTGTTAATTTTAACTGTGACTGAAATAAAGCTGTAATATATATATATATATATATATATATATATATATATATATATATATATATTTTTTTTTTTTTTTTTTTTTTTTTTTTTAAGACGTTGACTAATTCAGCCTTCAACATAAACCCTGGACCACAAAAACAGCCATAAGGGTCAATTTTTATTATATTTTTTTAATTGAGATCTATACATCATTTGAAAGCTGAATAAATAGCTTTCCATTGATGTATGGTTTGTTAGGATAAAACAATATTTGGATAATTTGGATTCAAAATATTCAGAAAATTGCCTTCGAAGTTGTCCAAATAAAGTTCTTAGCAATGCATATTACTATTCAAAAATTATGTTTGGATGCATTTACGGTAGAAAATTTGGTAACACTTTAGAATATGGAACACTTATTCACTATTAACTACGACTTTCCCCTCAATAAATTTCTAATTTGCTGCTTATTAATAGTTACCTTGATAGTACACATACATCTCGGAGACATCAATTTGATGTCTGCATTTACATCTGCAGGACATCTGCAAGATGTAGTATTCTAGTAATATGCATGCTAATAAGCAACTATTTAAGAGACCATAAAATAAAGTGTTACCAGAAATGGTACAAATTATGGAACATGAACTTCACTTATTATCCTAATGATTTTTGGCATAAGAGAAAAATCTATAATTTTGACCCATATTTTGTATTTTTGGCTATTACTAGTGGTCCAGGGTCGCATATTTAAAAAAATAATATATATATAGAAATGAGGAAAAAAAATGCCCCAGAGGTGCTTAATAGGGTTCAGGTCTGGAGACATACTTGGCCACCCCATCACCTTCACCTTCAGCTTCCTCAGCATTGGGATTGGGATTTGGGATTGGGGTTTGGGATTGTCATCATGTTGGAAAAGTGTTGTTCAGCCTAGTTTCATGGAAGGCATAATGTTCTGCTTCAGAATGTACAGTACTGTACATAATGGAATCCATGTTTCCCTCAATGAACTTCAGCTCCCCGGTACCAGCAGCATTCATGCAGCCCCAGACCATAATGCTACCACCACCATGCTTGACTGTAGGCAAGACACAATTTTCTTGGTACTCTTCACCAAGGCATCGCCACACATGCTGGGCACCATCTGAGCCAAACAAGTTTATCTTAGTGTCATCAGACCACAGAACACGGTTCCAGTAATTCTTGCTCTTGGACAGGTTGTCTTCAGCAAATTGTTTGCGGGCTTTCTTGTGAGCCAGCTTCAGATGAGGCTTCCTTCTGGGATGACGCCCTTTATGCAAACCGACTTGTTGCAGTGTGCAGTGTATGGTCTGAGCACTGACAAGCTGACCTTATACTTTTGCAACCTTTAAAGCAATGCTGGCAGCACTCATGCATCTGTTTTTTTTAAGCCAAGTACTGCATCTGACGCACAGAACGAGTGCTCAACTTCGTTGATCGATCCTTCTAAGGCCTGTTCCGAATGGAACCCATCTTGGAAAACCTCTGTATGACCCTGACCATTGTAGTGTAACTCGGTTTTAGGATGTTACTGAACCTCTAATAGCCTTGCCAATCTTTGTGGAGAGCAACCATTCTTATTCTCAAATCCTCCTTCGCCATGAGATGCCATGTTGAACATCCAGTGGTCAGTATGAGAGAACTGTACTTAAAGCACCTAATTTTAACTGCTCTATAACATGATACACATTTGCATGGTTAAATAACATACTGCTGTTATCACTTAAGGTTTACAGTTGTTACCAGCTATTTTGACAATAATGGCTGTATGTTGAGTTATTTTTAGAGGACAGTAAATCTATACTGCTATACAAGCTGCACATTGACTACTCTAAAATATATCCAAGTTTTATTTCTATAGTATTGTCCCTTGAGAAGACATACTAAAATGGTTGCTGAAATGTGAGGGGTGTAGTCACTTTTGTGAGATACTGTGTATATTATACATACATGTAAATATTTCTTCAATATATACATGTATGTGTGTATTTTTAAAAACATAAATATACACAGTACGCACACATACATTATTCAACCTGTCAGTGTTCCACTGCATGTTTAGTTCGATTTTACATGAATGCTAAGGGGGTGTAAACAAACTTTTACTTTGGATGTGATTATTATTTACATTGTTGCCATATATATATCAAGGACAAGCAGTTTTTATTCAGCCAGAGGTATCGTGCTTAAGACAGCTAAGTGGTCTTTTTTAAATTTTAAAGATTTACTCCAGCTTTCTTACTCACACTGGCATCTAAAAAACATGATGTAATTAAATTCACTGAGAATTTGACATGACTGTGAATTTCAGCAGCTTCCTTCATCCTCAACTTCTAACGGCACACCGAAACTACTGAAGCAAAACCCAGCACACTGAGCAAAATTGAAGCTATATGTAGAAATGATGGAACTGCCCACAAGCAAATAAACTGGTACCATACATCAAGCACAGAAACCAGCAGAAAAAGGTGACCTCGTTTTAGAGCTGCATGGAAATCCTAAACACGATGTAGAACAAATTAGCTTAGCGAGGTGGACATATTAAAGCAGTTTCACACAACCATATCAACTCTTTGACAGAACCTGGTAGCAAAGCAGCCAGGATGAATATGCAACTTACTGCAGCTTACAAGACTCCATAAACAGCTTATGATGATACCGACTGAGCACTGGACACTCTGAAAAGTTTGCACAACTTGACAACTTGAGGATAACTCGCATTAGCTGCTACACTAGCTTCCAAAAGTAATGAGAACAGATTTATTTTGAGGCGCATAACAAACATATCTGTTTGCCTGCTTATCGACAGTCTACCAAATCCCTGCTCGCATTGCTGAACATCATCTGTCACTTAATTAATGTGCAATAATTAACAGATATAATGGGGAACAGGAATAATTTAATAAAATGCGAGCAGCCAGATGACCTTCTGCCTAGCCCCAAATTGTGGAACACAGAGAGCGGTTACAAACATGTAATAACAAACTAATCACAAAGGCATCAGCTGGCAAGGAGATTTGGAGGCTCAGGGGATGTGTGGCACAGATTTTCAGGTTAATAATCACTTGTTTGTGTGGATGTTAATGAACTCAACAGGGTTTACACCAATAAATGCCTTCAAGCCCCCATGGCACTCCCTAGTTAGAGTCACAGCCTGGCGCCCTTCATGAATATACAGTATACGGATCCAAAAATGAACCCTCTTCTCATTTAACTAATTAAACAGGGGAGAGAAAACAGTAAACAAAGCTCTCTGACCCTGTTATCTTTGAGGGGAAAGGGGAAAAAGAGGCTTTGAGGCAAAGGGTGGAAAAGGCTAGAGCCTCTGTGGAAATCTGAGAAGCCTTTCAATCGGCTGTTCTTGTTCGGTGCAAACCCTGGAGTGCTATGTGACTTTGGGATGGTGCCCTCTGTGTTCTCGTAGCTGCATACATCAGCGTTGTTGCTGATTGTGTTTGGGGTCTGACTTGATTTGATAATGGTTTATTTTGATGACTTTGTATATGAAAAAATCATAAATTATGGTATGTTTGAGTGTGTGCTTTACCCAGCCATAAATATATTGTATACAGTGGTCTTTGAAGGCTGATTGGTCAAGTGGCATTCCAAGAGTGCTGATATAAAAGTCTAACAGCACTTTTTCACTGTATCCAATAATCTGTGTTCTGTGCATTTCAGACAGAATGTCAGTCTGTGCATTATTGGCTGCACTGAAACTGCATACTCTCTGAGTAGGTACTTCTTTTGAATGATTACTTCATTATCATTAAAAAAGTATATAGTATGAATGTGTGTAGTACAAATATAATCTGAACATGCTACATCCATAATGTGATATACTAGCATCAGTTGGGTTGCTTCAGTGCCATTTACAAATCCTTGTTACCCCATGATATACTCACCCTCAAGCCATCCTAGGCATATACGACTTTTTTTATTTCAGACAAATACAATTGGAGTTATATTTAAAAAGTCCTGGTTCTTCCAAGCTTTATAATGGCAGTGAATAGGACTTGAGATTTTAAAGGCCAAAAAAATGCATGGATCCATCATAAAGGTACTCCGCATGGCTCTAGTGGGTTAATAAAGGCCTTCGCATCACTTTGCATCACTTCACTTCAGAACGTCTTTATTAACCCCTGGAGCTGTGTGGAGTGCAGTACTTTTATAGTGGATAGATGCACTGTTTTGGTCTTCAAAATCTCAACCCACATTCACTGCCATTATAACGTTTGAAAGTGCCAGGACATTTTATTTGTCTAAAAGAATACACATGCACATCTAGGATGGTGAGTAAATAATGGGGAAAATTTTAATTTGTGTCATCTAGGTACTTTTTGCCTACTTTTTACTAAATACAGTGAACTCGGAAATCCTGCAAAATAGGGAAGTAATTCATCCAGTGATCTTTCCTGCACATTAGATCTTTAGACCAGTACGTAACAGCAAAAGACCATTCATGATTCATTTAACTGATTCGTTCAAACACACTGATTCATTCAGAAATAAAAAAAGTGGCTCCCTGTGTCCGAATATGGCTACTTCCCTACTATAGCAGGATAAAACAAAATGTGTAATCAGTGAACTGCAAGTCTGAGGCACACTTGGTACACTGGAAGGGTTTCCAGTGTATGCTCTGTATGTTCGTTCACAATGCCACTGCGCGAAATAAGTAGCATGTCCAAATCCAAAGTGTTCGTAAAAGCGGATTTGTAAAATAAAACTACTCTGAAGTGTGCATCTGTTGAACACTTTGGAAGTGTTTCAAGACGGCACCCTAAGCCCTAAAAGTCCACTCTTTGGCCTTGACCCAAATCGCACCCTAAACTCTTGTGCTCTGAGTCCATACTTTTCTGTCGTAATGCTACTTTGACTGTCGAGTAAACATCAGTGGCAGAACTCGGCTGCAGGCTCAGCAGAAGTGAGCATCAAGTGTGAAAAAGCAACCGCAAATCAGGCACATTTCACAGGCACAAGTGATGAATTGGACAACCTACCGTCTTGTGGACTGAAGATGTAGGTATGCGTTGGCTATCGTAAGCTTGCAAGACTACAAGTGCCTAAGTGAGTGCTTGTACAGAGCTATGAACAGAAGTGACGCAACTGACACTGAAAGTTGTGTGACAGTGACAACATGGGGGATGTAATTACTGTATGTCTTACTGACTAAGAAACCAGATGATTTGGTAAAGAGAGGTCCGATCAAAAGCGAACCGATTCGGATTGGTATGCAAACCCACATCTATGTGTTGATGTTGCAACTTGGGGTGGTTTTGCCAATGTTTGGTCCTGGCAGTTTATCAGTATATCATAATTACAACCCAGGCTCATGAAAATGCGTGCCTCTATATACATTTCTGCAACACCATAATTACAAATGTCCAGAGAGTGGTGCTAAAACACATGTTCAATATGTGACCGTGGCACATATTACGTTGATACAGGCACGTTTCACTGTGTTTTTATTACACTGCTTGAGGTTCGTATTGCGGCTGTTCAGAATTCAAATATCCGGGAAGTGTCGTTAAAGGTGAAATATCCCCTACACCAAACCCAAACTTAAACCTACCCAATAATGTTAACAAATGCAAAAGTAATATAAAAAAAGCATTTGTTGATGTAGCAATGCTATTTTAACTTCCCTATGCGGATTCAAGCTATTTTGTCGAACTGTACTTTCACAGGGTTCATGCCGGAGCTCTTTATTACTCAAGTGCAACGCTGTATCACGTGAGTTACCGAGCAAACCTACTGAATTAGAAAACTCACACACATGACACTGTATATATGACGACAACAATCGAAAGTATCAGTTTTCAAATTGTGCAGGATGTTAAAATTGTTTTGAAGTCGTAACAATATTCTGCAAGTAACTGTGTAAAAATTAGTCTTTATTAATCAAAACTCTGTACCTTTAAATCTTACTTTGTGTAAAAAGTAATACAAGTTTTACTGCCTCTAGTGTTAATTTCTGGAAAACTGGAAACTGCAGTGATTTGTACATATAGGTATGTTCTTTATGTATGAGTTTTGTATATAGAGGCACGTATTTCCAATGAGCCTATGTTGCATAATTACATGTGGCCTTGTGTGTAGCTTACTGATATAGTCACATCTTGCTAGTGTGATATTGCTTTTTCCATGTAACATACTATTTTTTTATATATTATTAATATTTATAATTTTCTTTGTTTAGTTTTAATAATTTAATTACATTTTTGCCTGTGTGACTAATATTAATGTTTGTGTTCATCAAATAATATCGCTATCTTTATAAAGAACTATGATCTTAAAACTATTTTACAAACCTCTTTGATAAAAGGTTTATTATCATTTTAAAGCACAAAATAATATGGACATTAAATATGGTGTTTTTTATTCCTGTTTGATGAATTTAGTGTGCCACCATTTATACTGATTCTGCTACTAGACAGAGTAGAATAGTTTCAGATAAACAGGCCATCATTACTCCATAAAACGTCAGTATAACATCCACAAAAGACAAATTGTTCTTTTGAGATTCTCTATAATTTAATATCCCATTGTAACACTTGGGAGTCGGGAGACAGACGTTCGGATCCAAATGCAGGCTTTATTTAGAAGGCATGGTAAACAGACAGGGTCAATCACCGGCAAACAACAACAACGAGGATAATCCAAAGAGTAGTCAAACAAAGGCAGAAGGTCGGGGCTGGCAGCGAGCATAAAAACACGGGGAGGAGTCCAGGAATCAAACACAGGGAAAACAAACACGGAAAGAAACGCTCGGAAATAAAGACCAGATGGAACAATAAGACTTAGCCCGGAAGTGTGTGTGTCTGTGGCTTAAATGCATGTGGGTAAATGTGAAACAGGTGTGTGCAGCAATCAGTGCAGTGGAAAACGAGGAGCAGGTGTGTGCAGTGATTGGTGCAGTGGCTTGTGGGGAATGCAGTCCAGAATGTGTTGTGCAAGAGTTCATGAAGACAAGGAGCGGCTTCCAGACGCTCTAACCACCTAATACAACCTGGAGGGTGGTGGAGCGGAGGCGGAACAGGGGGAGGGATGGAGGGCCAGGTCCATGTAGGGGTACAGGAACTACGAACTGAGGCGGAGCCGACGGAGGGAGAAGCCATGGCGGAGGAAGGGTTGGCTCCTGCATGGGGCCGACCAACGGAGGTGGAGCCGGTGGAGCCCGAGGGAGAACCGGAGAGTCGACAGTCCTAGGTGACACAGAGGATCCGGAGGGCCAAGGCGGAACCCAAGGCTCTGGCGACCCCGGCGGAGATGGAGGTCCGGAGGTACGCAGCGGAGCCGGAGTGACAGAGGATCGAGGCTGTGCCCACGGGAGGGAGGAGGTCCACAGAGCCGGCAGGACGGAGTGACGAGGCGCAGCCGGAGGAGTAGAATCTAGAGGCGAAGGTGGGGGGACGACTGACCGGGGCGGAGCCGGAGAGACGATGGAGCCCGGAGGAGCTGGTGGGCCGACGGCCGACAACGGAGACGAGGGAGCACAGAGCCGGGGTGGAGCCGCAGGGTCGGAGGGCCGAGGTGGAGTCCAGGACTCTGAGACTGGAGACTGGAGGTGATGGTGAGGGATCCTTCAGTCAGTCCCACTGCCAGTCCTCTGCACCGAAGGTGGGAAGTGGGTGAGCAGAGGGACTGTCAGAAGACAGAGGTGGCGGGACTGGAGCAGCAGGGAGGGTGGGTGGGTGGGAACCCACACAGTCCATACATGGCCTCCGTGACCAGAACCGGGCAGACAGGAATCTCAGAACGACTGGACGGAACCAGCTGAGGCTCTGGAAGACTGGGCTGAACCAGCGGAGGCTCTGGAAGGCTGGGCTGAACCAGCGGAGGCTCTGGAAGGCTGGGCTGAACCGGCGGAGGCTCTGGAAGGCTGGGCTGAACCGGCGGAGGCTCTGGAAGGCTGGGCTGAACCAGCGGAGACTCTGACTTGGCGGTAGCCATCTTGGGTGCATACTCAGGCGTGGCAGCCATCTTGGCGGCGCGGTCACAGGAGGGCGCTCTGGCGGCGCGGTCACTGGAGGGCGCTCTGGCGGCGCGGTCACTGGAGGGCGCTCTGGCGCGCAGTCACTGGAGGGCGCTCTGGCGGCGCAGTCACTGGAGGGCACTCTGGCAGCGGAGACTCTGGAAGGCTGGGCGGAACCAGCGGAGACTCTGACTTGGCGGTAGCCATCTTGGGTGCATACTCAGGCGTGGCAGCCATCTTGCTTGCAGACTTGGGCGGTTTGGTAGATGTGGCTCGAACCGTTCCAGGCATGACAGATGGGATGTGTGAAAGTTCTGGTGATATGGGTGCTGTAGGACTGTGGGGCTCCTCATCCGCAGTCCCAACAGTAAATGTTGAACCGGCCAGCAGGAGAGCATAGTCTATGTATCGTTCAAGTGTCCAGTGCGGGGTGTGTAAAGGCATACTGGGTTTTAACTCCTGGTTCAGTCCATAATAAAAAATGTGCTTGAAAAAAATGACAGTGAAATCCACCTGGTGACATAGTTCGCAGAAGTCAGCCACATACTCCTCAATAGGCCGGTTGTTCTGGCGAAGACGAACTAGGCGGTCTCCTGGGTTCATGGTGAACGGCTGATGAATAAAGCCGCTGGATCCTTGTAGCGGCTAAGTCTTCTGTAACACTTGGGAGTCGGGAGACAGACGTTCGGATCCAAATTCCGTGTGTGCAGCAATCAGTGCAGTGGAAAACGAGGAGCAGGTGTGTGCAGTGATTGGTGCAGTGGCTTGTGGGGAATGCAGTCCAGAATGTGTTGTGCAAGAGTTCATGAAGACAGGATAGACCACAAATACGTGACACCCATTCTCTCACACTCTCACTCCTCCTCCACTGCCTGTTAAGCTGCTGCCGGAGTCAAACGGACTTCTTTAAAATCTATTAAATTATGATGTGTCATAAAACTAATTCTCTCCAGAGAGCATGAATCACATGACCCATCCCTTTGTACGCCCCACCTTTGACATTTTGTGTGTGTCTTACTAAAATGGGTTAATATCACCCTCTATTCCTTAAATTATTGACCCCGTCCTGGTTCTTCAGTTTCCATCTGCAATCAGTTTAACCACCAAGAGAAAGTTTAAAGCAGGACAGAAAAAGATAAGGTGAGAACAAGCAATGATTCCCCTGTTTTTTTTTTTCTCTCTCTTTTTTTTGTGTTTTTTTTTTTTGTAGTTTTTTTTTTTTTTTTTTTTTTTTTGTAATCCCACAGAAAACTACCATGAACAACGAATATGATCAGTTAATATTCACATGGTAGTCAGTGTGAACATTTCAGGTCACAGGTATTTTTTGGGGGCCAGCTTTTCTTTCACTTATTCAGCAGGAAGAAGTCTGTTAATTTTTAATCCTAACATTTATTATTAAACCAATTCGCATGAAAAATTAAGAAGCTAATCGTATTAAACAGGATTGAATGATGAGAGTTTTTATTTTACTTTAAGGACATGTTCTTTAGTTTGTTTGTTTTGCCGTTTCAATTTATTTTATGTTTACCTTTGCTGAAAGTATTCCAAAAAATGTCAAAGCACATCAGAAAATTACAAATAAGTTACAAACTTTGTAGAGTAAATAAAAAACTTAAAATTTTCTCAGATGTTCACATAAAGCAATCCAGTTAGTGAGGTGTTAAATTAGATACATATAGTTTCTAAGAGGTTTTTTTTGTTTTAAACCTGCATTCCATCTATATATTATCAACCAATTTCTTTTTAATGAGCCTTAATATTAATAATCTGAAGCTTAACTCATATTTTGTATAATTACAGGAGTTGTTACCCTTAAGCTAATCTTTGCATTTCATATATATTTTACTTACATTTCGTGTACTTACTCACTTTTAATTTTAAGTGGATAATACTTAATCTAATATTGATACATATAAATAATAATAATAATAAAAAAGTAAAAGCTAACAATGCAAAGTTATGTGATATAGTCCATTACAAGTTCTAAGTTAAGATTTTAAGTTACAAGATTTTAGGTTTAGCACCATTATACTATTTTGTGATGGATCAGAGCATGAATGATGAGACCTGTCACATTGAAAGAATGCATCATTGCTTGTCTTCTACTTTCTTACTCTTTGGTAAAGATGTTTTGTTTTTGGTTTTTGAAAAGTATGTCTAACCATGTTACTCTGAGAAGAGTTGCTTTTTGACACTTACAGTAAGTCAAAAAGTAGCTGGAACAAACATGTCATCTCTGAGCACTTTTACAGTCAGCATATAACTGCTAAATTCACTTTTCATGACTTTTAGTATTTTATAAAAGAAATTTATTTAAAAGATTATTTCAGCATCACGGAAGCCAACTGAGAATCTTCCAGTACCTCCGTGTGATTCTCTCTCACCTCTAAGCAACCCTGGTATCAAACCTCCCAACTCTCACAAATCCAAGTCAAGATTATCATCCTGCAGAGGCAACAAAATCAAAAACACAACACAGCACAAAAAAGCCTAAGGTGCAAAGTTGATCTATTTGTTTTACTTTGTTCCTCTGACAATGTCAAAGCTTTGAAGTCATCTTTTATTTCAACAGGGTTGATTTTCATTTTTTGCAAGCTATGGCAGGACCACATCATTATTTTCTTACAATGAAAGCAGAAGAAAACAAGATCTTGACAATAACACATCTCTCACTCACTTTTCCTCTCTCGCTGTCCTTCTTCTGCTTCTCTCTCTGTCAGTTCTGACTGCTCTGAAAACTCAGTTATACTTTCAATTATCCTCAACAACAGAGACCTCACAAGTGAGACCAAAAACTGTCAAAGCAGTGGCACTGCGCCTGTCAACTTGAAAATCATTTAGTGTCACTCTCTCTCTCTCGGCTCTCTGACATTAGCTGGGCTTTTCTGTATGTCCGATTTGTGATGGGCGACAACGTGCGCTAGAAGAGAAGGAAGGAACAGGAACGAGATGATGTTGTTGCTATTGTTCATTCTTTGAGCTGTCGCTCTCTGCTAATTAACGGCATTCACAATAAGCACAAAATGACGCCCGCTTTTATTGTCTTTGTTTGATTAGGATATGGTGAAAATGCTTTCGGGACTTCCTGTACACTACCTGTACGATTAAAACTCATTTGTTGTCCACAACTGCCAGGGTCTATGTCATTTTGCTGTCAACTAGACAAAAAACATTTCAGCCTACAATCAACCCTTAGCATTGTTTCCAGAAGTTTGTACTGTTCAAACTGTTAGTACAGAGTTACAAAAACATGGAAAAGTAGAAATAAGCTAATGTCTGTATATATTAGCTTATTTCATGGCTCTTCATAATCACAACAAGGGACATCTCACCATAAATTCAAACGACCAGAGCGGGAGCAAGAGTGCGCCCATCAACGCGCTTCATTCGGCTGCACTGCTGCATGGGATTTACTCTGGAAGAATGTCTCTAAAGAAGTGTGGTTTTGGTTATAAGGCAAAGATAACTGTGTGAACAGGGGATGATGCAGTTTATTTTTCCAGGGGCAGAAACAGAGTTTTGCAAGTGTGTTTGTTGATGAACGTTTTATTAAAAAGGCCCAGTTTGATGCTGGATTTGCACATCATTAAATACTGAAAGATGAAGCAGTCCCAGCTATAAAAGATCCCAGTCATGATTCAGAACTGGTGAGTGAAACAGTTTTAAATGTCTGTGTTTTGTTGGCAATCGGCACGCGAGTTCTCGTCAATCTTTAGCTCCACCCACGGTGCACCTCCAGGAGCTCGGCTGTTTTCGGAGAGAACTGTAAAGCAGTATCCTTCTTTTGTAAATTTTATAAAACGAAAGACTTTTTAAAGATATGAAGAATACTGTTACGAAGTGCCCGGCAGCCCCACTAGAGGGCACTCCAATATGGACTCTTTATGTTATGTGTTCTCTCACCCAACCATGTTTCACTCATGTCATGTTGTCATTGGTTCCCCTGTTCCACGTGTTCGTCTCCCATTGGTTGTTTCTGTCATATGACCCCTTGTGTTTGGTATAAAGCCTCTCCCTTCCCCCTCTGTGTTTGCTGATCGTTGTTTAGCTATATCCTTGTCCAAGTTTCCAAGTTTCCTTGTTGTTTTCTCTAGCCATAGTTATGTTTTTGTTTTCTCAATCTTAGCCATAGTTCTTCCTAGTTTCATTGTTTTGTTTCTTTGCCATTTGTATTTTGACCATTGTTTTACGGATTACTCTTTGGACTATCTACGTTTGTTCCTGTTTTCCGGTGTTTGACCCTGCCTGTTTGACCACGTATCTAAATAAAGCTTGCATTTGGATCCACCTCCGACTCCCACTGTTACAGAACGATCAGCCACACCCGGATCCAGTAGCTTTATTCCACCACCAGCGCAAACATGGACCCAGTCATCAGTTTCGCCCTCACCCCTCAAGGTAATCGGTCCCTTGAGGACCACATCAAAGATTTTCTGGACATCATTCAATATTCTGATTTCCCGGACTGTGCACTCATGGACTTATTTTCACATGGACTAAATGAACCACTCCGAACCATGCTTATAGTCAGTGGTCCTCGAGGGTCGCTTAGTGAGTTTTTGGACTTTGCTTTGTTGCTCACTGGCTCCTCATTCACTGTGGGCACTGTTGAGGAGTCAGTTGAAAAAATTCCAGTCACAGCCAACTTTTCTTGAGTCACGTCACATCACAGCCGACTGTCACAAGCCTCATGTCATGTCTGTCAGCCCTGAGCCACAGCACAAGATGTCTGCTAGCCCTGAACCACAGCACAAGATGTCTGCTAGCCCAGAACCACAACACAAGATGTCTGCTAACCCTGAACCACAGCACAAGATGTCTGCTAGCCCAGAGCCACAGCGCAAGATGTCTGCTAGCCCAGAGCCACAGTGCAAGATGTCTGCTAGCCCAGAGCCACAGCTTAAGATGTCTGCCAGCGCAGAGCCACTTCACAAGATGGCTGCCATCCCAAAGCCTGTTCACAAAATGGCCACCATCCCAAAGCCTGTTCACAAGATGGCCGCCCTTCCAGAGTCTGTCGCAAAGATGGCCGCCACGCCAGAGCCTATCGCAAAGATGGCCGCCACGCCAGAGCCTGTTGCAAAGATGGCCGCCACACCTGAGCCTGCACCTGCTAACGTCACGTCTGTCAAGCCAGCGCCCGCTAACGTCACGTCTGCCAAGCCAGAGCCCGCTCACGTCACGTCAGCCAAGCTACAGCCTGTTCACGTCATGTCTTCTACTCCAGAGTCTGGGCCTATCATGGCCGCCCCTTCAGATGCGGCTCCTCAGTCAAGTCCTTTCACAGCAGCAGTTCCTGCAAAGTCAAGTCACATTACAGCGGCTGTTCCTGCAAGGTCAAGTCACATCGCAGCTGCTGTTCCTGCAAAGCCAAGTCACGTTACAGCTGTTGTTCCTGCCAAATCAAGTCATGTTACAGCTGCTGTTCCTGCCAAGTCAAGTCACGTCACAGCCGCTGTTCATGCCAAGTCAAGTCACGTCACAGCTGCTGTTTCAGCCAAGTCAAGCCGCATTACAGCTGCTGTTCCTGCACAGTCAAGTCATATCACAGCTGCCGTTTCCGCAAAGATAAGTCACAGTACAGCTGCTGTTCCAGCCAAGTCAAGTCACAGCTGCTCCTTCAAGGTCAAGCAAGGTCACACGCTCGCACGAGCATCCTGAGCCATGCCACGCCTCGTCTGATCTGCGAAAGCCTCGGCATGTCTTGATTTCCTGTATAATGGACCCTCCTTTAAGATCAGTGCGGGCTGCAGGCATACCCGCCGAACCAACGCCCTCAAGCCACGCAGAGCCTACGCTTCTAAGTACTACACCCTCAAGCCTGGTGTGCATCCCACTAACCACTGCACTGCCCATGATGGCCATCGTCATTTTAAGTGTATGGGCTGCACACTGTGCTCCAGAAACCTCATCGGCCTACGAGTCTAAACCGGAGGCCTCGTCAGTCAAAGAGTCCGCTGTGCCAATGCCACTTATCGAGGTGACGTTCATGGCGGAATTCCCTGCTCTGCCTGCACCGCCAAAGCTCCCTGCTCTGCCTGCACTGCCAAGGCTCCCTGCTCTGCCTGCACCGCCAAGGCTACCTGCTCTGCCTACATCGCCAAGGTTCCCTGCTCTGCCTGCACCGCCAAGACTCCCTGTCTGCCCTGTCACGGCTATGGAGGCCGTCCCTGAAGTCCCTGTCTGCCTTGTCATGGCTATGGAGGCCGTTCCTGAAGTTCCTGTCTGCCCTGTCACGGCTTTGGAGGCCGTCCCTGAAGTTCCTGTCTGCCCTGTCACGGCTATGGATGCCGTACGGATTACTCTTTGGACTATCTACGTTTGTTCCTGTTTGCCGGTGTTTGACCCTGCCTGTTTGACCACGTATCTAAATAAAGCTTGCATTTGGATCTACCTCCGACTCCCACTGTTACAGATACAGTACTACTCTATTGGTACTCAAGATTAACATAAGATTGGGTGAAACTGTGTGTCTTATGCCCCCTTTAAATATTACATATTTTTATTAGATATACTACGGGGCCAATGAATGCTTGAATCTGATTGGCTGACGAACGTTCTAATGGTGTGCATTATTTTCAGGAAAACGTATGGCGAACATTCCTGGCAGTGCTTGACCGCATTACATGTCTATATCACTTTGCCACATGATTTCAGTTATTTCAAAGGTCCTTACAGCCTAAAACAGCAAAATAACCAAAACCCACAATGACACTGGCCAGTAAACAATAGGTAAAAAACGACAGATCATTTCCATGTTTTTGCCACAATATTACGTTTTATTATGTACGGAAAGCACATACTACATTTCCCCCACTCTCTCTGCCTTACAGACACACACACATACAGTTTGCACACACGTTAGCATACACGCTAATGTTGTTAGCGATGTTCTGACGATTAACAACTTAACAACTACATGACATTTCTCACAAGCCAGGTAACAACAGCGTGGTCTTGAAGAAAATGAACTTAAAGTTTCACTATTAATAGAGACAATGCTGCCAATCACTTTTGAGAGACGCACAGACTTGAGAGACAAAAACCGAATGAATGTCTTGAAATAATATGTCTTGAGCTGTGGTAACCGTAGTATAAGTGGAAGAATTGGCTTTGGTCTGTTGAATTCTACGAAAACAATGCATCACCTCAAGTGTGCATTATTTTCTAAGAATTCAACAACCCATCGTCAATTATTCCTTACATAAGAAAGATACTGCCGTAAGATATTGTCAAACCAGCTTTTGCCATAGTCAGCTCTCTTCAATGATTGCAGAATCACAAAGTTGATTGGCATGATGATTTTTTTCTTGTAAGCGCTTCATTTCCTTAAGCAGGCTACCCATGGTTTCAGTTTTTGAAGAGATTGACTAGTAATGCCCATTCTTTAAAGAACAAGCCTTCTAAAATTTACTTACCTCTGCTTACATGGTGGTAGGATGAGTAATGACAAAAATCTACACTTTAACAGCACTTACATGAACTAAACTCTTGTTTTATTCCTATTCTAAAAGTTTTCTTTAATATATCATTTGTTTGATTCAAATAACATTTTATTCTAAAAAATACTGGCTTTTGACAGTATTTTTTTTTTTCATTTATGGAGTGATAAAAAGAGATATCCAAAATTCTCTTTAAAAAAAAAAAAACATTAACCTTAATATGTCAGCAAAATGAAACAAGAATTCTGAACCTGACTTTATCCAGTGTTTAGATTTCTGTTGTGGAAATGTATGTAACAGTGCATATTTAATTAGGTTATGCATCATTTGCATATTTAAACATAACATTTTAGAAAGCTTGTAATAGGAAACAATTGTCTCAATGTACCAAGAATAATCAACTGGAAAAACCATGGTGCTAACTATTACTTAAAGTTTCATCGGATGTTGATATGATTGTTTAGGGTCTTAATGAAAAGTCTATAACATGCTTTGGTTAAAATTTATCAATGGTAGTGTAAAAAAAACTTTTTTACCTTGCTAAAATCAGCTCTGCAAAAATCAACCTATTCTGGTGGATGTTGCTCTGCTCGCCCCGCCCCTCTCTCCTCTCTGTGGAGTGACAAGCTTGTTTATTTTAGCCACAAAATTTTCTAACTAGCAAGTAATTAGGAAAGGCAATTGCAAAATTCATAAAAACCCCTTATACTCACTTCTTCTGTAAGTGAAGCTGGATCACAAATGTTTGCGCGAACATAGACACATTTTTGTAGATCGGGAGGCACATTCCCTTCACAAACAAAAGTCATCCCATGCGTCTTCAGCAGCTCAGATGTCGGGAGTAATAACGACTACTATGTTCATTATTACATCCAACAACAGAACACCTCAATCGCTTAGGAGCCATCCTTGTCTACGTCACTGTTCCGGCATCGAAACAATGGCGATCGGACTGTTACAGTTAATTCAAGGCAGGTCTAAGGTAAGACGGCCATCAATTATCGTGGGAGCAGCCTCTCTCGTTGTGAGTGCAGAAGACTGACCTCATGAATGAGCCGTCCTCCATGATTCCTCTCCTTAACTCATAATTACAACTTATATGATAGCACTTACTTATATATAATAGCACATGATTTTCCTAAGAAAGAGGCAAGAATTACATTTACATTTGATCATTTAGTAGATGCTTTTATCTAAAGTGACTTACAAATGAGGACAATTAGAAGCAATCAAACCAACAAAAGAGCAACTAAATGTAAGTGCTGTAACAAGTCCTGGTTAGTCTAACGCATTTAATGCAAGGCATTTATTATACAAAAAAAAAAAAAAAAAAGAATAAGAAGTAGATAGAATAGAAACAGAATAAAGAGTGCTAGTGGGTCAGTTTTATTATAAATAAAATAAAAAAGTAAATAGAATAGAAATAGAATTAAGAGTGCAATTGTTAGAGGGTCAAATATTTTTTTTTAATAAATTAAAAAAAGCTAAATAACAAAAAGAGAATTGAGAGTGCTAGTGTTAGAGGGTCAAGTGTAGATGAAAGAGATGTGTTTGTTGCTGTTTCTTGAAGATGGCTAACAACTCAGTTGCTCAGATCAAGTTTGGCTGGTCATTCCACCAGCAGGGAACGGTTCAATTCTGTGAAAGTGATTCTGTGCCTCTTTGGGATGACACTTTAATACACCATTCATTTGCAGTATGCAAGCTTCTGGAGGCCACGTTAGTCTGAAGTAGTGAATTTAGGAAAAAGGGTGCAGAACCAGTGTTTGTTTTGTGGGCAAACATAAATGTCTTAAATTGTATGCAAGCAGCTATTGCTAGCCAGTGCAAATTGATAAATAGCAGTGTGACATGCGCACTTTTCAGCTCATTAAAGACTACTCTTGCTGCCATATTTTGGATTAGTTGCAGAGGTTTGATAGAACTGGCTGGAAGATCACCCAAGAGAGCATTGCAATAGTCCAGCCTAGACAGAACAAGAGCTTGAACAAGGAGTTGTGTAGCATGTTCCGAAAGAAAAGGCCTGAACTTCCTAATGCTGTATAAAATAAAATCTGCAGGACAGGGCAGTTCTAACAATCTGGTCTGTGAAATTCAGCTGATCATCAATCATAACTCCAAGGTTCCTGGCTGTCCTGGAAGGTGTTATGGTTGATGCGCCAACCTGGATTGAGAAATTGGGATGAAGTGTTGGGCTGGCTAAAACCACAAGCAATTTTATCTTGGCAAGGTTGAGTTGAAGGTGATGGCTCTTCGGCCAGCAAGAAATGTCTGCCAGCCTCGGCCAGCCTAACCCATGCTGAAATGTGAGCAGCTATAGTCAGATCATCAGGATGGAATGGGTGGTAGAGTTGAGTGTCATCAGCATAGCAATGATATGAAAAGCCATGTTTCTGAATAACAGAATCTAGTGATGCAATGTCGCAAATGAGAATAGAAGTGGTCCAAGAACTGAGTCCTGAGGCACCCGAGTACCTAGATGCTGGGACTTGGACACCTCACCCCTCCAAGATACATTGAAGGATCTATCTGAGAGGTAAGTCTCAAACCTGAGATGCCTGAGATGCCCTTTGTCATGAGGGTTGACAGGAGAATCTGGTGGTTAACTGTGTCAAAAGCAGTGGATAGATCCAGCAAGATGAGTATTAAAGATCTGGAAACCAACCTACAACTAAGAGCAGGGCGTCTCAGTTAAATGTCTACTTCTGAAGCCACACTTGTTGCTGTCCAGCAGGTTGTTCTGTGTGAGAAAGGCAGGGACTCATTCAAGTGATTTTGCAATGAATGGAAGAAGGGATGCTGATTTGTAGTTTTTTTTTTTTTTTTTTTTAAGGTTGGGTAAAGAGTGGGTTTCTTAAGTGGTGGGGTTATCCGAGTCTGTTTAAATGCTGAGGGAAAGGGATGAGTTAATGATGTGAGTGAAGAAGAATGACCTCATGAATTAGCAATCCTTCATTATTGTCCTTTCCAGCAACAAAGCACTTGAACACAACAAATTTGTGATTACAAATTCAGAAAGAAGGACATTTTGGATAGCATGTGAATTGATTAATTAATTTGTGATCTCCAAGATGCTGCTGTAACAAACATGGCTGCACACTCTTCAAAAACAACACCTACCCAGGACACACTAAAACATAGATTCAAATGTATATGTAGTGAAAGATATAGATAGTACTGCATGTTAGCTGGCTTATTGTGATTTATTTAAAGGATAAGTTACT
>NC_133363.1:21117056-21204343 GCF_049309525.1 Garra rufa | reverse complement strand
CTTCAAAAACCTTAATTTCTTTGTAATGCACACATAAGTCTGCAATGGTGTTTGTTAATGTTGGTATCAACTCTGGTTTCTGGAAACACCAAATCATTGAACTATTGATAACAGAACTGTATAGTTGGCAAACAATGATTTTGGTAAACGCACCACGTATACCCTTATTCTAAAATCTGTCCCTATGTTGCACTTTGTATTTCACTTAAAGGTACAATATGTAATTTTTCAGCTTTAAAAATAGCAAAAATCACTATATCTATGTTATATATATTTTTTAGTTGTGTACTTACATTATTCCGACAGTTTCCACGAACTTTTAAATACGGAGAAATTTATAGTTTAATTCGAAGACACGGGCCGTTTCTTTATTTCCGTTTTGTCGCCCATCTATGGCGTCATATAACCTTTGACCCCTCTAGTTTCTCTAAGTTCCTGCAGAACCGCCAAATACAAAGGGGAACAGAAGCAAAGAAGAGATGAAGAAGAAAAAGTAGTAGCTAGTCTTGATCGATACTATTATATTTATATTGATATCGTTTATATTAGTATTTATACCTCAATCAATAACATAGTTATGGATCATGATTATGCTTTGCCTGCACGTTCTGTGAAGCGCAAACGTACGGGTGAAATAAATTACCAGTATGTCATTATGTCAGTATGTCGCAGTATGTAAGGATGTACTCACACTAGACGTTTTAAACCGTGCCCAAAGCCCGGTTCGTTTGACTTGTGTAAGTGCTCCGTGCCGCGCTCGGGCGCGGTTCGTTTAGCTGGCCCTGTCCCGGCTGAAAGAGGTGGGTCAGAGAGCAGTTCGGTTGGGCTCGGGCGCAGTACGCATAGTTTAAGCGCTAACCGCGTCGGAGCACAAAACAAATACAATTCTGTGTCTACAAATGTATCCTATAATTACCAACACAACACTTTTCAAATGATTTAATTCAGTAAAGTATATTTAAGTTTATAATGGGTCTGGTTCTCTCCTTATTGATGAACAGGAATTGTAGTTTGCCAGTAAAGCTGCAAATTCTTTAACTAACGTTCATATTCTTTCACTCTCCGTAATAACTCACTGATAGATACAAGTGAAAATCAATGAACGGCATAGATGAATTATTATTAATTATTAGGTAGAATATTTGAAAAAGTTATTTTCGCCGTTATCTCGTACGTAAGTGTGTTTCGGCCGGAGTTTGAGTGCGCGGCCAGCGGGAGTAATCGCGCTCAGGCTCGGTTCAAGTCAATTGTGCCTAGTGTGAGTACATCCTAAGTGTAAAGTTAAGCAGTTCTCTGTTAGAGGAGGAGTGCCTCTTCAAACACTATCTACAATAGCTTCTTCCAGTGATACTCAATAACATTGGTAGGCAAAAAAGACAGTATCTCATCCGTGAACATGATTTGTGAAAACACATTTGCCATCGTTCTACGCTCCGTAATTGCGTCATCAAGCGTCGCCTCTGTTATTGTTTTTAAACAATGCGACCTCTAGCGGCGAAAAATTACATATTGTACCTTTAAGCGTGTCAGGTTGTAATGGTTACTGAAATGGTTAAATAGATTATGTTTTTCAAACAAATCGTCCATTCTGAGTAACTTAAAGTGGAGTTCAGTCTAACACAGAAACAGCATTCAGACACATCCTTCTTATTAATTAAACAGGTTCATCAAACCTATTCTTAACCACATGACCAACCTACTTATGCTTATAAAAATTGATTTGAGAATAAAATGAGAATTTGAAATGTACACCAATTCTACAGCTCTCTTTGTCTCTGTATCTGATATTCAAAGAGGTTTAACAGATTCACTGCTCTAAGCCCACAGCGCTGATCAATCTCTGCTTCACATTCTGTCCTCCATTCCCAAATCAATGCTTCCCCTCCTCACATCATTTCCCATGACTCAAGTAGACCTGCATCAATACCAGTTATCTGGAGATTATATATATATATACATATATTGAAAATAATTTAAGAGAGAGTGTCAGCTCATGGGAGAACAAAATACTGAAACTACACCTCATGCCTAAGATTATTCCTCAAATTAAGAGGTAACAAGGGTTGCCATGGCAACAGGCTGCTCTAAGAGGCCTGACATTGAAGGGATTCTGCAAATGATCCAAAATGATTTAAAACTCTTAGAGAATGATCCCACCTGCACACAGCTATAAGAGGAGAGTCACCTTCTACAAACTGCTCCACATATGTTAGCGTTTAATAAACAAATACAAAATATTCATCAGGCCACATGGTGAGCTGTGTGCTACTAAGTGAAACCGACTGAAACCTACTTAGCAGTAGGGAAAGGAATCATCAGGAATATAACAATTCCAGTTTTCTTTTGGAAAACAGAAAGCTATTCTTCCCCCCAAGATCATTTCAATGGTGGCCCATTGAGTAGCAATGTTGCCTCACAGCAAAGAGGTTCGAGTCCTGATTGAGAAAACAGACCTTTCTATGTGGAGATTGCATGTTCTGGTTTCCTACACAATTCAAAAACATCTAGCATAGATAAATTGAACACACTAGATTGCCTGTAAGTCTGAATAAGAGTGTGAATGTGCATGAGCCCTGTAATGGACTGGCCATCTGTCCAGTGTGTCTACTGCCTGTGGCCTAAGAAGCTGGGATAGGCTCCAGCCCCCCATGACCCTAAGGAGGATAAGTGGTTTGGAGGATGGATGGATATTTCATTAATAGCTTTTTTTAAACATACCACTGACTAATCTTTAATTACACATTTTCACATGAAGATCCAGTAGACTAATTGGTTTCACAAATGTTAATTCAACATAACAGTGACAATTTTTGGTTCATTGAGTTAGAAACTACAAAATGAATTGTTTGTATTGAATTGATAGATGATTCATAAGTGTTTGTGATTCAATTGCTCATAAGAGTTCATGAGTTGTGCTTTATCAGATAAAGCAAAAAGAACTGACTCATACCAATCATTTACTCAAGAATCAGACTTCACTTGTCATGCTTTATGACTTTTATTCAGTAAAACAATTCAGCTCAAAACTAAAGCTGGGGCCAGTTGTGTCAGATTGGATTAAATATTATGGGTTGTTCAAAAGAAACACAGGATTCTCAAATGAGATTAGATCACAAAATCCAATCTTGGTTTCAAAATGGATCAAATCATCAGCTTGTGTTGTTGTTTTTTTTTAGTTTTTATGGTAACTTTTTAGTAAAATTGGGATACCTTTGATCAAAATTATTTTTGATTATTCTACTGATCCCGGCAGAAAGGTCGATTTCAGAAACAAAAATGTAATAAAACTTTAAAACTGGTTCAAAAATCAACATTTACAACATCTTAGAGAACGCAAAAGTATTGACAGCTGGCCTCTCTATACACTATATTTTTTTATTTGCTAAAAAGAATCTGCTCATATATGTCATTTGCTTTAGATTTAGACTTCGGTTGTCATGCTGTATCCCTGGTGAAAAAAACAGCATATGCTGGTTAGGTAGTTTTGATGCTGGGATGCTGGTTAGGTATGTTTTGGTGCTGGTTTAAGCTGGTCCTTAGCTGGTTTATGCTGGTCCTTTTCTGGTTTATGCTGGTCCTTAGCTGGTTGTGTGCTGGTCAAGGACCAGCATAAACCAGCAAAAGGACCAGCATAAACCAGCAAAGGACCAGCATAAACCAGCTAAGGATCAACATAAACCAGCTAAGGACCAGCATAAACCAGCAAAGGACCAGCTTAAACCAGAATCAAAACCTACCTAACCAGCATATACTGATTTTTTTCAACAGGGATGACTTTTGTTAAAGGGCACCTATTATGCAAAATCCACTTTTACATGGTGTTTGGATATAAATGTATATTGGAATTGTGTGGACATGAATTTATGTTGGCATTGTGTGAACAAAACCACCCTACGATGATAAAAATCCACCCACTCCTTAATTTTTTAATCCCCATTAAAACAAACCACTCTCATTAGGCATGTGGTTTTGATTCTCAAAGCAGTGTGATATCACATTTTTAAGGCCACGTCCATGGCCACTGACTGACAGTCCTGACAGTTTCCGCCCTCAGCGAGTTATGTTTGATTGTACGCTGTCTTCTATTTTCTCCGTGTTTGAGCAGATGTAACGTCAATGTCTTGAAAGCAATCCTGGTGTTCTGTGTTTAGATGCAAGACTTAACATTAGAGTCTTGATTTTCTCCCAACATCTGAGCAACTGTATTACTTTTATTTTTGTAGGTAATGTGCCTCAAAATCTACCTAAATATGTTAATGTCTGCGCACGTTTTGACCGTATTTTTGTGCGTACATTATTATAGTGTTTTAATTGATCAGCTCTGTAACATTGCTCTGTTTTGTCCCACTTTTGCAGTGTCTGGCTTCCCGCTGCTTCTACCGATTGTTTATTCCTGTAGATATGCAAAGCAGAGATGTATGTGCCACGCCCTTTTCTGAAGACAGGGCGGGAATATGCTGCTCATTTGCATTTAAAGTGATACACACCAAAGCAGCTCTTTTTTAGACACAGCCCCAAAATAAAGTTTTCCTCATGTTGTAATAAATTATCTGTGGGGAATTTTGATCTGAAATTTCATAGACACATTCTGGGGACAGCCAAGACCAATATTACATCTTGCAAAAAGGGGCATAATAGGTGCCCTTTAAGTAAAACTAATCAGCTCAAAATTAATAAGCTTTGGACCACACTTCTCTGGTTGCGATGCATTGTTTTTGTTTGTTTGTTTTGATGCATTAACAAGAACTCACAAGAGTCATTAGCTCTGCAATATGAATTATATGGTTTCACTGTATATTTAGCGCATAGTAATGAACTTTCAGTGTATTCTAGTTCCATGTTCCGCCTGCATAGGCAGAGGAATGTAATTTACATCTGTTAATAATCATTCCTTTTTTTTAATTAACAAAAAAATTCTAGTTAAAATTCTAACCACAAATTAAAAAGCAGTGCATTACTAAATTAAAGCCTGTACAAAATGCAAAAGTCTAGTTTTATTCAAAAGTTCCTGGAGGTGATTAGAGCTGTGGTGCAGCAGTAACAGTAGCACATGTTTGCAACATATTACTGATTTGTGACCCTGGACCACAAAACCAGTCATAAGTGTCAATTTTTCAAAATTGAGATTTATACATCATTCGACAGCAGAATAAAAAAGTTTTCCATTGATGCATGGTTTGTTAGGACGGGACAATGTTTGTCCGAGATACAACTCTTAAAATATCTGGAATCTGAGGGTCCAAAAAGACAAGATATTGAGAGAATCACCTTTAAAGTTGTCCAAATGAAGTTCTTAGCAATGCATATTATGTCATGATCTGGGCTGTGGGGTTTTCCCTCAGCCACCTGAGGTCGCTGTTCCCCTTGCACTGCACTTCCCTGATCGTTCACTCCTGTCTTGTCATTAGCACTCATCATTACACTCACACCTGTTCACTATTATCCGGACTATAAGAACTCTCTTTCCCCACTCCTCATCCTGTCTCTGTGTTTATCCCTGGCTCGTGACCGTGTTTCTTGTTTTGTTCTGATTTTGTGTTTAAGTCGTGTTGTGCCGTGTTGGCCTTTTGGTTTTGTTTATTTGTGTTCATTTAATTAAAAACTCCCTTCCCTGCATTTGGACCCAGACCCCTCCTTTTCACGTGACAGAATGCAGCCAGCACAAATGGGTCCAGCAGGGAGGAACTTTTTTAGAAGAGTCGGCCGCTCGCTTCGAATATCTATATGCTTGCCTGGCAGCGATGGACACCTACAAACCGGTGGCGATCAATCACTCTCTGCCTGATGCGGCCGCGACCGCTATCTCTGTTTCCGAAGCGGCGGCGACCGCTATCTCTGTTCCTGACGCGGCCGTGATCGCTCTCTCTGTTCCCGAGCCAGCGGCGTCCGACGCCGGACCCGAGCCGAGGGAGATGTCCTTCGAGGCGGGGTCGGCTGCTCGCTTTGAATATATACATGCTTGCCTGGCGGAGATGGACACCTACAAACCGGTGGCAATCGATCACTCTCTGCCGGACGCGGCGGTGACCGCGCTCTCTGTTCCTGACGCGGCGGTAACCGTTCTCTCTGTTCCGGACGCGGCGGTGACCGCGCTGTCTGTTCCTGACGCGGCGGTAACCGTTCTCTCTGTTCCGGACGCGGCGGTGACCGCGCTCTCTGTTCCTGACGCGGCGGTGACCGCGCTCTCTGTTCCTGACGCGGCGTTGACCGCGCTCTCTGTTCCTGACGCGGCGGTGACCGCGCTCTCTGTTCCGGACGCGGCGGTGACCGCGCTCTCTGTTCCGGACGCGGCGGTGACCGCGCTCTCTGTTCCTGACGCGGCGGTGACCGCGCTCTCTGTTCCTGACGCGGCGGTGACCGCTTTCTCTGTTCCTGACGCGGCGGTGACCGCTTTCTCTGTGCCGGACGCGGCGGTGACTGCTGCCGTTCCTCTGGCGGCTATGCCAGCTCACGTTCCTCTGGCGACTGATGTTCCTCTGGCGGCGAGGCCGGCTCGCGTTCCTCTGGCGGCGAAGCCAACTCACGCTCCTCCACTGCACGGGCCTGGCCCGCCATCCCTCCCCCTGATTCACCTTCCACCGTTCCTCCTCCCTCCAGATGTTTTTTTTTTTTTTTTTTTCGTTGGAAACGTCTGGAAGCTGTTCCCTAGAGGGGGGGTAATGTCATGATCTGGGCTGTGGGGTTTTCCCTCAGCCACCTGAGGTCGCTGTTCCCCTTGCATATTAATATTAATAATGCATATTAATATTCAATGCATATTAATTCAGAAAATCTTTTTTTTTTTTTTTTTTTTTTTTACGGTAGAAAATTTACTTTACTTTACTTTACTTAATATCCTAATGATTTTTGGCAAAAAAAAAAAAAAATCAATAATTTTGACCCATACAATGTATTTTTGGCTATTGCTACAAATATACCTGTGCTTCTTAAGACTGGTTTTGTGGTCCATGGTCACATTTAGTGTAGGATTCAGGTTCAAGGCTTAATAAAGTTCATACAAGTGTGAATAATACAGTGGGAGGAATGAAGCCCAAACACAGACTTCATTATTTATTACTTTGGAGGGGCATTTATTTTTAAATAGAAAAAGGTAGAAGTGAAAGTGCGCAATGACAAGGGTGCCACTCGTGTTTGTGGAAAGTACTTTTTTGCAGTATTACATGTGACATCGATGGGCAAGGATTCGCCGTGGTACTGTGCAGCAAGCTGTGAAGTCACATTGCGGCCTGGTCTAGTCACTTTGTGGAAGAGAAAGAAGAAACCGATGTTAGAATCGTCCTTCGCTCGTTCCTCAGCTGACTGGGATGCCAACACTTCTTTTGTGCTCAGTGCTGATGAGCTTAAGGTGACTCTCATGCAGCTTATTTGTGCTGCTAATCATGGAGCTGTAGACCAAGTGACAAGAGACATATTCACAGAGGATTTGTGCGGAAGCACACAGAAATAAAACCAAATGTCCTCAATTGTTCACTAATGAATAATACACCTCAGTCTAGTTTACTTTTTCCAACTCCCTCTTTTTCTCTCACGCAAACAGACGCAAACGGCATTCTCATATCTGGGGCAGCTTGTTTAGCAGAGTGGAGTGTTGTGGCTCATTTCTTGTGAGGCTTTATCTCTCTGACAAACACATGCCGCAACATTTCACTGATGAAATAAAGCGTATCAGAATAAACAACAAAGAATAAACGTCTCTACCCAGGTTTGTTCTATAGCACACTCAGTCAAGCCAAAGAAATGCAGACGTACATTTGTGTAGATGAATAGTGTGGTTTGACAAAGAAGAGCAGTGAAAGAATAAATAAATGAATGAGGGGAAAACAGGAAGATGAGAGATGCAGCTGGCAGCAGAGCTCAATGTTTTCAGGTTGTGCACGTATTGAAAATAAACCCCACAGTCTAATTTCCACACAGGCTTCATTTTTTTAGCCACAATGAAATATGTGAAAAGCTTCCACTAGGCCACTGAAATCAAGAGGCAATGATGTTTATTTATTTATTTAATAATTTAATTAATTTAGAGTGCATGAATTAATTTCCATTGACTACACTTCCAGACCTCATCATGCCCACCATTGTGGTGACCAGAGATATCAGCTTGGCCTCCGCTGTCTAACACAGCGCTGTGTCATCAAGAGATTGCCCAGGTGTTCTGAGGTCTCTATAGTATATGCTGACAGTGACAGATCAGCTCTGGGTCTTTGCACGGCCTTCCTCCCTCTGCTAGCTGGTTCCCAGCCCCAATAGAGAGCATATTTCATCCGTTTGCATTCAAACTTATCTAGGTCACAGGCATACTCTGCATATGGGCCTGATGAATGGGCTGTGTCCAGGGCATTTATGCAAGTAACACATCACACCCACTTTTCATATTGGAGCAACCTCCATCACCGTTTACAAGTTTTAATTTTTCTCCTCCGTAAATGTGAACATACATATTTTGCATGTTAGAGGTCATGGGGGGCAGTTTAGAATTAATTACTATAATGTGTTTGTGTAGAACAGTAACTAGTAAAAGGCAAAGGACAGGGAGTTTTACATCTGTTCCAGGAGGTTCTTCCCTTCCACTTCCGTATGAGTCTCAGAGACCTGAAGGTCATTTTAATAGCAAGATACAAAAAAAAAAAAAAAAGAAAGATAAAAGGTGCAGTCACATTTACTCTTGTTCTGCAAATTTTTACAAGTTAAATCCAGTGATCTCAATTGGAATCCACGTGATTGGGGATCTTGAGTCAGGGCAGAAGATTTCTTCATGCAGCTTCACAATGGGTTCAAGATGGTCAATGGAATTTGAAGTGTTGACCAATACAAATCTGCTCTGGTCTTTCTTTCTTCAGTCGTGAAGAAATTATGTTTTTTGTGGAAAACATTTCAGGATTTCTCTCCATATAATGGATATGTATGGTACCCCTTGAGTTTGAACTTTCAAAATGGAGTTTAAATGCAGCATTCAAAGGAGTCTAAATAATCCCATCTGAGGAAGAAGTGTCTTATCTAGTGAAACGATTGGTTACTTTTCTAAAAAAAAAGAAAATACAATTTATACACTTTTTTACAGCAAATGCTCACCTTGGTCTAGCTATGCGTAAACTGTGTATTCCTGTTTATGACAGTTAGGGTATGTCAAAAACTCCCATGTCATTTTCTCCTCCAACTTCAAAACCATCCTACATCGCTGCAGAAGTACCGACCAAGTAAACATGCAAAGAAGGTCAAAAACATGACAATTGAAGTTCTTCATTAAGATGGCATTGGAAATGATCAACATGTTACCGAAATGTTCGCCTTTTTTTTTCTTTTTTTTTTTTCAGTATATTCCATACAGTGCTTTTATTTAGGTTGTGACGTTTTTGACAGACTTTTTTCAAGTATTGAATATATTAAATTGTTTTGAAGGTGCGGTGAGTCTCTGGCTGAGAAAAAAGTCAGTATTGCAAAAAAAAAAAAAAGTCAGAATTGCAAGATATTACCTGGCAATTGTGAGAAAAAAAGTCAAAATTGTGAGATAAAGTCACAATACCTTTCTTTATTTTTTATTCAGTGGCAGAAATAGGCTTCCATACTTTCCTTTTGGTAAAGTTTCAAAAAAAAAAAACATTTGAAACAGACGTTATTGTAAACTTTTGCTCAATTAAATTTTGCTCCCATTGACACCTGTCCTTCATTGAAGCAGTAGTGAGAATAAACCTATTAAACCTAGAAAAAAACATATTTTGTTTTTGGTGTGTTCTTTATAGTTCACTGGTTACACAAATAAGCTGATAATTATGATTTTAAGTCTAAAAATTGATAAATAGCTGAAAATGCTGTACTATTTTGATTAAAAAACGCTAGAAATGAAATGTTACTGTCTGTCTTTGTATGCATCATATTTGGGTTCTAATTATCCAACAGGATTTTAGCTTTATCTAAACCTTATCTGACCCTCTGTTAATGTCAAAACCATCAATATAACCACTTCACTGCCTTTAGCTGAGCAATAGCAAATTGTTAAAGCATAGAACCTTATCTGAGTTTTTCCACAACAATACAGCCATTTTACAGCTGTCAGGTTTCAAAGTAACATCCAGGCGCTTTTTTGAGAATTGTTACTGACAGGTGACAAGAGCGTTCTCATAACTAGTGTTTTTTTTTTTTTTTTTTTTTTCATTTGTCTTTTCTTGAGAGAGATTTTCACCTCCAGTGTCACCTTTTAACTGCCATACAAACCCCCGGCACCTCTACTGCGCCTCTTTAAAACACACAAAAGTCAGTAAACATTTGTCTGTCTGTGTGAAGGCATTCTGACTGAAAAAGTATACACTATTCAGGGTGCCTTGGGGGGAAACATGCTGAGCTTGATTGGCAAATAGGAAAAGCTTTTTCTACTCACAAACAAGAATGCAATAGAATCATGTTTATGAGAACCCTGTCTGTTTAATGTCCCCTCGTGTGTATTTCACGCTTGCAATGGAAGGAGGAAATGTTTGGCAAATCCTGTTCGCTTATCATTTTGGCAACGCATTTAGAGTGATTTGCAGTGTGGCCTTACACCGCTTTGTGTAAATGTTTTCACAAAGTTATAAAGAAACTTTATTCCAATGACCTTGCTTTACTAATTCATTCTCCCTAACATTTAAGCTAATCTGGATCCGTTTTTCCACGCTGTTACCTCATTTATGTGGTTCATTTGCTTTGTTTAATTTGATTCAAAAAGGAGGAGACTTAACTCTTTGAACAACTGTGCAGGCAGTTATGTAACTGCAGGGAGCATTTGTTGTTTACGTCTGGCGCACTTTCAGTCTCTCGATAGCAGTATCCCATTTTCTGACAAAAACACTACAACCAAACATTGTAACATGGAAATAAAACCCCTGCTCCTCTAGTAAACAAAACACATTTCATAATTAGAGCCATGCTAGGCTCCAGGCCTTCTTATTTTGTGGAGGCCAGTCTGCAAAACAAGCAGTTGTGGTACATCTGGGAAGACTATAAGATTAATCGTGCTAATCAATGTAATCTCACCTAATATTTTGTCTGTGTTTCTATAGATAAAATCATACCATGCAAACCAGAGTTCTCACACTTAAACAAGTCATGGCCATCTAAAGATGTTTAAACTGCCAACCCCCACTGAGACTTAGACTAGCAGTAGCATATTATCTTTAATCATATTAATCATTCCCTTAATAAATGCCGGTTACTTGGAATTTTAATGTTGTACATGTTCAACTTTAAATGTTAAAATTTAAATGTCCATCATTTTCATACAGCTGCTATAATAGACCAAGCAGAAGAGAGTAGTCAAGCAGGGAGAGAAAATGTCAGAGTAGCACATATACAGCTTCAAAAAGCATTACTTTGTTTAAAAACAAAACATTTTTAAATATATCCGTTTTAATTTTTTGTATCAGTAATGAACATCAGGGTTAATTTAGAATTACGGTTTCAATGCGTCACTGCAGAACTTTGGTCATATTTATCTTTTTGCTTCTAGAAACATATTTTTTCATGGAAACTAGGGCTGTCAATCGATTACATTTTTTAATCGCGATTAATCGCAGTCATGAGTTTACTCGCGATTAATCACACATTTTTATCTGTTCTAAATGTACTTTAATACTTTTTAAAGTTTTTAATACTCTAATCAACATTGGCATGGACAAATATGGATGTTTTAAGCAAATATATGTTTATTAATAGTGAAACCATACAGACATGTTTTAAAGGTATCAGTAATGTATGTTTATGATTATTTGTGTTTGTACAGCACTTTCTTCAATGACAAAATAATGACTGAAAAAAATCCTGAATTATGATCATGATTCAATCGCTGAAAAGAATCATTTACCGGCATCTGGACATAAGGCACTATTCTCTGCATTATTATCGTTGTTTTTAACTTCCTGTTTGAATGCTTTCACGATCCTTGGACTTTTTAGGAGTTTACCCATTTAAAGTTATGTGATCGCAAAAACCTGCTTCTTTTATTTTTTAAGGTATTGTTTTTGTTATAATGTACCGATTCGAGAGCCAGGTCACATGAAAATGCGTACTAGTAGCGCGTTCCCTTTCGAAGGGAACTCTCACTGCGTTCTCTAGAGGGCGCTTTAGGGGAGCGCCGCAGCGTGACTCGTGTCTGAAGAATACATAGAAAAACTACATGAAATGGCCGGTGACAGCGTATGATGTCATCGTGGCGCGCACGGCGCTGCCGCTGCATCACTACCGGCGACCATAACATAAAAGGGCGCCGGTGCAACACAATACATCTTCGTCGTCTTCAGCTTTCTTTGGTGAGCCTCCCATTCCTTCCCGATCTTCATGTGGAGATCGAGAAGGTCTGGAGAAAGCCGTATTCGTCCCGCATCCATAATTTGTCACTGGCGAACTATGCGAACATCGAGGGAATGCGTGACCACAGCTATGAAAGGATCCCCCCTGTTGAAGAGACGCTAGCTTGCTATCTCTCTACGGGTCAGGCATTCTCCCTAAAGGCTCCCTCTTTGCCGACTCCGGCCCTTCAATCAACATCTCGGTTGAACGGCAAAGCGTATGCAGCAGCAGGTCAGGCAGTGGGTGCGTTGCACACTATGGCGGTGCTTCAAGCCTACCAGGCTGATCTACTGAAAGACCTGGATAAGGGTCAGGGACTCGCCCCTGACCAAGTAGCTGAGCTCCGTCGCACCACGGATCTTGCTCTTCGTGCCACCAAGCAGTCCGCTACCCACATGGGTAGGGCTATGGGGGCTTTGGTGGTTACGGAAAGACATCTGTGGGTGAACCTGGCCGATGTCGGGAAGAAAGAGAAGGGCTTTCTTCTCGACACGCCGGTTTCACCCTCTGAGCTTTTCGGTGCCTCCGTTGAGAGGGTGGTCAAAAAGTTCAGAGAAGCGAAGACACGCTCAGCTGCCTTTAAATCCTTCATTCCTCGAAGGTCCAGGCCTGAGCCCGAACATCATAGGGGTCCTGCTTCGTCTCCTTCTGAGGAACAGAGACGAGTGTAGAAGGCTAGTGTTGCAACCCGCGCCCCTCCCCAGTCTGCGGGTAGAAGGCGGCGTGGGCGGAGAGGTGGCAGACGGGACCTGAGGGAAGTGATCCAGGCGAGACAACAGTCTCGAATGGATCAGAGCAAAACATCATTTTTGCTGCCTTCCCTCTGTCCAGTCTGGCCATCTCATTAATTCCCCTATTTTCACCATCACCTAACTACGGTTAGGGTGGGGCTTCCTTCACGCTCCCCGGACCTATGATGTTTTTAGCGGTTCTATTATTATAGGAACCCTGATTACTGATGGTCTAGAACCAACTTTACAGGGCTTTTTCTGGGGAAACCAGCCTCTACAACACGCAGGACGTTTATGGGTGAGTACGATCCATTTCTTCTTAAAGAAAATATTTATTCTGGATTTGTTTCTGTGTGTTGTGTTTATTCCTTGGGAAGGAATACTGATAACGAAGCACCCCTCCCTCCGGTTGTATGGTGGTGTTCGTTCTCCAACACTTCGATCCAGAAGGAACAGCCTATAGAACAGGTTTCCCCCTTTCAGTGGTTAAACATGGAAATTTTCCCTCGCCTAGGTAAGCGTCTTAAAATACATTTAGGATTGCCCTAGCATGTTTAACTCTGTTGCAAGGCCTGCATATTTGAATCCCCTTCGTGTCTCTCCTAGTGAACCGCAAATCCTGTTGAGACGGGAGTTTGTAAATAAAGAACCAGCAGGCCACCCCCTTTAATTATATACCTGAGGGTGGGGGGAAGTGCTCGCTGCAGACTCGAACAACTAAGAGATGCTCCCTTTTTCTGCGGAAAAGGTTTAATTTGAGCACCGCCTGGTGACCAATGTTTGGTTTAGGATTCTAGTTCACTGTTATGGGAACGCTCCCCTTTCTGCAGAAAGGGTTTTATGAAAATTGAGTGTCACTCTGTGACTCTTCTCAAGCCACCTCATATTAGCCTGAGGGCTGGGGAAATGCTTGATGTAGAATCTACATCCAGGTTGACAGATGTTCCCCTCTCTGTGGAAAGGGTTTGAGCATCTTTTAAGGAGCCAGTCTCTGGCACCTTAGGGTCGATTCTTGCTCCTCAGGCCTCATTTCACTTACTTTTCCGAGGAAAGGTTTTACAAAGTATCAAACCGTTAGGACGGTTTTTCCAAAAATGTCCTGGTCTCAGGGATAGAAAACTGTCCTCATGATTTATTTCTGAAGCTCCCAGAATTCTATAAGGCAACCACAGTGCTCCCCTTTCTGAGGAAAGGGTCCTTTAGAGCATAAGAACCTGCGTTCCTCCCTGTGCGCAGGGTTTTGGAACCGACCTTATAGCTCCCCTATTGTCTAGGGTTCCCTTCAGAGCACTATCCCCGGGCGGAAAGTCTTCCTCCCTTCTTAGGTGTGGGAGTCTACCCTGGGTAGACTTTGAGAGTAACTAACCTTCTACAAGGACGTTGGCGTGCCCCCTTTGTCAAGGGTTCACTGAAACAGAGCACCACTCCTTGGTGGCCAAGTTTTCTTCCCTGTGCTTCAGGGTTAGGAGCTTGACCTTCATACTTCAGGTCTTACTCTCCAGCCTTGTAGTCTGGATGTATGATCCCCTTTACGAAGGGTAATAGTTAGAGCATTCGCTCCTGTTGGGTTACGGCAGCTCCCCTTCTGGGGAAGGATTCTCTACGAGCGCCAACCCACCTTCGTGAGGTTGCCTGACCTTTTACAGGCTGTGTGGACCGGGCTGTGCACGCTCCCCCTTTTCATTAAGGGTTCCCTGAGAGCAGTGCCCCCTTCTGAAGGATGATCCTCCCTGTGGATCAGGGTTAGGAATTTGTCCTCTACTACCGTCCACTATTGCAGGATGGTCTCAGCTCCAGGGTCATCTCTGTTGACAGATAGCTTGCGAGCTTTTGTACGGAGTAGGGTGTAGCATTGCTCCCCTCATCTGAGGGTTAACCCCTTCTTCTGTCTCTTTAGACAGCCTGGAGCTGGTAGTGAAACCCCCTGGGAAAACACTCTCCTTAAATCCGATCATTTCAGTAAATGTCCCACGCTACGCCTGGGCATCTTTCATAAAATGCACAAGAGTGGTAAGTGCACAGACATCTGGGGCGCTTTTATAAAATCCACATGTGTGGTAAGTTCCCACCGAGTTTTGGGTTCTTCCTTAAACCCTTTTATGGTATGGGTCACACGTTTCCTCGTTCCCATTTATTGGAGTTGGCTTACAACCCCGGTCTCCTGGGTTCAATTCTTTAGATATCACTGCTGATGTCTACCGACCATCCGCTATTAGGGCGCACCACTGCTAGTGGCCCTTTTCTGAACGGACCCAGGAGAGGTTTGCTGCCCTCATATGGGAGCCAGTTCCTGAGGGAACTAGGCCCTATGTTACGGTAGTTCCTTGTTCTGACAAGTCTAAGTCTAACCACTGAAACTTAGCCGTTTCCCCAGAAGGAATTACTCTAATTCCAAGCCTAGAGCTGGGCCCTGGGTTCTAACCCATCCACTTAAGTGGGTTACAGTTCAGGCCTTTGGCCGTGGGGGACAACGTTTTGACAGCCGTCATCACGTCCTAGTAGGGGCAATTCTTTTCAGAATTTTGATTTTTTCAAAATTCTGTCTTCTTTTACTTAAACTTATATCTATTTCATTGAATATAAATGAAGATATTCTAAGAAATGGCTCAGTGTTTCGTTCTTTTGACTATTTAGCTACCAGCATTATGGAAAATATCTTCTTTTGTGTTCTTCAGAAGAAAGTCTGTCATACAGGTTTGGATCGAATGACATGAGGTTGAGTAAATGATGAAAGAATTTTTTCATTTTTAAAATAAACTGTCTCTTTAATAAAATAGCAGCTGACTAAACAATGTTATTGAGAGCATTGAAATAATTTTGATACACATTGTATATGCTGTAGAGTCCATTTTAAAAGTTTAGTTGAGGACCTTGAATTTTTAATCTAACACCAAAGTATACTACTTCATCCAGTCTGTCAAAGAGCTGTCACCATTATAACATCATAATATATTGATTTGATCATATATCACATAGCACATCATAATGTTTAATATACCTTGAGAAACCCTTTAGTTCAAATTATATACTCATGTAATGCTTTGCTTCCAAATGATTATTTAAGACAAATTTGATAGAAGCTAAACATCTTGATACATAAACTCATCTCCACATAAAATAAGAACATCTTCCCACTTCACATGTCTGCTTCATAATTAAAAACCACTTGTCAAGAGCAGCAACATTCAGAACATTTCATACAAAGTGGATTCGACGTGGCAAGTAATTGGTTTACTAGATTTTAATTTGTTTATTAATGTATTTACTTATTTGAATATTTTTTCTCAAGCTTTTATTGTGTATAGAACATTTTTCACTTCTCAGACATTATACTTTGTAAATAAGGTACTGCTGGTATATACATATATATATACAGTATATAATTAACCAACAGATCATATAACTCATCTGAAGTTTTAATCATCTTCATTTGTTGCTTTGTAACACCATCATTTTGAAGAAAACTACAAATTTTCAGCCACTTTCTGCCACACTGCCACTAGTAAATATAAATATTTTATTTTATTCTAAAAAACATATATAAAAGATATATACGGGTCATTCCTGGGATTCGGTAACATTTCAACTTGGAATATATATTTTTTCAACTACATATGATTCATTTTTTTAAATACCCCACATAATTAGGCACATATCTACATATCAAACTTCCAAAAATATATATATTTCTCAGGCATTTGTTTTGGTCCTTAACATGTCAGACAGTAATGAGCAAGAAATGCTTTCATTTTTATTTGTTTTCCCTATATTTTCTTTCAAAAGTATTAATGTGACATGGTGTGATGGGGTTGAAGTCTGTAACACATTTGAAGGTATACATTGCCTTGGTCAACATATCTGCATGCCCAACATGTCTTTCTACTGCAAATGTGGGTGCAATTTCTGACGTAGGATGCTTGTCAAAGTTTAAGTGGACATATTACATCAAAAATTCTATTTTGAATAAAAATATGAGTTGTCATGACTTTATTAAGTATATATTTGCTGAAACCATGAGTATTTTACATTTTTTCATTAAAATGATTGATAAATGTACTAAATACAACATATACTTGTGACAGGGCTGAGGTTTTTTACTCAAAATGGCCACTGCTCCTAATGTAATTAGGAAAGTAGGCCATATATGGCAGCAATAAAATAAGTACTTTGTATGTACTTGCGATTTAAATAAAATTATAAAAAATACTAATTTTCTATCTTAATTTTACGTGACCGGGTTGAGTTGTTAAGCTTGACAGTACCCACCCTGACGATAATATGCCTAAAAATATGAATAAAAATTATGATACTAATAACCATTTTCTGCACCACTGAGACCTGAATTATGTCATTTCTGGTAAATGATGCCCATATGAGCAGAGACTAAATTATTATGGGTGTAGAATGGTTAGTGTGACAGGGTTGAGTTTAGACTGAAGGACATAACGTTACATTCTGTTGTTATCAAATATTTTGAAGTTTTTTAGAAAAAAAATATGTATATATATTTCACAGGAAAGGAACCCAAATAAATGCTTAACATTATTATCAAAAATCACAGTCACTTTGCACATTTTGTTAATATTTAGCTAAGTATAAACTCAGTGAAGTGCCTCAGGGACATGAAAAAAATGTTTGGTGTAAGATAGATATAAGTCATTATTTTATTCTAAAAAAAATAAAATGTAATAATTAATTTTATTTATTATAATTGGCATACCAAAGTATTGTGAAAAGCTTCAAACAATTAATTTTAGTGAACCACCATTTTAAAAACTCCCAGGAATGATCTATATACACTATATTGCCAAATGTATTTGGACACCCACTTCTAATAAACAGGTTTGACTACTTGAGTAATTTTCATGAGTACAAATCTTAATACTTAAGCATTTAATGATATTCTAGATAGTTGTGTGATTCAGATTGTATAGCAACAGTTTGGACAGGACCCTTTTATATTCTAACATGCCAATGCCTCTGTGTACAAGGCAAGGTTCAGCAAATGACTTGTACATGTGGGTACAGTCATTTTAGACAAATCCAAAACTTTTGCAACAGAGATGGAAATACAATTTTTAAATACATTAATTATGTTTTCATATTTGTTTTGGAAGTGACTTTTTCTGTTCTAAAGAAGGGGGTGTCCCAATACTTTTGTCAATGTAGTGCATGTACAAGTCATTGGTGTTTGGTGAAGAGTTTTTGGCTCAAGGTCTGCATTTAAAGTCACACCAGAAGTGTTTAGCTGGGATTAGGACTTGGCTTTCTGAAGACAAGTCAAGTTCTTCCACAATAACTGAATCAATCATTTCTATTTGAACCTTGTCTTATACACAGAGGCATTGTCATGTTAGAATAGAAAAAGGTCCTGTCTAAACTGTTGCTATAAAATTAGAAGCACACAATTCCCTAGAATATCATTATATGCTTAAACTTCAAGAATTGTACTCATGAAAATTACTACGGTAGTCAAACCTGTTCATTAGAAGGGGGTGACCCAATACTTTTGGCAATATAGTGTAGAAGGCATTACCGTCTGTTACTGATTAATGGCTTTCATATATTTTTGTAAGCAAATTTCCTGTTTTCTTATGCCAAACTTCAAAAAAATTAAATCACAAAGCCAAATAAAATATTCCACTTCCTCTTCTGCCAGCAAATTATTGAGATAATGAATTTTGAACTCCAGGCATTTGCAACAAAGCAATTCTCACGCCCCCTTATGAAATCCTGCAAGCAGGGGTCCACTGTAGCAGGGGTCAGCCCACTCACAATCAAGTCCCATCATTATCCCTAGTTAGGCCTCTGGAAACCTCTTTGTGGTGGGCAGAGCAGCTGTGAATGTTTTTGATATGTATGCATATTTTGCAAATGCCTGCAATGTTTCACCCAGGCTACAAACAGGAGAAAGTGGGTTTAGAGTAAAAAGAGCGAAGGTCATGCAGCAGAAAGCCTGATCCCTACTGCGAGGGATCGTGGTGGACCTGTGAAGTTGTGAGGTTTTTTATCTTCCAAAGGCCCTGGTAATCTTGCAGGGATGCTGAGTACCATAGACATAGATTTCAGATCAAAATCTGTCTGTCTCTGCCTGGGGGTTTAGATTTGGTCGTGACAGGACCATATCCAGTGCATACCTCCAAATCCCCCTATACAAATGCCTCACTGACCATAAAACCAAGATTTTGCCACATCTATTTCTGCTTTCCGGACCCCATTGAAAATGTGTGCTGTGGGTTTAAGTACCCATAAGTGAGAACCAAGGAGAGATTTTGTATGGTCTGATGGTCTTAGATCCCTTAATAATTGTTCTCTCTTCTCATCCATTACACTATAATATAATAGAGACCGTAATCTCAGGAAAATGAAAGGTCTAAATTCAGGATGCCATCGACTGTGACAGCAAAGACTTTTCTGGCTGTTTTACCTGATTCATTCCAATTCCAATTTCATTTCGTGAGAATTATGTGTTTCCTACTGATTGAAAATTGAAAAATGTGTCTTAACTATAACAGATCACCATGGCAACTAAACTGTTGTGAATTCTAGTTCTGTGAACGTCATTATGTAGTATGTGCCACTTTTGTGATCCGTTAGCATAGATTGGTTATTGATGAACAGTGAAGCATGTAATTGAACTATAATTAGTGAAAAATAGAATGTATCCATTAATTTAATGAGACACAGTCATTAATGAAGATTTCGGGATATCGTTCTTCTTTCTGTATAATACCTCTTTGGAAATGCATTAAGGTGATGGGAGGGAGCATTACATAAATGTAATCTAGTATAAGCTATTATTTTCCACAAGCTTCTCTGTGTGTTTATGCGTACGGTTTCTTATGTGCGAGCGGAAAAAGCACTAGACAGACAGGAAATGGATCTGTGACAAAATGCTGCAGCTTGGAGCTAAGATTAGAAATTAATCTGTCTTCAATGAAATATTCAAGCACACATGGCCCAGTCAGTGGCATTACTGAAATGATGGCTGTCTGAACTACACTGAACAATATTGAGGCCATACATCCAAAAGTTTAGTCCAACCACAAGTCCTAGGTAACAGTACCAACTCTGCTATTAAATCTGAGCCAAGGCTAGGAAGCCTTAGCACATGTAAAAAGCTTTCGAGTATTTATGAAGATCTGGCTCGGGTCAGCGCCTACTGCACATAACAAGTGATATATGAAGGCACATATAGCCCTTCCTGACAACCACAGGATATGTTTAAGAATCAGTAGCGTCCTTTAACAGCCCTCGCAAACCAAAAGAGAAAAGCCGAAAGCCAGCACACACTTAAGGGTCAATTTTCCAAGGCTTTAAAATCAGAGGAAGGGACAGTCCAATTTGCATGCTTTAAGATAATTTAGTAGTGACCTTCAAAGTGTAGAAAAACCCTGCGCAACAAATATGGAATGTGAAATGTCAGAGTGATTAGAGAAGATGGCTCCTTAGTTGCACACAAAGCTGGTGCTGTTCCCAAAAATTACACCATTTTTAGCAGCTCCTGTACTCTGTAATGCCTGAAATCAGCTGCCATGGCCCCAGACTAAACAATAACTCTAGAGAAGGACAGAAATAAAAAGAAAAGTAGCCAACTTGAACTGTGGGAATGACTCCAAACTTTAAAAGTTTGAAATGTCAAGGAGTGCTTTCCAAATAAGTTTTCTAGAGGTTATGCAATAGGCAGGGATAAAAGTTTAATAGCTGGGGTTAAACTTGTGGTGTAATATCTGACCATGTACACATCATTACACGGATAAAAGGCCAGCTACAGAGGCACTACCACAAAATTATTAGTCATCAGATTAATATATTGTTATTTCTATGTTAGAAGAGCCTATCTATGATAGAAGAGCCTTTTAAAAAATGTTCACATACTGTACAAGCCATGTTCCAATTGCAAGGGGGTATAGGGAGCACGTACCACATTAGATTTAGTCAAAGGCCTTGTGAAAATCAGGCCTAGGCAATGGGTGGCCACTTATCACATAAATTTACAGCTGGAAGTGGTCTTGAACTGAAATTAAGCTAAAAGGAATATAAAATTGACTATCAAAACAGCTACTCGCAGTGCTTAACACAGATAGTTGCATCAAGTCCTAATTAAGAGAAACTTCTGTTTCACAAAAGGTTCTTTGTGGCGAAAGAAGGATCTGTTCCAGTGGAAGAAGAAAAAAAAAAAAAAAAAAAAAAAAAACTTTTTTAGTGCCACTCAGTTTCACATCGAATATTTCACGAATTGTACATGGCGGTATCTATTCCACGTCTTGCGAAAAAGTTCCCACTGGTACGTTTTCACCTTGAGATCAAGTTGATACATATATATGAGAATGCTGTGAAATTGCAGTTCAGATTACAGTTAAAATAAAAGTCAATTCAATCTGATATTGTATAAACAGAAGCTGATTTTCTCTGTATTAAGTTTGAATGCTGCAGCTGTCTTGGGCACAGATTTCTTATTGATGCACCCCTTCCAAATCCCCCTTCACACCCCACCTCTACAGAAACACAACCCCACCACTGCAGAGAAAACACAACAGCATAACCCAATCACAAACTGCTTTCTGATCCAACTCTCACAGTAAATAACATTATTAAAGACTTTAAATAGACATTTGTGATCTTGTTAGAGTTAATTCACAGAGACAAATCTGTCACAAACAGATTGGTTAGACTGTTAATTAGTTTGATTTTAAGATGACACAATTTGACATGGTTAAAACTAACAAAAGCTTTTATTTTTTTTTTACAAATTTGAGATGTGTATTTTTAAAACATCCGCTTTTGTCAGATTTAGTTTTTTTCTTGCAGTTAGTTTCTCTCACACACTGAAATAATTCAATTAGGGTTATTTGCTGTGATGGATCACATCTATAGTTGGTCAAGATGAACAATTATCTTAGTGTGATAAATAAATTACAGCAATCTAATTAGGAAGTTTGTATTTTGAGCTAAGGAAAAACAAACAGCGAGTTTTATGTTAGTTAGAGCCTGGTTATCTTGATTAAGATAAGGCAGGAGTTAAGATAAGGAAGGAGAAAGATATCCCCATACTCACCTCAGTCGTGGTATTGAGGGTGGAGAGAGCACTGTACATTCACTCCCACCACCTACAATCCCTGCCGGACCTGAGACTCGAATCCGCAACCTTTCGTGTTACAAGTCCGACTCTCTAACCATTAGGCCGCGGCTGCCCCACCCCTTGCTGATTCATGTTAAATTGCCATGTTGGCCAACATCAAGCAGCTCGGTTTGAAAATGACTTTTTTATGGGCTGTGCTTTATACAATATTGACAACATAGAATGGACTTTTTTGTCTGCAAAATTTTGCTAATGTGACCGCACCCAGGGGCGGACTGGCCATCGGGAGAACCGGGACAATTCCCGGTGGCCTGGCAGCCAATTTTTTATTTATATTTTATTTTCATATATATTGTTGTTGTTGTTTCTGTTGCCTGCCGAATGTACTAAAGTGATTATTTCCAAATTCGCCATTCAATAATAATACTCTAATAAATCATAATCCGGTTCGTCTTGACTGACAACGCAATTCGCCACACGCACGCTCCGCCCATCCGCGCGTCCGCCAAAAGAATGCAAGACTCGAGAATGAAGAGCCCAGGTGGAGCAGAGAGTCGAAACTGTCCTGTTCAGTACTTCATTTACAGGTCAGATACATCTGTAAATAGACTATTGTAGTTTTGTTTACTTAGTTAAGCATTAAACTGCTTGCAAATATTATCAATAGCAGTCCTTTTGCTGAATAATTAACAAAATGGCATAACTTGTAAAGAGTAGGAACTTAGCAGACAAATATTCACATTGTTTTATAACACGTTTAGAGGGAGCTAAGGCTAACAACAATACCACCCTTACAAAAATGAACCATGTTTTCACTAAAAACCAGAAAACATTGTTACTATAGTTAAACTATGGTAACCACAAATTAACAAAGGTTTTGCTACACTTGGTATTTGTAGTAAATGGTATTTGTAGTAAAACTCTGGTTATACAAATTGTAATCAAAATGCCAAAAAAAAAAAAAAAAAAACACGTTTACTTCTATACTTTTACCATAGGCCTAATTAAACCATGGTTAATTTTCCTAAGGACAAAACATGACCCATGATAATGCAAAAAAAAAAAAAAAAGGATTAATAATAAGGATTTTACTAAAGATTTATTCAAGATGTAGCTATTATTGTAGGTCAACAGTTTTGACATTTAGGCAAGATAAAACAATAGCACATGGTCCTAATGTAATACTTACATTTTTATAAAAGGTAAATGGAAGTTCAAGAGATAATCTTTAATTATTTTGCGTGGCACCAGCCAGTGGATTATACTTTTTTATTGTCCATGGTTTCAGAATTTGTTGTGGGTTTTTGGGATGGCCTGGATGAGTGTGTAAAATCATAGAAATCATACAATACAAACAATACAGATTTGGAACAACAAGCAGGCAAGTAAATTATGACAGAATTTTCATCTCAGATGTTGTGATATGACGTCATGCTCTGCAGCATCTTTTTAAAAACGTAAATTTAACACAGAACAAATAATACTGCATGTAAAATGTAAAAACATACAATCTACTCCACTTTACTGCAGTGATGCAGTTTTATATTTATGTTCTTTTAATTTAGTAACGAGGTCATGCTTTGATGTATCAATCTGCTGTTGGCCACACAGCTTCACGTGATGCAAATTCGCAGGTCACTAAGCTTGAACTTTGGAACACAGCGAAATGCAAAACTTTTTGCACAAGCTTGCATTTTTGGTATGACACATTTGCGTGTGTATGAATGAAAGTCAATGGAACACTGGGTCTGTACTTCTGCAGCAATGTATGAATATCTTTAAGTTGGTGTGCATAAACATAACATTTTATTCCTCAGCTGGGATCATGTAGAGCCCTTTGAAGCTGCATTGAAACTGCATTTTTAACCTTCAATCCGTTTGAAGACCATTATCTGGAGAAAAATCCTGGAATATTTTCCTCAAAAAAAATGTCTTGACATGAACATCTCGGATGACATAGGGGTGAGTAAATTATCAGGAAATTTTTATCTTGAAAGTGAAGTAGTCCTTTAATTCATTGTACTTTCTGCATCAACACACCTTCTTTATTTGTAAATTAGGGTGTTTATTAATTAATTAATGTTGCATTAATTATTGCTGCCTGTAGAAAGCAGGTGGTAGACAGAATTTTGTGCATTTTTTTTTCTAAAGAGGTCATTCTGGTACCTGGAGCGTAGTAGTGCAGTGATGCTCTACAGATCCAATAAAGTGAGCCAAATCTCAGTAGTCTGCTGTATTCTCCACAACAAGCACTCAGAAATAGTCACCAAGTTAGGAAATTGTTAAGTGCATTCGCCATTTCATTATTTGCATAATTCCTTCAATGGATCAGTTGCTAAAACAATGCAAACAAAAAAGCATTATCAGTGGGTGCCATTCATTTTTGTAAACCTCCCTCAGTGACACATAAAACCAAAAACAAATAAAACTAAAATAAATGTGCTTCCGAACAATGTTAGCAAAAAAGCGGCACCTCTATCCAGCTCACACCACGTCCAGCTGGGTATGAAGCGCTTCTATTTCATAAATCATAACACCGAACATATGCCCGAGCTGCGTGAGTGTGTGCTTTCATCTTCTTCAGCCACTTTTCTTCAACACTTCTTATCCAAAATAAACGCGTGGCAGAGAGAGGTAGTCACATCTCATACTTGTTTGCTTCCAAACAGAGGGCTTAAGGTTGCATGGAGCTGGAGCCGGATGGGAAGTTGGCTAGCGGAACGATAACTGTGTGCGCGTGTTTACGCGTGTATCGGCGTGGGTGGGGGCAGGTCACTCGGTCACGTCCGAACTCAAAGGAAGTTGATCACTGCCGGCTTATCGCAGGCCGAGCCAGGCCACCCCTCGCGAATTAAAGGAGAAATAGTATCTTGCTCACTCATTTTTCAACCTCCCAGAGAAGCGGGAGAGCCCCGTATCCTTTCTTTCTCATCCGCTGCTGTTCGGCAGAGATAATCCAGGGCCCATTCTAGGCTGCTGAATCCATCTTACTCCAGGAGGTGGACCAGAGTCCTTGGCTCCAGCGAGGTCATTGCTTTTACGAACCTGCCTGAGCGCACACATACACACTTGCTTTCTTTCACATTTTCATTCTTGAAGACATTCAGGCTTGTTTTGTTTATTAGTTTTGCTTTACACATCAGAACGTATGCGCTGATTGCTTTGAGTTAACAAAAAATGAAATACCAAGAGGCAAAAGTGTGTGCGCTACCCATCCTCGCCACACTTTGATCTGCACATGGAAGACAAATACCAGGTGTTGTTAGGTTGCAGGGTATCTCATTTGAATGTGTTCCTCACAGTGCCTGGTGTTCATTTATGGATCTTTCTTGGGAATAAACTCCAGTGTCTCATTATGAAGCTTTGAATCACATGAACATGATGCTCACAGAAAATGAAAAACTGTAATGTCTAAGCTGTCTCAGCTGTATCAGTCTCAGCTGCATATATATGAAACATGAATATTATATCCGTGTCTGCATGCATACATTGAACAATATATAGTTTTATAAAAAGACTAATGAAAAATGCACGGTAACATTCAATATTAAAAATAATTCATTAAATTCAGTAATCAGAAAGGGCACTTTTTGTAGACAATAATAAGATAAGATGGCAATTTTGCAACCTGGCAATTTGGCATTTGTATATAATAAATAATTATTAGAAAAGAAATTAAATTAATACTTGCTTTTCAGATCGGTCAAAACAAAATGTAAATAATTAATGTGTTATAAAACTATATATGTGACCCTGGATCACAATTGTTAGGACAATATTTGGTTTGAGATGCAACTATTTGACAGTCTATAATCTGAGGGTGCAAAAATCTAAATATCTTTAAATCTTTAAAGTTGTCCAAATTACGATCTTAGCAATGTATATTACTGATCTATTGACAGTAGGAAATGTATAAAATATCTTCATGGAACATGATCTTTATCCTAATGATTTTGGGCATTTGAGAAAAATCAATCATTTTGACCCATACAATGTATTTTTGGCTATTGCTACAAATATACTTGTGCTACTTATTACTGGTTATATATATATATATATATATATATATATATATATATATTTTTTTTTTTTTTTTTTTAAGTAAACAAACCATAAACAAGAAACCAAATACTGTACAATTTTGTACTTTTCTTCCCCCCTTTTTCAAGGGCCCATAAGTAATTGGCCAGTTGACTCAAAAGCTGTTTCATTGACAGTTGTGGGCTATTCCTTCATTTTCTCTTCATCAATTAAGCAGGTAAAAGGTCTGGAGTTAATTCTAAGTGTGACATTTGTATTTGGAAGCTGTTGCTCTGAATGCACATCATGTGGTCAAATGAGCTCTGCATGCAAGTAAAACAGACAACTGTTAGGCTTTAAGAACAAAATAAATCCATCAGAGAGATAGCAGGAACATTAGGAGTGGCCAAATCAACTGTTTGGTACATTCTGAGAAAGAAAAAAAAAACACATTGGTGAGCTAAGCAACATAAAAAAGCCTGGATGTTCACAGAGGACAACAGTGGTGGATGACAGTATGATCCTCTCCATGGTAAAGACTAACCGTTTCACAACATCCAGCCAAGTGAAGAACACTCTCCAGGAGGAGCAATAAAGAGAAAACTTTACAAGAGCAAATACAGAGTGTTCACCACAAGGTGCAAACAAGGCCAAATTAGACTTTGCCAAAAAAGCCAGACTACTAAGATCACTGAGACCATTAAGATCAACCTGTACCAGAATAACAGGAAGAAAAAAGTATGGAGAAAGCTTGGAACAGGTCATGATCCAAAGCATACAACATCATCTGTAAAACATGGTGGAGCATATGATGGCATGAGCATGCATAGCTTCAAGTGGCACTGGGTTACTGGTGTTTATTGACGACGTGACAAAAGACAGAAGCAGCTGGATATATTCTGAAGTGTATAGGGATATAGTCTCTGCCCAGATTCAGTCAAATTGAGCAAAGTTGATTGGGTGACGCTTCATGGTACAAATGGACGATGACCCTAAACATACAGCAAAAGCAACCCAGGAGTTTTTGAAGGTGAAAAGTGGAATATTCATCAGTGGCCAAATCAGTCTCCTGATCTCAACCCAGTTGCGCATGTATTTCACTTGCTGAAGACAAAACTGAAGGCAGAAAGACCCACAAACAAACAGCAACTGAAGTCAGCTGCAGTAAAGGCTTGATTTCATCGCCTGCAAGGGAATCTCAACACAATATTCAAAATTAACATTTTATTTATGAGTATATTTATTTGTCCAATTAAATTTGAGCCCCTGAAAATGGGGGGATGTGTATACAATGGTTGTAATTCTTAAGCATTTTATGTTATATTTTGTCAACCCCTTGATTTAAATCTTAAAGTCTGCACTTCAATGTCATCTTGATTGTTTCATTTTAAATCTATTCTAGTGGCATACTGAGCCAAAATTATGAAAATTGTGTCAGTGCCCAAATATATATGGACCTGACTGTATGACTTTTGCTTCAATAAACTCCTAATGTGCTGCTTATTAATATTTATTGAGTTTAGGTATTGGGTAGGATGCAAAATATGGTCATTCAGAACATGTGCAATGCAAAAAAAATGCTTACTTGGATTTTTTTGTCTTGTTTCCAGCCAAATATCTAAACATTCTTAAATCAAGAAAGATTTTATAGACAAGTGAAAAAAAAAAAATCAAAATAAGTCGAAAATAAGTTTTAGCTTGAAACAAGCAAAATTATTTGCCAATGGGGTAAGAAAAAATAATCTTGTTTTCTGTTTGAAATAAGATTTTGTTCTTGCTTACCCCATTGGCAGATAATTTTTCTTGTTCTAAGCAAAAAAGTCTAGGTTACGTATGTAACCCCGGTTCCCTGAGGACAGGGAACGAGACGCTGCGTCCTGGTGGACACTATGGGAACTGCCTCCAGCGTGACCGGCTCTGAAGCTCTTATAGAACAACGACAATGAACTTTGACATTGGCCGGTGCCAGCCTATGACATCATCACAAGGCGCCTACCAGTATAAAGGTGTGCTTGTGAATACATCAACCATCTTTTTGTCTGATGAAGACGTAAGTGGGGCCCGAAGCATGGCTACGAGACGCAGCGTCTCATTCCCTGTCCTCAGGGAACCGGGGTTACATACGTAACCTAGACGTTCCCTTCCGGAGGGAACTCTACGCTGCGTCCTGGTGGACACTATGGGAACGTCTATACCAACGCCGCCATGCTGAGGAGTAAGTGAACAACTGACTGAATGAGGAGTCAAGAAGGAACATCACTCCCCACTACCAGCGAGAATCGCTTGGGCCGACGTCATGGCTAGCTCGGCTACCCAAGCACGGAACTCCAAGGAGTGGAGGCCTGATTCTTCTAAACGAGAGTAGGCCTAACTACACTCACCGCTACAGAAAGTAGTGAAGCTTATCACTAAGCCTTCATACTAAGCAGGGGTTCTGAAGAGCGGAGGCTCCAGAAAGACTCTCTAAACGAGAGGAAGCCTGGCAACACTCTGTGCTTGCGGGGGAACTCTGGGAGTGGAGGTTGGAGACCTCACTACACTCAACACTGGAGGTGATTCATGAGACTCCAAGAGCCTAAGCAACAGAACCACCTAAGTGGAGACTATGGAGAGCGGAGGCTTAGCCAAACTCTCAAGTGAGAGGAAGCCTGGTGACACTCTGTGCTTAGCAGAGGACGACTCTAAGAGTGGAGGTCTCATGACCTAGCTACACTCAACACTGGAGGTGTCCCGTGAGGCTGAATAGCCTATCCGACGGAACTCCCTGAGTGGAGTCTAGAGAGTGGAGGCTTTTAGTCAACTCTCGAATGAGAGGGAGCCTGGCGACACTCTGTGCTTAGCAGAGGACGACTCTAAGAGTGGAGGTCTCATGACTTAGCTACACTCAACACTGGGGTAATCAGTGAGGCTGAATAGCCTATGCAACAGACTACCTAAGTGGAGTCTCTGGAGAGTGGAGGCTTCGACGAGAGGAAGCCTAACAGCACCCTGTGCTAGCAGGGAACAATTCTAAGAGTGGAGGTCTCATGACCTAGCTACACTCAACACTGGAAGTAATCAGTGTGGGCTCAGCATCCTATGCCACAGGATTACCTGAGTGGCGTTTCTGGAGAGTGGAGGCTCTAGCAAGAACACTCTCAAACGAGAGGGAGCCTGGCGACACTCTGTGCTTAGCAGAGGATGACTCTAAGAGTGGAGGTCTCATGACCTAGCTACACTCAACACTGGAGGGAATCAGTGAGGCTCAAAAAGCCTAGCCAACGAAACTACCTGAGTGGAGTCTCTGGAGAGTGGAGGCAAGCGGGAGCCTACTACACTCGATCCTGCTAGCAGTGCTACCTGGATTGGAGTTGGAAAACTTAGAGGTTTTGGAACCAACTCAAAAGATGGGAACGGAGGATTTTTCCGCGTAACCCACACCGTATAGGATTTCAGAAAAGGTCCCGGCACACAGGGGGGGCCTTTATCATAAGTATGGATTTCAGAAAAGTGCCTAAGTAGAGCACTTACCACTCATGTGGATTTTAAAGAGTGCTCAGAGACATGCGTGAGCAATCACCACTCTTTATGGGTTTAAGGAGGTGCCCAGGCATAGCGAGGGAAATCACCATCTTGCAATCTCTAGGCGGTAGCAGGGCCTGAGAGCGGAGCTTTTTGGAGAGGGGAGGCTTCGGTAAAAAGGCTCTGTCGAGCGAGAGGAAGCCTACGACGCTCAATCTTACAGAAAACTCTTAGAGTGGAGGTCTCGTACGTACCCTATAAGGAAGGGAGACCTGACTACACTCAACGCTTGAGGTAAAGTTATAAGACTCACAGATGAGCTCTAATGCTGAAAGCAGAGCTGTATAGTGGAGGCTCCGAGATTGCATCTCTGAAGAGAGAAGCCTACGACACTAGGTTTTGGTGAGTGGAGAATCAGCACTCGCCCAAAAACAGTCAGCGGGGCACACTGGGGCCTACCCGCTGCCATAACTGTGAGTGAAGGTCTTAGTACTGTGGCTCTGACAGAGAGGAGACCTGTTACACTGTGCTATCAAATGGAGTTGGAAAACTTAAAGGTTTTTGAAACCAACTCAAAGAATGGGAACGGAGGATTTCCCTGCGTGTCCCACACCGTATAGGATTTCAGAAAAGGTCCCAGCACACAGGGGGGGGGCCTTTACCATAAGTATGGATTTCAGAAAAGTGCCTAAGTAGTGCACTTACCACTCATGTGGATTTTAGAGAATACTCAAGAATTCGTGTGAGTAATCACCACTCTCGTGGGTTTAAGGGGGTGCCCGAGCATAGCGAGGGAAACACCACATGTTTGTCGGGCGATAGCATAGCCCAGAAGCGGAGCTTTTGGAGAGGGGAGGCTTCAGCAAGACGGCTCTCTAGGGCGCGTAGTAGCCTAACGACGCTCAACCTTTAAGGAAGCTCTTCAGAGTGGAGGTCTCAAACTGAGAACCCTCAGAGGAGGGGAGACCTAACTACACCCCACGCTTGAAAGTGACAAGGCTCACAGAAAGCTCCATGCTAGAAGCAGAGCTGTATACAGTGGAGGCTTCTTAAATGTTTCTAAGGAAACTAGCCTATAACACCTGGTCTTAGTGAGTGGCGGATGGCACTCTACTAAATTAATTAGCGAGGCATGGAAGTGCCTACTAGCTGTATGCGGCCTGTATCTCTGGGGAGCGGAGGCTAGACAGAACACTGAGATAGAGGGAGCCTGCGACACTCGGCCACTGAGAAAGCTATATGGAGTGGAGGTGTTAACCTAACGACACTCAAGCTCTAAGGAGAGCGGAGGCTATAGCAGAAAGCATCTCTTGGGCAGAGAGGAGCCTAGCGACGCTCTGTTCGCCCTAAAACCGAAACACTCAGGAGTGGAGGTCTCACTTATATGATACAAAGATACACAGGGAAGGGCCCTGACTACACTCATGCCTAAGGGTAACGAACTTAGCTGGGTCTCAGGGAGCGGAGGCTTCAGCAGAGCTATCTCCTGCAGCTCGAAGAGGCCTAACAACGCTCACAGGGCTTTCTAGAACACTTCAACTATGTATACGTATGTATAAATAAAGTCTAAGCCGAGCTCAACATAGCGGAGGCTTCAGGATACTCGAGAAACGAGGAAGCCTAACAACGCTTCACCCCATATGGGAGTATTACAAGTGGAGGTCTCGACACACTGGATAAACACGAGGGGAGACCTGGCTACACTCGACACTTGGGGGCAGTAGAGCCCAATAGAGGGCTCGAATACTACAATAAGTCTCACCCAAGCGGAGCTGGTAGACAAACAATACATACCTAAACATATATACCGGGTCTTTATCCTCCAGCAGATCAGCCTGGTACGCCCGCAACACTGCCACTGTGTGCAGGCAGCACCAGCCTGACCCGCTGCCGCGTATGCCCTCAGCTTCGACGCCACTCCCGCCGAGAGACAGCAAGCATATCCTCAGGCGATGGCATCGACGCCCCGCCATACTCACGCACTCACTCTGCATCAGCATAACTACCATGCTGACATAGATGAGTGCGTGAATATGGTTTATCCCATGCCCTCCCGATCTTATTATATAGATCAGGAAGGAATGGGATGCACATGGGGGCTGGTCTGTCATGGCCAGGGAAGATTACTCATAAAAACTGCTATGAGCCATCTCCCCCTGCCCGTGCTTTGAACGCAGATCAAAGCAGGCCGCAGCGCGGTTCATAACAGACAACAGCTTATCATACGCGGGGCAGGCAGGCTGTGAAAGCTCAGAAAATAACTTTTTTGCCCTTAACAGCCACATCCTGCTCACCTGGCTTAAAACCAGTAGAGCACTTGCTGCTGTATCAAAGGATGTCAGAAAACAATACATCCTTCGCCCACAGCTCGCCCTCATCCGCGGCTGACGAGCGTGAGAGATTACACGTCTCTCCGCTCGTGACCGCGCTTCATCTGTAACCGCCGCGAGCTCATTCTCCGTGCAGCCTCGGCTGCAACGGGACCCGAGCCGCACAGGGCAGATAAATGTCCCAATTCCCTCGGGAAAAGGGACAACGAGAGCGGAGTTTCTTTAGAGAGAAACTCTCACAATGAACGCGCTCTGCACTCTCAAGAACAGAGCGCGCGTGCTCTTTACCCAAACACATAACAAACAGGTTGTGCACGTCATCTGGTGTCAGATTTCTCTGACACGGATTTCGTACATTTCCCCAACTGTTTACTCTAGGAATCATCATTCTACTCACGCTTAGAACAAGGTCAGTCTGAAGGACAAAAAGATGGTTGATGTATTCACAAGCACACCTTTATACTGGTAGGCGCCTTGTGATGATGTCATAGGCTGGCGCCGGCCAATGTCAAAGTTCATTGTCGTTGTTCTATAAGAGCTTCAGAGCCGGTCACGCTGGTGGCAGTTCCCATAGTGTCCACCAGGACGCAGCGTAGAGTTCCCTCCGAAAGGGAACCACTTAATTCTGACTTGTTTTTTTTTTTTCTGAAAACAAGAAAATAACCTTTAATAAGAAACCAAATACTATAACATTTTGTACTTTTTAGATCATTTATCATTAGTTCTCAGTAAACATTGCATGTCTATTGATGGCAGAAGGCACAGTAGTGGAGCTTTAATTGATCTGCTCAAAACAGCTTAGATCAGTCTGTGTTTTAAGTAATTTTAAGTTAATTTAGAATGTGGTCATTGGGACGTGACAAAAAAATGATGGTGATGATATATGCCTGAGTGGCTGAGTTGTTTACTTTGTAATAAGTCCATCAGTTTCCACCAGTTTGATGCACTCAGGCCAATTTGTGCATAATTGTCTAACATTTTTGTATTAAAATGCTTAAAATGAAATGAAAGATGTTGATGAGGGCTCGTCTAAAATCATTTTCAACAAGCACATTTGATTAACAAAACATAGTCATGTACAAAATCTTAACAGATGTCCACTGTCAATCCAGTAGCGGGGTAGGTTATAAAAAACAGCATAGTTCATGAATAATTGGTGCATTTTGAAACAAATGTAACCTGTAGCAGATAAATGTGGGGAATTTACAGGAAAGTTTGTGATCAAACATAAAAAAAGAAGTTACACCTAACAGTGGTACATCTGAAATTGTTTTACTGCTCTTTTTAGCATGGTTTTGGTGATTAAAATGGATTGTTTTTGTCAATATGAGCCAGAAAAGCAAAACACTAAAAGTGATAAGCTTTTCTTTCTGCAGGGTGAAAAGCTGTACTTAATTTTCTTTCAGAGACTCATGTACGTTCAAGTTGTTTAAGCATCTAAAACATTTGTACTCAGTAATTGATTGCATTTTAGCAAGTGAGCCGCAGCATTTGCTCATCAAAAGAACACTTTTTGGTCTTAATTTAAACCTACTTGAGATTTTTGTAAACTCTCTGTAGTGCTGTTAAAAGCTGCACGCAACTGAAATTAATTCCTCCAGTGCTCTACAAACACTTCAATGTTGTGCAAAATAAAGTCCTCTAAAGCTGGAGCCAGAGTTCTTGCTTGGCTCGGTCCTGGCATCAGGCTGATTCTTGAACAGGACATCAATCCACACAATGTTCCACACAGCCTCCGTCTCATCACAGTGACAAATTAGGAGAGCTGCTAATATCAGACTCAGAGGAAGTGCTCTTGCCAGGCTCCATTGGGAGAGAGCCTGACCGATATTAACAGAGCATCTCCCTGTTCCCTTGCACCATGACGGATGAAAAGCATTCCAAAGGGTGGCACACCATGCGTGTCCCTTTCCATCCTGCCTTCTGGCAGCAAATATCACTTAACCAGGCATCCAGAAATCTCTGATGTTGAGCATTACACCTTAGGCCAGGTTATGCATCTTTGTGTTGGCCTTGGATACCAATGGCTTGTGAACAAAAGCTCTGTCGTTTCCAGCGTTTGTGAATCTGACAATGTACAGAATTTGGTTAAGATTCTGATCATGGTTATTTTTAAGGCTATACAGCATTTAGGCTGTCGAGCTCTCATTGTACATTTGGGTCCAAAATGTTGTACGTTTACGTCATCAGTGTAAGTACCTCAATGACGCAGTTGTTTCAGTAACAAGTCAGGAAGAAAATATGACATTACAGTGTGGCATTAAAGTATTCCTTTCTTTTTATTTAACAGGATTTCTGCAGAATTTTTCAAATCAAATTTAAGACTTAAAACCTGCACAAAACAATACCAATAATGTCCAAATATAATAAACCTGTACAATCTCAAATTGTCTCTAAATCATGTAGTGCAACTTTAAAATATTCAGAAATTTTTATTCAATATATACATTGCATATGTGTTGAAATTTGTTTGTGTACAAAAATATCAATACATACAAATATGTCACGACCACACACAAAGGGAGAAGGTGAGTATCTTTCAAGGTATTTATTAACAAACGTGCACAGTTCAATACACGTGCAATCAGGTGAGTAAAGGTCTCTGTGGTCTAATCTTCAAACAAACACAACAGGTGAGTTCAAGTTCATAAGGATCATAGCGTTAGCAATAGTCACTTCCCTCTAACACGATTCACGTGTTTCACAGGAGAACATCAGAGCAATCCACGAGGAGCACAGGAGAACATCGGAAGAATCCACGAGGAGCACAGGAGAGATAACAGGAGGGGGAGAAGATCCACAGAGAAGCATCCATGCAACTTCGATACCAGCCGGTGAGTGAGTGGCAGAGGTAGGTATATAAAGGGTGTGGTGATTGCTGGTGCAGGTGACGGTGATTAGTATTCTGGTGATGGTTCACGGGTGTGCTGTGGTGGTGATTGGCTGGTTGGTGGAGGATCGTGGTGATTGGGGCTGAGGGAACGTGCAGAGGGTGTGACATCACCCCCTCCTCCACGGGTGACTCCTGGCACCCAAGAACGGCGACGGGGACGACCACGACCTCTGGGAGCTGGGCGTTCGGGATGTTGGCGGTGGAATTCCTCGAGGAGAGTCGGGTCCAGGATGTCGTCACGGGGTATCCACGATCTCTCCTCGGGTCCGAACCCCTCCCAGTCCACTAGGTACTGGAGCTGGCCGTTCCGCCGCCGGGAGTCTAGGATTTCTTGGACTTGGTAGATGTTATCTCCAAGGATCTCTGGCGGGTCGGGAGGAGGAGGTGACTCCGATTCTGTGGAGGAAGGGAACAGGGGTTCAGTGTGGCGTTTGAGTAGGGAAACGTGAAACGAGGGGGCGATTCTGTAATGTGGAGGTAGGTTTAGACGGTAGGTGACAGGGTTGATCTGTGAGTGCACGGTGAAGGGCCCTATGTAGCGGGGACTCAGCTTCCTACTGGGCAGCCGGAGGCGTATGTCTCGAGTGGACAACCATACCTGGTCCCCGGGGAGGTAAACTGGGTTGGGTAACCTACGGCGGTTGGCATGTTCCGTATGCCTCCGTACTGCCCGCTGGAGATGGACGTGCGCTGAGTCCCACACCCTCTCGCTCTCTCGGAACCAGTGATCTACCGCGGGCACCTCGGAGGACTCTCCAGTCCATGGAAACAGAGCTGGTTGATAACCTAGAATACATTGGAATGGGGTTAGACCAGTAGAGGTTTGACGGAGGGAATTTTGCGCATACTCAGCCCACGGTAGATACTGGCTCCAGGTGTTTTGATGTTGGGAACAGTACGTCCGAAGGTAGCGGGAGATTTCCTGAATTTTCCGTTCGGTCTGCCCGTTCGTCTGAGGGTGATATCCGGATGACAGGCTGACTGTGGTACCCAGAAGTTGGAAGAAGGCCCGCCAGACCCTGGAAATGAATTGGGGTCCCCGATCGGACACGATGTCTTCTGGGAGTCCGAAGTTCCGGAATACATTGTGGAACAGTGCCTCTGCGGTTTCTAGTGCTGTGGGGAGACCTTTGAGAGGTATTAATTTGCAAGCTTTCGAGAATCGATCGACTACCACTAAAATTGTGGTGTAACCCTGAGAGGGGGGCAGGTCTGTGGCGAAGTCAATGCCCAAGTGTGTCCAGGGTCGGCGGGGAATAGGTAACGGTTGTAATTTACCTTCGGGTAAGCGGCGTGGGGTTGTGTTGACGGCGCAGACCGAACATCCTTGGACGTACCGTTCCACTTCCCTGCTCATGTTGGGCCACCAATATTTCTGCTGGAGGAGCGAGAGGGTTCGCCTGCTGCCAGGATGTCCTGAGCCGGGGGACGTGTGCGTACTATCCAACAGAAGGGGTCTGAGACGGCTTGGGACATAGACACGACCCGGGGGAAGCTCCGGTGGTGCAGGTTCCTCGAAGGTGGCGGCCCGTATATCTTCATCCAGCTGCCATAGTATGGGCGCGAGAAAGACAGATGGGGGTAGAATTGGATCAGGATCGTCAGAGGTAGGTTCAGGTGAGTGCATACGTGATAGGGCGTCTGCTTTGGTGTTTTTATGGCCGGGTTGGTAAGTAATGTTGAAATTGAATCGGGCAAAGAATAATGACCAGCGAGCTTGGCGGGCATTTAGTCTCTTGGCGTGCTGAATGTACTGGAGGTTCTTGTGGTCGGTTATTACGGTGAAGGGGAACTGGGCTCCTTCTAACCAGTGCCGCCACTCTTCGAGGGCGAGCTTTATGGCCAGCAGTTCGCGGTCTCCAATTCCATAATTCTGCTCAGCTGGGGTGAGTTTTTTGGAATAGTACGCACACGGATGGAGGGATCGGGGTTCATCAGACCACTGGGACAGCACAGCTCCTACGCCCACGTCCGCCGCATCTACCTCCACCACGAAGGGCCTTGAAGGGTCGGGGTGCTTGAGGATGGGAGCGGTGGTGAACATTAGCTTTAGACGGTCGAAGGCTTGCTGAGCCTCTGGAGTCCACTGTAGTACCCGGCGTCCTCCCTTTAAGAGGGAAGTGAGTGGAGCCGATAGGAGGCTATAGTTCTTTATAAAGCGTCGGTAGAAGTTAGCGAAGCCTAAGAAACGCTGAAGCTCCTTCACCGTCTTGGGCTCCGCCCACTTGGCCACTGCGTCCACCTTGCCGGCTTCCATGCGAACTCCCTCCGCAGTGATCACGTATCCGAGAAAGGAGATGGAGGGCTGATGGAATTCACATTTTTCTAATTTTAGATAGAGTTGGTACTCACGGAGGCGTTGGAGAACCTGACGGACGTGGTCTTGATGTTCTTTGAGGTTACGTGAGTAAATGAGGATATCGTCAATGTAGATGATTACGAATCGATGGAGGTAGTCGCGGAAGATTTCGTTCATGAAATTCTGAAATACGGAAGGACTGTTAGCCAGGCCATAGGGCATCACCTGATATTCATAGTGACCGGTGGGGGTGATGAAGGCGGTCTTCCACTCATCTCCTTCTCGGATACGGATCAGGTTGTATGCACTGCGGAGGTCGAGTTTGGTGAAGACGCGGGCTTCCCGTAGTTCCTCCAAGGCAGCTGGCACTAGAGGAAGTGGATAGGCGAATTTCACCGTGGCGTCGTTGAGCACCCGGTAGTCTATGCAAGGTCTGAGCCCACCATCCTTCTTGGGGACGAAGAAGAAACTGGATGCTGCTGGGGACGTGGAAGGTCTGATGAACCCCTGTTGGAGAGCCTCCTGGATGTAATTCTCCATGGCTTCCTGCTCAGGACGTGAGAGGGGGTAGATCTTCCCGTGGGGTAGTTTGGCGCCTGGCAGCAGGTCGATACTACAGTCCCAGGGCCGGTGCGGTGGTAGTTGTGTGGCCCGTTCCTTGCTGAAGACATCGGTGAAAGACTGATAGACGGGGGGAATGGCGGTGGCGGATTGAGTGGCAGGGCTCTCTATGGTGGTGGCGTGCAGAGGGATAGGACGGTATGGAGACTCTGCATCTGACGAGGAAGGACGGTAGCCGTGGTCCTCACACGTCTTGCCCCACTCCAGGACTTCTCCTGTGCTCCAATCTATGCGGGGTTGGTGCTTAATGAGCCATGGTCTGCCCAGGATGACATCCACGTTGGCTCGCGGGAGTACCAGGAGGGTCAGATGTTCACGGTGGTTGTGTTGGGAGACGAGGGTCACTTTTCTGGTCCGGCGAGATATCTTACCATCGCCCAATGGTGAGTTTTGGATTGTGGTAATTTGGTATGTGACCTCATTTTGAACGGTGGGAATTCGATGTTTAGCAATGAAGTGTGATGAAACAAAATTGCCAGCCGCTCCGGAATCCACGAGCACATAGATGGGGAGAGTACGAGAGTTTACTATTAGTTCAGCGGTAATATGGGGTAAGAGAGACATGGCCGGAGTAATAGATACGGTACTCACCATTGGACGAGGCGGGCGGACTGGACAGGCACTGATGAAGTGAGAGGCTTCTCCACAATATAGGCACAGACGATTATTAATTCGTCGTTTCCTCTCCGCAGGATCCAGGCGATAGGAGTCAGTAATCATAGGCTCTTCCGCATCTCGTTGGGGTGACGGTGTTCGGAGTGGAGGGAAGCTGGGTACAGACTTTGTAGAAGGACACGCTGAGAGATGTTGAGAAATGCCTACTGCCTTCTTAATAAAGGTTTCCAGCGGCACGTTGTCATCGTAAATAACCATATGCTTGCGGATCTGGGGTTTAAGCCCCTTACGGTAGGCTGCTAGGAGAGCTACTTGGTTCCAACCACTGGTGGCCGCTAGGGAGCGGAAGCGCAGGGTGTATTCATGGATATTGGACGCACCTTGATTCAGAGTGATCAGTTCGTCGTGCACGGAAAGGGGAGTGAGCGCAGCTCCAAACACGTCCTTGAAGTGGGCAACGAAAGCATTATAGGAGATTAAAGCGTCGCTCCGTGAATTCCAGAGTGCGTCTGCCCATTGGAGTGCCTGCCCAGTGAGGAGGGAAATCATAAAAGATATTTTAGAAATTTCGTTAGGAAACTGGTGTGCGTTGGCTTCAATATAGAGGGAACTTTGCAGGAGGAAACCATTGCAACCACCCGGGTCTCCGGAATAACTCATGGGGCGAGAGAGGGGCGTGTTGGAAATCGTCGTTGGAGCAGCAGGTAGAGATTGACGAAGGACGTTTACCATATCCGCAAATGGATCGGGGGTGTCTTCGGTGATAGCGGCGCTCGCCTCCATGAGTGACGCGGTGAGTTAATATTTTATGGGCTGGTATCCTGTCACGACCACACACAAAGGGAGAAGGTGAGTATCTTTCAAGGTATTTATTAACAAACGTGCACAGTTCAATACACGTGCAATCAGGTGAGTAAAGGTCTCTGTGGTCTAATCTTCAAACAAACACAACAGGTGAGTTCAAGTTCATAAGGATCATAGCGTTAGCAATAGTCACTTCCCTCTAACACGATTCACGTGTTTCACAGGAGAACATCAGAGCAATCCACGAGGAGCACAGGAGAACATCGGAAGAATCCACGAGGAGCACAGGAGAGATAACAGGAGGGGGAGAAGATCCACAGAGAAGCATCCATGCAACTTCGATACCAGCCGGTGAGTGAGTGGCAGAGGTAGGTATATAAAGGGTGTGGTGATTGCTGGTGCAGGTGACGGTGATTAGTATTCTGGTGATGGTTCACGGGTGTGCTGTGGTGGTGATTGGCTGGTTGGTGGAGGATCGTGGTGATTGGGGCTGAGGGAACGTGCAGAGGGTGTGACAAAATATGTTCAAAGAAAATAAATACAAATATCATCGGGACAAAACTAGTAGAATCTAGGACTGGGCAAAAAAATGAAAATAAAAATAATCGAGGGCTGGGCAAAAAAAATATATTGATTTCTCGATTTTAATCAATTTTAATTTTTACGAAATTATATTAATTCTTAAATCCTAATTAGCATAAGCAATTGCTTGGCATGCATGCACAGTATTTAACTGATCGCAAACTGTTCTGAAACAGGGTCCCTGTACAAGGTGCATCAGTGAACAGTACTACCATTTACTTAAAACAAGAATGGCAATACTGCCTGATAATTGGCATTATTTGCATTTGAAGGTCAAGGTAAATTGCACTTAATTTGGCTTCCGGGAAACATGCAATTATCTTCTGTTGCTTCTGAAAGGCAGTACTAAATGGAAAAAAATATATATTTTAACAAAACGAAACATTTGGACATCTTCTTCCTGTTCAAAAGTTTTCACCCCCTGGCTTTTAATGCATCGTGTTTCCTTCTGAAGCATCACTAAATGTTTGAACTTTTTTAATAGTTGTGTTTGAGTCTCTCAATTGTCCTCAGTGTGAAAAGACGGATCTAAAAATCATACAGTCATTGTTTTAAAGGGTTCAAATATGCAGAAGATGCTGGAAAACTGAAGAATCTGCAGGACCTGGAGGATTTTTCTGAAGAACAGTGCTCAGTTTAACTGTTCAGAACAAACAAGGGACTCATGAACCACCATCACAAAAACAAAGAATACAGTCATAGATCATCCAGGTAACCACACACAGTATTGGGAACCTAGGGTTCTCAAACTTTTGAAGCGGGTTATTTTAATAATTCCAGCTATTTTTTGTTTTGTGGAGTATATGTAAACATATTTTATGTAAAATATCTTACTCAGAATAGTACTAAATAAGAAATAACATGCATTTTGCATGATCTTTCCAATTTTGTTAAAATGATTCACATTTTCACAGATTCTGCAAGGGGTTCCCAAACATTTGCATACCACTGTACATAAGGCTTCAAAATACTTAATTTCAGACATTTTAGAAAACATTCTTAAACACACAACATATACTATCATTACATCTAGTCACACTTTGTACAAGACAATGACATCATGTGACAACATACAAAATTTCATGATTTTGTAATATAAAAATAAAACTTAATGGTTAGGTATGGCTTATTTATTTACTTATTCATTTTTTTTTTTTTTTTTTAGTAGTAGGACCCAACAGTGATTTCCTATGACTCCACCATCTCCTTGATTTATTAACTTGTCATGGAACTGAGTTGGAAATGCATTATACTATAAGTGAGAGCATGCAACAATGCATATAATAAGTGCGTAATCAATATTATACATTATATTAAGTTATATACATGCTATTCATGCATAGTGATAAATAAACATTATACATTAGGGATGACATATAGTGTTTACTCAGATTACTCAAAGAGGCTTCAGTCACAGTAAATATTTTGCTTCTGTAACATCTCTTCTTCTCAAATGCACATATACCCTGGTGGATGTCAGCATAGATATCAGATAAGAAGAACAATTGTGAATCTGTAGAGAAACCGACAGAGGGTGTCTTTAACTGTAAACAAATCTACTACATATAGACTCCTACTTCTCAAACGTTATAACAGCAAGATGCTTTTGTTTATATGTAACACTTCAAGGACTTTGAGCACTGAAATACATTACAAGAGCTGCCAACTGAACTGAAGCTAATATAACCTTTATAACATGCCATTGTATTCTACAGTAGTAACTGACTCTTGTTGGTTCTAATTGTTTGCTGTCAACATCGGACTTTATACAAATATGACTGCAATAAATGTAGACACGACACCATGATGTCAGTCTGTCATATCCTGACAGGGTGGAACGAACTGATCTATTTACCTCATCCCATCATTAGCATTCGTGTCCGTGCATTATCAGCATCAACGTCACATTCCTCCTCTCCTTTCATTTGACATGTTTGTAATTTCAGGGCACTTGCTTGCTTTAGAATGATTTCACATTCATCATCTTTCAATGCGAGCTCACATATTCAGCTTCTAGGATGCATTAGTGCTATTGGGAAAGAGAGATTTGCATGTCGATTAGGGGAATAGCACACAGAGCAAATTCAAGAATTCTGCACTAAATGGATTCGGTTTGAAATCATAAAAATGTAGCACAGAGAGATGAAAGAGAGGAGTGGGTTTTGTGAATGGGTGGTCATTTGGAAAACTTCCTTCCATTCCTCTCTACTCTGGGTCTGTCACATCTTTACCAAAGTGTCACTGATACATGGTAAGAAATCTGGCAGAACACGCACTGTACAATGTGTCAGCTATAGAAAAGCTCAAGATAATTACTAAATTATGAATGTGTCTAAAGTGCTCCTGCTTTGATGTGCTGTATCTGATGCAGGAGATGGAGATGAACATAGAACAGGCCGCTGTTGTTCAGCCTGTATATGCTCCCACTAAGTCAAATAATGAGAAAGAACCAAATTGCATATCACAGCTATGCAGATGATACCCAGATTTACCTAGCCTTATCGCCAAATGACTACAGCCCCATTGACTCCCTCTGCCAATGCATTGATGAAATTAACAGTTGGATGTGCCAAAACTTTTTACAGTTAAAAAAGGAGAAAACGGAAGTCATTGCATTTGGAAACAAAGATGAAGTTCATAAGGTAAATGCGTACCTTGATACTAGGGGTCAAAAAACAAAAAATCAAGTCAAGAATCTTGGTGTGATTCTGGAGTCAGACCTCAGTTTCAGTAGCCATGTCAAAGCAGTAACTAAATCAGCATACTTCCATCTCAAAAACATTGCAAGAATTAGATGTTTTGTCTCCCGTCAAGATTTGGAGAAACTTGTTCATGCCTTTATCACCAGCAGGGTGGACTATTGTAATGGTCTCCTCACTGGCCTTCCCAAGAAGACCATTAGACAGCTTCAGCTCATACAGAACGCTGCTGCCAGGATTCTGACTAGAACTAGAAAATCAGAGCATATCACACCAGTCCTCAGGTCCTTACACTGGCTACCAGTTATGTTTAGGATAGATTTTAAAGTACTTCTACTTGTTTATAAAGCACTCAATGGCCTAGCCCTAGGACCTACATACATTGCAAATATGCTCACTGTATACAAACCTAACAGACAACTCCGATCACTAGGATCGAGTCAGTTAGTAATATCAAGGGTTCACACAAAACAAGGGGAATCCGCTTTTAGCTATTATGCCGCCCGCAGTTGGAATCAGCTTCCAGAAGAGATCAGATGTGCTAATACATTAGCCACATTTAAATGCAGACTCAAAACTCACCTGTTTAGTTGTGCATTTATTGAATAAGCACTGTGCTACGTCCGAACAGACTGCATTATTTTATGTATAATCATTTTACTGTTAGTGTGATAACCAGTTCTACTGTTTTAATTAATTTTTAAATCAATTTTAAAATCATTTAAAATGTTCTTACAATTTGGTTCTTAAATCTGTTTGTGTGATTATTATTTTAAATTTTTATGACTATGATTTTTATGCTATTGTGATTTTAACTCCTCTTATGTACAGCACTTTGAATTACCATTGTGTATGAAATGTGCTATATAAATAAACTTGCCTTGCCTTGCCTTGCCATAGAGGAATTGCCTCTTGTGAAATGAAACAAACTTTCACAGTATATATACTTTTTATAATAACAAATATATTGGTGCATCCGTATGAAACAGAAGAAAAAACACAGTAGCTTCATTCAAATATGTATACTTCCCTATAGTGGGCAAAAAACTGTAAGAGAGAAGAGTAGTAGACAAATGTACCAGATGAAATATTATTTCCAGCAAGATTATGTGACTTTAACTGCAGGTCAAATGACATTAAAGGTCCCATATTGTACACATTTCTGGAGGTTTATTTTAGTTGTTGATGTCCTTAAGAATATATATTTGCGGTCTTTTTTAGGAGCTCTGTCAAAAACAGGTCCATTTTGGCCCATCTAATTAATATTCATGAGCCTCTCTTCTGATTGGCCTGTTGTTTTCTGAGTGACGCACAGCCAGGCCAACCACAAGTAACTATTGTCATGCATACTGTAGCCTGGCCCAGAGCCTAGCCTGCTGTGGCTTGATGATACTCAACAGGATATTTCAGAACGATCATTAATGTTTTTTTCTTTTTCAAACACCGAATGCAGTAAGCTACGTAACTGTTGCTTTAGTAAAGCCCCTTTCACAATGCGCGCTGATTCCGGAAAATTACGGGAACGAGCGTTGTGTGAACAAAAGCCAGAACCAAATGCCAAAAAGGCAGTGTTGTAGTGATGATGCACGTTACCCTGCGACTCTTCACTACAAAAAAAATAAGTGCAAAGTGGAATGAAGCAGCGATCAGGGAGCTCCTCACTATCAGCGCTGAAGCACAGATCCATCAGGTTAGTTTCAGTTTAGTGAAATGTACGCGTCGCATTACATCTCACATCCAAATGTCACATGTCTTTATGGGTTGTGTGTATAGCATGCACAGATTCCGGAAAATAACTGTGAATGAACCAAATTAAACAATTCTGGAACAAATCATGGGACACATTATCCGTTTATTTTCCGAAATCGCTGTGTGAAAGAGGCTGAAGTTGACGTGCCACTGGTCTTTTATATTAACGTTGTTTGGAAGCCTGTGCAATGATGACTGAACAGGGTTTTCTCACTTGTTTTCGTGTTGTTGTTGTTCAGCAATGGCATGGACGCGATGTTGTCTTTGGGTTTCACAAAAGAAGGGTGGGACGGTGGTTGGTGCTCGGGGTGGTAACTGAAGGCGGTGACTGAGTAGATCGGACGTCACATTTTTACGGAAGTCACAGCGGCTCGTGAAAAGAAACAGCTATTTTAAGCAGGCTGTGTGCAGTTTGCTGTGGATTGACTGTTTTGAAACTTATATGGTAGTTACATAGCCCCATAGCCAGGAAATTTCGATTTTGACAATATGGGACCTTTAACTGGGTTAGGGTGACCCCTAATAGTTGACTAAATGTTAGTCAAGGAGAAGAGGCTTGGTCGACCAAAACTGTATTCGCTTAGTCACAGAAAAAAAAAATAACAGGAAGTAGCCAAGTCACGCAGTCTGTGACAGACAGATGGTTAATGGCTGGTCTATGTGGTAATACAGTACATCAGTCAGAACATCCAAACGCACACCTATCATTCATCAAGCTCAAATATGGCTTTTCATCTGAAACATTTTAGTAGCAACAACTTTACATGGCTGCTAATGTTAACCTAGAAAAATGTGTGCTATTCAAGTGTCTGCATGACAGATGGAGGGACCGGTGCAGTCACTTGCTCTTAAAATACTAATTTTTGGTCATGCATGTAAAAGTAATACATCTTTTAAATCTGTAAAGACTTTTACGTTTATTTGTGTGCACTAAATAACAACGAAATGTTGCACTTTTGTAAAATAATGAAAGCAAACAGTGCTTTCTGCCGCCTCTGTCTCTGTGAACTTGAGCTTGAAACTTCAAAACTGTGTATACTTGCCTTACAGACATGAAAAATATATACAGAGAAAAATGACTACCTTTAATTCAACTCAATGAACCAATTCAAACAGAAGAAAAAATATTCTCAGATTATGTAATCCATATGAAACATGCATACAGGTTCATCACTACTGCGGAGATGACGAGTCAGTGTTTATCTCTTAAGCTGAAAACAAAGAAAGCAGTATTTAATGCAGCTTCCTTGCTGTTTTCTCCTGAAACATTCAAAATTATTATATATGCCATTGCGCTGTGACAAGCTTTATGCGTGCACTTGAGCATGTATTAGGCTATGTAGGCAATTAAAGGCTCATTATTATGATTTATATGGTTTATTAATTAACATGCCACTAATAGTCGACTAATGCTTAAAATGAACAGCTACTAGTTGACCAAAAATATCTCTAGTCAAGGGCAGCCCTAGTTTCTATCCAAATTTTGCAAATTTAACTTATGTGCAAAATTGGAATAAGCACTGTTTACATCCAACAACTCAAAGAGCAAAATTGTCACTTCCTGATAAACTGGCACTAAATATCACCAATAAACTTTCATTATTATATAAAATTTCATATAATAAATTTAACCTGACCTCATGATGAAAACATACCTGCGATAACTTTTTCACAGGACACACAATACCTACCAATAAGTACATATCAATGCAATTTCCAACAAAAATGTCCAATGAGTGACGCCAAAAGAGTGTTCTTTTTTCTTTCTTTTTATTTAACTAGAACAGATGAACGTACATATGGTTCATTTTATGTGACATTGGTTTTGTATGGGTCACCACAGTTCTGACTTGAATTGGCCATTGAGTGGTTTTGCACAGCTTGTCAGTGAATTACGGCTCTGTGTAGTAAGCGCTGCTCTATCTGAAAGTGCACAGGTGATGGAGATATACTACTGATTACAGAACTGTCTTTACTGACAAATGCGCATTGGATATTGCATATGAGATATCATGCAGCCCTACACCTAAACGTACCCGATAGTATGAACAAAAGTAAATGTGACGTAAAATCGAAGTTTCATGGGATTCGCACCGGAGCTCTTCATCACTCAAGTGAAATGGCGCGTTGCGTAAGCTACCGAGCAAACCTACTGAATTAGAAAGATATATGTGATGACCACGTTCAAAAAGTATCAGTTTTCAAATTGCATAGGATGTTAAAATTATTTTGTAGTCTGAGTTTTACTGCCTCTAGTGTTAATTTTAACTGGAAACTTATTTGTAAATATAGGTGTGTTTATTTTTTTAGTTTTGCAGAAATGTATACTATAGAGGCACGCATTTCCAATGAACCTATGTTGTATTTTAAAGACCAATTCTCACTATTAACTAGCATGCATATTACGAGCATACTGGCTGTTTATTAGCTTTTCTTACAAACCACATATTAATGCCTTATACTACATGTCCATATTTTCGATCCCCTAATCTCAATATTTAGATTTTTTTGCACCCTCAGATTCCAGATATTCAAATACTTGTATTTTGACCAAATATCGTCCTATCCTAACAAACCATACATCAATGGAAGGGTTATTTATTTAGCTTTCAGATGTATACATCTCAATTTAAAAAATTTGACCCTTATCACAGGTTTTGTGGTCCAGGGTCACAAAGGTTCTTTAGATTTTTTAATTGTTCTTCACATTAAGAAAAAGGTTCTTTTGAGAACTGTTCACTGAAAGGTTCTTTAGGAAACCAAAAATGGTTCTTCTATGGCAGTGTTTCTCAACGGGGGCGGTACCGCCCCCCAGGGGGCGTTGGGAGAGCCTCGGGGGGCGCTGAAAGCAATAATTTTGAAAGGGGGGCGCTGAGGTGGTTTTGGGGGGCGTTTGGTTAAGACGAGTTTAAACCGTATAAGTTTGAGCTAAAATTTGCAGAAGAAAATGGTCTGCCACATCCTAATGCCATTTCTACACTGGATGCATCAAAGCGCACTTTCTGTACCTATTTGTCAACTTGTCTGCAGCATAAGCGCGCGGAATGCGTTTACTGTAGCGCTCGCGCTCAGTTACTGAATGACTCATTATAACTGGATCTACGTGCTTTAACGCAACTTGTTGCGCCTTTCGCGGCCAGTGTAGCAGTGTTAAGGTCATTGCACACTGTGTCCGAAATTTTCGTATACGTTATTTCGTATTCGTAATCCTAAAAATTCGTCACGCACAGAAACCTTGCACACTGAGTCCGACGAAATAGAACGATGTTGTCCACTCTCTTCTTAAAAAGAGAAACAGATACAGAGGAGTGAGGGAATACTTTTAAGGCGCACCTCCTTATTAATGAACTGCAGGATTATCCCGGGTGATTCAGAGTTTATTTCAGGATGTCAGTAATCGTTGATGCTTTGCTAGCATTACTGGAGCCACATAATATAAAGAAGACCACTAATTTTTGCGAACTCAGCGTACAAGGACCTTCACAGTGCTTTGTGCTGCGAGACAAAGTGAATGAAGTTGACAGACGCAATTCTGGATTTTGGCGTTCGCTTGTACGGTGGCTCTGACCTGTCAAAACACCTCTCAAAATGCTTGCTACAGATGCGAAAAACGCAAAAAATCAAACCCGATCCGCAATTTTTTATGACGGACGAAAAATGTGGAGGCAGTGTGCAAGTGTGATTAACATAACGTGAGGTATTTATTTTTTAACGTGCGAAAAATTTGGACTCAATGTGTGCAATGACCTTAAGTGTTAGCTGGCTGCTAGTTTACAATAGTCACGGTCAAGCATGAGATTTTTCTTGTTTAGAAAAAAAAATAATATGAAAGCTTTTTGTTTGCCAAATGATTTAAATGCCAAATTTTTAAAGAATGTATTCAAAGCTCACAAATAATAGCCCAGCCTAATTTTTACTGCACGTTGCTTTTTTGCTCCTTGGGAAACTAATGATAATGATATTTCAAGCCCAGTCAAATCAAATATGTCATGAATGTCATGTGGCATTCAATTACATATATTTGAAATAAAAGTATGTACGGGCTAATGTGGGCTATTATATTTGGGTTTAGATAGGTTACATGCTTTTAAAATAGCCTATATATTATAAATAAAATATACATTACTATTAAAAAAGGCAAATAAGATTTTTTAATGGATGAATAAACAAAGGTTGCATTTGTTTGTTTTAAAAAAAAATACCATTAAAAAAGCTTTTTTAATTGAATATATTTTAAATGTGTTTTCCTCTTATGCTAAGCTTCATTACTCTAGCTTTCAGTGTCACATGATCTTTCAGAAATCATGCTGAATGCCATAAAATCAAGAATATGTGATCTCTTTAACATTTATTTAATTGACTGAAGTACAAAGAAACAAATTCCAGTGTTTACACTGGCCAACATATTTTTGTTAATATAAACAAATTTTGAGCCACGATCTAGCTTTGCTTGCAAAGACTGAGAAGCTCCTTTTATACCCAAAGATGATCCCCTCACCTATTACCAATTCACCTGCCTCCTGTCAACTGTTTCAAAACAGATTAGCTTATTCTATAACCTTTTCACTTTTATTATAATTGTTTTGAAGTGTGTTGCACTTTTGTGACTTTTCTTTTCTTTGTAATGTTGTCAATTAAATAAAAGTTAAATAGAATTAACAAATCATAGATTTTATCATTTTACAAAACATCCCAACTTTTAGTGTTGTACTTAGTTTTCTTTAAGGTATTTGTAAGCAAACTTTTAAATATATAAATATAATATATATATAAAAATTGTGAAATATAGTAAAGTAGAGTTTACATTTCTTCCATGCATGTGTAAATGTGGTATTACCCACAAAATTAACCATGTCTACTATCTGAGAAAAAAGGGAATTCAATATATTCTCAAAAAGCAGGGTATTTTCCAAGGGATTTTTTTTTTTTTTTTTACTTAAAGCTAATTGAAAATATCCAAACATACCACAGCAGTAAAAAGGGTGTTCAAGAGTTCCAGAAATGGAAGAACAAACTAAAATCACTTATGTAAAAATTTCCTTTTGGATATGTTCTAAACAGGAATTTATTTAGTCTTTTTAAATTTGGGGCAATAAAGTATATCAGCATCACAAAAATACTGAAGCTGTAGCAATGAAAATCACCAATTTGCTTAAAAACCGCAAATGAATGTTATTAATGTTTTTTTAATATATATACTTTACTGTAAAAAAAATGATCAATTCAATGCATCCTTAAATTAATTTCGTAAAAATTGTAATGACCCCATACATATGAATTGCTATAAATATAATAACAGTCCTATTATAAACACAAAATACTAATTACAATCAGTTTTAATATTCATTGAGGACAATTAGACTATGATTTATTTGATGGGGGGCGGTGAGGGACCTGAATAATGGGTAGGGGGGCGCTGGACCAAAAAAGGTTGAGAACCACTGTTCTATGGCATCACCACAAAAAAAAAAAAAAAAAAAAAAAAACATCCCTCTGAAGCCGAAGTGTTCTAACTATTAATATACAGTAAATTAGGAGTATTGAGGCAAAAGTCATAGATAATAGTTAGTTAACAGTGAAAATTGGACCTTAATATAGAGTTTAACCAATATCCGTTCACTGTTATGGATCCTTCCATTGGAGGGTTAAAATGAAACAGAACAGATTGGAAAATTTTAATACGATGGTTAACTGTCTAAAAAATATGAAGGTAAATTCAATTTGTTAATGCATTAACTGATAGTCCAAGTAAAGCCCCTTTTCTTCTCTCTGTCTTTTTTTTAAATTGGTCACTGTAAAATATAGACTGGGCCAGAAGAAGTTATAGAAGTTATTTACAGTTTGTTACTGTCGTCCTCCACCCTTGCGGCTTTTCCGGACCTTGGCTCCTGTTTATCTAGGGGCATTGTTTTATTACCTTCAAAACTCTACTGGGAGGATCTTTGCAATGGAGTTGCCTAGCAACAGGAACTGGCTGATGATCCGCTGGATCTGAGCTTGCTGAAGTAGCGAGAGAGAAAGACAGGGTCTGCTGAAAACGCAGATCTACCAATATAAAGATTACTCGAAAGGTAACATAATGAAGCGAATAATCAAGAGCTAAAGAGACACTTTCAATAAATGTTATCATTTACGACTTTTTCGAAGATTGTTGTTTTCTTGCATCAAGTATTGAACCACTGAACTAGAAGAATAGTCGTGCAATCAGAAGAAAAGAAATAGGAAAGAGATGGGGGAGATGAGGCAGAGGAGAATAAAACGGATGAAGCTTTGCTGCGGTGGTCACCTTGTTTTATTGCTGGCTTTGCTTATAAAGAAGGTCAATCGCAGGGGAGACCACTTTCAAAAAGTGCCTGACAAGACATTTAGCCGCAAGCTTTCCTCTCATGCCTCTCATGATTTGCAATTCCTTTGAGAGGAGTTCTCCTTGCTTCTCTTTATCCTCTGAAATGAAACACCACTATTTCTCACTCTCTCTCACACACATACAGGTATATTTGATAAGCACTTGGCACAGAATCAAAATCATAGCTTTACTTTCAGACTAAGGTCGAAAGAAAGAATAAAGATAGACTAAAGAAATATTCCTTGAGTATTTTTATCCAATACAAACAGTGTATGGGTGCATAACAAAACTAAATTGGACTAAAGCTATCTTGACTTGAGTGAAAGCGATATTTACATTAAGATTTCTGCGATCTTTAAAGAATCAGGAATAAACGGTGTTACAGTCCCTAGAAATAACTAGGACCCCTTCTGCATCTCTTGTAGATTGCAGAAAATAAAGAAGCTCCGTAGCACAGGAGAGTGCTTATCTGGCACACCACCAAATGCGTCATCATAATTACAACACAATTACAAGATAATTGTTACTGGTGAATCTACAACAACACAATAGAGAAAATGTCAGGTCTCTTAGTGGGATACTTTTTTTCTTTAATTTTTACATTTTCCCTTCTTTTTGAACCTTTTTTTATTAAAACTAACCCCCAAAATATCAACCATCATCATCATGAATCATTTGCATTCACCCATAAGCTTTATATTTATGTCATATATAACATAAATAACCGTTTCATTTTGTATACTGTATATGTGCTTGTAAGTAAAAAAAAAAGAAAGGTGAATCAGACATTTCTAATTTTGCATAAGATTTCTATTCCAAACAAATGCTGCTCTTTTGAGCTTTCGATTCATAAAAAAAATCCTAGAATTTAGCAAGCTTCGAAAAATATTCAGCAGCACAACAGTTTTTTGTTTGTTTTTCTTAAGCACCAAATCAGCGAATCAGAATGATTTCCAAAGGATCATGTGACACTAAAGACTGGGTTAATGCCTTTATCATCACAGGAATAAATTACTTTTTGAAAATATCCAAATACATAAATAATTAAATAATTCTGGGTTAAATATGGACAAACCCAGTGATTGGGTTGTTTTGACCCAACAGTTTGGTTCATTTTCTTTTAACCCAACCTTATAGTTTTATTTAACTCAACTATCACTTAAAATTACTATGTTTATTGCTTAAAATTAACAAAAAAAGGAGATTAGCATTTATTAATATGTTCAGTAAATTAACATTTCGTAATAAGTTATATATAATAAAAATAATTAAATAATACACTTCTTAAAAATTGCTTATAAATGTTCAACTTTCAGTTATTGTTGATGCCTCTTTATCAGATTGAGCGATTGAGGTGTTCTGTTGTTGCATATAATAATGAGCAAAAAAAGCGCCAAAAAAGCGCCAATCTCGATCTACATATGCGTCTATGTTTGTTAAATAATTCGTGATGCAGCCTCTTTTAACCAAAGTATGTTATAGACTTCTCATTAAGACCCTAACGAATCATATCAACTTGTGGAAAATGAACATCCGATGACCCATTTAAACATTTAACACAACCCATTTATTTGATTAATGCCGACTTAGTGAGCCTAAGAGGCTTTCAATAACAGAATAAAACTGATCAGACCCTAAACTTCTGAAATGTGTATATATAGTATATATAAAACTTTCATAAACTGTTTTGTTTCTTCTTAAACTTGCTTACATGCACATCCACACACAGTCAGAACAGAACTTTAGTAATTAGCAAAGGGCTAATGATGTGCATTGAAGCCTAAAGGAATGGACGCCAAATCCTGCAAGAAGGCAGAGACTGAAACAAATGATTTCTCTAGAGGGGATCTGTGGGACAGCTCTCCACGCCCACACAACAGCAGCGAAGAGACATCGCAACCTTCCATAAATCACAACCGCTTCCTGTCATAGAGGGACTAGACGGGAAAGACAGGATGAGAGATCCAAGTGTATCATGTCCAGATAATCTAACGGTTTACAATGTCTGACATAAGCAAAACTGTCACTTACAGAACAGTAAAGTCCTTGGCGACCCACGGTTCTTGCGGATACTTGTCAACTTGTGGCTCAAGACCATAAAAGTCAGTTTTGTCCATTGATGCAGCTTTGCAGAAGTTTACACTTTGTGAAAAGTAGAATATACAGGGGATGTCACTTCATTTGTACTCGAGCAAATGCGTACATATATGTTACCAGTCAAACTCTTCAGAGACGATATAGTTAGTAGAGTTTGCTTGTCCAAACAAACCTAGCTGCATCTAAGAAAAGAAAAGGTACAAAAGCTGTCACTTTAGGTAGTAATATGTACCTTTAGGGTACCAATATTCACCCTTTAGATGTACAAAGATGTACCTTTTGAAAAGGCACACCTTTTGAAAAGGCACTACCACAGTGACAGCTTTTGTACTTTTTTTTTTTTTTTTTTTTTTTTGTAATAGCGTGCTAATGATCACAATAAACTCTAAAGGAAGCCAAAACCGGTAACACTTTATAATAACTATCCATTATAACTAGTTAATATATAATTAATAAACTGTTAGTTAATGAGTTATAAATGACTTGTTAACTGTATTTTAATGATTTATAACTATACCTAATAAATTAGTAATAGATCATGAACAAGCTGTTAGTAAATTACTTACTAAAGACTTGTTAAGTCTAAGTCTAAGTTAAGACGTTATTCTAAAGTTGCAACTATTCCTCATTTACTAACAGTTAATAAATGAAGAATAGTTGAAACTTTAGAATAACGTCCCAATAACATATATAAACTATTAACTGATACTTAACAAGTCTTTAGTAAGTAATTTACTAACAGCTTGTTCATGATCTATTACTAATTTATTAGGTATAGTTATAAATCATTAAAATACAGTTAACAAGTCATTTATAACTTGTTAAATAACAGCTTGTAAGTTATCTATTGGCTATCTATAAGGCACAGTTATAAATAATTAGCAAACTATTACCTGTCATTTAACAAGTCATTTATAACTCATTAACTAACAGTTTATTAATGGTCTATTAACTAGTTATAACAGATAGTTATAAATAATTAACAAACTATTAACTGTTATTTAACAAGTCATTTATAACCCATTCACTAACAGTTTATTAATGATCTATTAACTAGTTATAACGGATAGTCATTATAAAGTGTTACCCAAAAACCTTGATCCTTTCTTAGGTCAGGTGTCCACCAACATTTTTTAGCCAGCTCTTTTGAAAACAACCAGCTGTGGGAACTAGAAAGCGCTTTGGAGGCGCAGCATTTAGCTAGACCGAACAAAATGTTCCTCCAAGCATTATTTTTCATATCACTACGGTTGTAGTCCAGAGATGTCATCTAGTGGAGATATGGATACTCAGAGAGTAGGAATATTTACTACTTATCCACTGTTGTTCAGTTATTGTACTCCACTATGATTTGACAACTGGGTAAAAAGTAACATTGAGTGCTGCATTTTACCCAAAGTTGAACATTTTTCAACTTTCTTCGAACAGAAAAATGGCAAGTCTGCAGAACACCATCTCGTCACACTGCTGCCATTTTTAAATACGTGTGCTCTCATTGAAAACTATTTAAAAAATACATAAGCCCCAGGCAAGATTCTTCTGGTGGACACATGGCCTTACATAACAAAAAATTCACATGGTATATAAATTATGTTTTCAAATCTGAAAAAAAGGAATAACTCTACTAGGGCTTTCATGAGTCCTTGATTCAATTTAAAAAAAAATCCTTGATTGCATTTTACCCATGTCGAGTAACCGGCAAAATACCCAAAGTAGCACTTTCCATGGACAAGAATTCATGAAACACATTGTTAGACAATTATTCATGATATATTAAACCCATTTAAAATCATAACAAAGCATAATGCTATTGTGAAATCACAAATGGTACGATCCAATTAAATATATGCAATGCAAGTTTAATATACTGTAAGCACTTAATTATTTGGACGCATGTAGGTTATGTATCGAGAGCGGTTCCATTCACAGTAAATGCTGCTCCACACAAGCTGTTATCATTTACATGTGTTGAGCGTCTTAAAATCCATGTCTGGATATTGCTGTGAGTTTGGGCTTATTATAACGCTCAACTGGCAACACATCACCTGACATTTCATCAGATTTATAAGGTAAATCATTCATAAACTACGCAAACAGAGGATAATACTTCAATATCTTTCTTAATATGCTAACTGTTCATCGCTTTGAGTTTACAAGTTTTGATGTCCACATATTCAAGAAATTACAGTGGCTGTAGCATGTCTTAATATTTAATATTAAATATTAAGTGGACATTTGAATTAAATGTGGTTTAGTCAATATAAAAATTATAGTAAAAACACTACTATCATTAATATAATAGTAATCATCATAGATTAACAACAGTTCCCAAATGTGTAATCCATTCAAAGATAGTTGTTCCTCTGTATTCCTTTACTCTGTAGCTTGCAGTTTTCTGTATCTTAAATAGATCATATAATAGCATTATCATCTTCTGAGAATATAAATTGTTATTTTGGTGAAGCAGCTCTATTTTTTCCATTTTTTCTTTAAATGGAATCAATAAATCAGAACACATTGTGCTAGTGCTGGTTCACTGGTTCACTGCTATTGTTAGATAATTGATTCCTTCACACAGTCAATGGAGATGTAAATAGCATAGTCCAAGAGAATAAAACTATTTTAAAAATACAATCAAGTCAATAAAAGGAGAGAAAATAAAACTGGATCACTTGGTCAACTGTCTGGAAAACTGGTCTTCGCTGCATGTTCTGGCCCCTTCATTTCAACAAAGAAACAAGAACAAAAGCCTCAAACTGAAATACTGGTCACAAGTGCAAGAAAGACATTTGAGATGTTTACTGAATCGGGACAGAAATAAAGAGCATCTCAGGGAGGAGGACTACGACGTTTGCTAGATGCGTGTGATATTACCTTGTCGCAGCATCCGATTTGAACTTTCTCTCATCGTCTGCCTTTCACTCACATTTAATTAAATAGAAACATCAGTAAGATCTTTCTGTCTGCAGTCTTTTTTATCTCCTTTCTGTGCCACAGCTTATCATAACATCGTCAAGCTTTTTTGTGTAAACAGTTTAACCTGTTGTTTGAAGCCATTTGTGAACTCTGGTTTTAAATTGTGAACGCATTGAGTTATAATTTATTCTATGAGATATTATGATAGTGTAAAGAAACATAACAAAACTGTCTTTTTATCTGTGGAAAAAAAAAAATCTATGTTGTTTGCAAACAACCGCAGGCCTTGGCAAAGTAAATGAGTTTTGATGTGCACAAAGCAACGGTGTTACAAATGTCTTACCATTTTACCCCATTCAACATGTTTTTCATTTCGAAAAATAAAGATGATTTGCATATAATCTCAGTTACACAGTGTATTTAAATAAAGCATCACAGAAACAAAAGGAAGTCAAAATTGACAAATGATGTGATTATGCTTATTTGTGGACTAAATCTTCACACTTTAGCTGTATATGAACAAAAACTGTTTTTCCTATTCATCCTATTCATATTTATCTTGTGTACATAGGGGGGAAACATCCACTGCCATGAAGATATACTGTCATTGTCAATAATATAACCAATGTTTTCATTAAGTATTGACCTGAATAAGATATTTCACGTGAAAGATGTTTATGTATAGTCAACAAGAGAAAGTAATAGTTGAATTTATAAAAATGACCCCGTTCAAAAGTTTACATACACTTCATTAATACTGTGATTTTACCAGAATGATCCACAGCTGTTTTTGTTGTTGTTGTTGTTGTTGTTTTTTTTGTTTTTGTTTTTTAGTGATAGTTGTTCATGAGTCCCTGTGGGACTCATATGCAACTATTAAAGAAGGTTTAAACACTCACTGATGCATCAGAAGGAAACACTGTGCATTACAAGTCAGGGGTGTAAACTTTTGAACAGAATGATGTGTACATTTTTTTTATTCTGGCTAAATATAATATTGTTTTTCTTTTAAAACTGTCTGTCAGAAGCTACAGAAGATACTTACATGTTTCCTAGAAGACAAAATCTTTTCAATTTATCTTCAAATTTCAAAAGTTTTCCCCCCAGCTCTTAATGCATTGTGTTTCCTTCTGAAGCATTAATGAGGAATTGAATCTTCTGTAATAGTTGCATATGAGTCCCTCAGTTGTCCTTAGTGTGAAAAGATGGATATCAAAATCATACAGTCATTGTTGAAAAGGGTTCAAATACACAAAAATGCTGAAAAACCAAAGAATTTGTGTCCTAAAGGACTTTAGTGAAGAACAGCAGGCAGTTTAACTAAAAGACACAGATGTGGATCATTCAGGTAACAACACAGTATTAAGAATCAAGTGTATGTAAACTTTTGAACAGGGTCATTTTCATAAATTCAACTATTATTTTTTTCTACATGTAAACATCTCTAATGTGAAATATCGAATTCAGGTCAGTTCTAAATATAAAAAAAAACATGCATTTTGTATGATCCCTCTAATTTTGCTTAAATAATTAACATTTTGCTGATTCTGCAAGGTGTATGTAAACTTTTGACTTCAACTGTATGTGTTTATGTATTTAGATGTAAATACATGAATATTGTGTTGGACCCCGGGGGCCTTCGAGTCAAAAAGTTTGTGTTATAAATACATGAATTCCATGGGAATTCAATTCAAAACTGTTGTGTTGCTACTGTAGCACACTGCTACCAGCTGAGTTACAAAAACATATTCTATAGTTAATCTATTATGTGATTAATTTACATAGACAACAAATTATGTGGCAGAAATAATCACAATGAAATACAACACCATTTAGCATCTGGTTACACTGGATTGCAGGTGGTTAGTAAATAAGACACAGGTTTAGCACTGACGAATGCAAATGTGGTGCAACAGTTTGGTAAGTTTGCCCTGAAGCATCTATTATGTTTGGTGTTTGAAGTTGTGCGACACTCCAAAGTGTAGTTTCTGCTGTAATAATAGGAAGCTTTGCAAAGACATTCATCAACCAGGTTACACACATATGTTCTTCAGACACTTAAATTATCACCGTGTTGTAAATCACATAATACAGATTTTCTGACCTCATCCATGCCAGAAATAGAGGAGGGAGGAAGCATGGGCAGGGCAGCTGTGAAGTGCGAAAAGAACAAATCTGCGCTCGGAAATGTATAATTTAATCTTGATCACGAGTTAATACACCATATGCTCCTTGCAATTAAGCTGTCCATGGATAACCCATCTCTAATTTGTTAAGAGTTCAATGCAGCGTAAAATCTGGGGCAGGTCATTCCCCTGAGTTTAATCTAGCTAGCATGGTGGGAAGAGAGAGAGAGAAAGAGGGAGGGACAGTCAGAGGGACAGAGAGAAAGAGAGAGGGAGAAAGAGAAAGATAGTCAGGGTCTCTAATTACTAGGGCTAAATCACCAATGAGAGAGCAGTGCTTCAAAACACCTTCAGCTCTACTCCGTCTTCATTCAGTGATTTATAATTAGACAAACGAGAGCAGGAAAAAGAGAGTAACAGAAAGAGATGAACATACACTCATTTTAGTGGAATGATACAGCAGCGTAACACCAGTGGATGCAAGTTTCTACCTAATGGGGAATTTACATGGCCAAGGCATTTAATCTCAGACAAATTTAACTGGGAATAAAGTATTAAAGGCCATGCAAGATCACAGGACATTAAGTGTATATCTACAGTTGTGCCAACCACAGATCTAAAGTCGGGGATGTCATGCAGCTATTTTTTTTTTTTTTTTTTTTGAGGGGGCATCAGTGGCAGGACAGACATGACACCTTAGGCAAGATCAGACAAAAAAAAATCTCTATAGCAGAGGTACATCTTTTGAAGTCTAGAACCTCAGAATACGAAAAAGACTGACCCTTTCCTTAACCCTTAAAGACCTAGAACATTTTTGGGGCACCTGAGGCACCTGTATATTTCTTTGTTTTTTCAGACCTATTCTAGCAGTCAGCATCAATTGTCATATATCATTATAAACATAAGAACTTGAACTTTATGTCTAGCTAATTTAAAATTACAAATTTCCTTTTGTTTTCTCTAAAAATTAGTGAATTTCCAGAATTTTAGGAAAAAACGCTACCAACAATTGGGTGTTTTTTACTGTGTACTCAAACAAAAACTCCTGAAGTTTAGATTTTTTTCTTTAAAAATTTGTATTTAGGTGTTTTACACTTCCAAATAAAATTTTGTCTATATATAACATTCCCCAAGCAAGTTATAGCCAATTATTACAATATTATTTAGGTGCTTTTCCGTGAAAAACAGGCCCATTTCGTTTATTGACAATATAGATCTGTCCAAAAACGTTTCAGGAGTAAAGTCATTGCAGAAACAGTGTTAAATAATAGCAAAACACAGTAAAAAATAATGTACTATTTCATAAATATATTCTTAATCCAAAAGATGAACAATAAACACAAATAGTGTAGAAAGTAGCACAAGAAAAAAATGCACAAACTGTCTTGTGCAACAAAAAAATAAATAAACAATCCAAATTATTCACAAACTACACACAAAATGAGAGAGAAATATACAGAGTGCAACCGAAAAAATAGTACAAATAATCTTTAAAAACTATATAATAATTAGTTACATAATATAACAACCAAATAGATGGATCTGCTGGCTGTAGTCTGCGTCGGAATCTATTTTACCGGGACATCGCCTAGTGACCGAAAACCCACATTCCAGTGCTTTATCCGATATCTACTGTTGTTTCATCCTTGTTTTTGGTTTGTTTTATGTCAAAGGGCTCTGTCGTGAGTATTTCTGTACATTTTCAAAGAATGCTGTCATGCAAATGTGTTATTTTGCGTTTGTTTTCATGCACGCAAGACGCACTTTGCTTTCACTTTGTGTCTGTTCAGATCTGCAAAGAAACATACTAATCGGTGGTTCAAAAGACCAAAACCTATGTTTATTGGTTGAATAGATGACAGTTTGAACCAATCGGGGCACAGGGGTGGGACTAAGCATCAACAATCGTTCCTGTTTGGCTCAGAGGACCAAAACGTATTGATTTCATCTGACGAATCAGTGCTGAGGAAATGTGATGACGTAATCACGCTTACTACGGAGCCTCTGAATATCCAAATGAGACAAATGCGATATCACTGAAAAGAGCAGACTCTGTACTTTACGAGTATTCGTAAAGCATTCAAATTGGATTAGCGGTTCAAAAGTTATTAAACATTTAAGACCAATAGTTATTTTTAGCCGCCGGCGGCTGTCTCGGTCTTTGAGGGTTAAAGGTGCCATAGAATGCATTGATACAATATTTTAAATTGTTCTCTGATATCTACATAGAAGGTATATGGCATAGGAAAGGGCAAAAATTCTCCAGAAACGGTTTTACAAGTCCATTTACAACCCTAGGATTTGTCCCTAGAATGAAATGCTCTGTTATTGCCTTATTTGGAAGGTCTGTGGATATTAATGATAAGCTCTGCTCTGATTGGCTGTTTCACAGAGCGGCTCATCTCAATAGCTCGCACATGGAGGAAATATATATATATTTAATTACGGTGCTCTAACCGCTTTTAATATGCGGTTTGTTAAATCTGCCATTTTGAATCGGTGACATTTTACTCTTACTATTGTGATCGTATGTGCTCTGTGTAAAGTTATACTGCAGCAACTCAAGTACTAACCACACAAGTTCAGAAGCTTGTCAGTGATGCTCAGGATCTGTAAATCATTCGCCATCATCAGTGCGGTCATCTCTGTTTATGTGGTAAGTGAAATCTTATGTACTCCAATGTAACAGGCTACCGCTAGCATTAAGCTAACCATGTCCCTTCAGTGGCTTGCCTTATTTTACTGATGTACTGACGTTACCGATGACTGGACTATGCAAATGTTGGGGGCGTAACTATTAACGATTGTGACTATTGCGTAATAGTCTGTGTTATGTTGGAATTTACCTATTTTTCAGTGGTCTTTTGCAAACAGCAGGTTTATATAAGAAGGATGATAAGAGGAAATGGTGGTGTTTGAGACTCATGGTATGTCATGTCCATGTACTGAACTGTTATTATTTAACTATGCCAAGGTAAATACAGTTTTCCATTCTATGGCACCTTTAAAAAAAATAATAAATGTGTCCATTTACATGCATGCATCTAATTACATGTAATTTTCCCAGAATGTACATTTATACATAGTCATTTGTCCATGATTTCAAAATAGTTTGTTCAAATCTGTTTTGAGCGTAATGTCTGTAAACCCCTCCCTTTCATAAGCCTACTCTGCTCTGATTGGTCAGCTGGCCAAGCCTGTTGTGAATGGAACAGAGAGGAGTACTTTAGCAAGTTAGCGAGCGCTACCATCTGGGTTACCTAGTCTGTGGTTGTTTTTGATGTTGCGGGTTGAAGCGACCCCAATAATGTCACATTTAGCCCCTGGAATGTGAATTTACCAGTGGAAAAGCATGTATTTTACACCCTGAAACGCGGGAACCCCCTCGAAACGCAATTCGGCTAGTTTTGAGTAGCAAATGGTTTTGTTGTGACAACCTGGCAACCCCAGAATGCACCTTTACATAAAACAATAATATAGTGCTCCAATACGTTCTTAAAATAATGTCATAAAAACATCATGCCCACAGCTAAAGTTTAGCTGCTAAACTGTAAACACTTCACAAAACAATAATGGTGGATACGTTAGCCGAGTGCTAACGTGACTAACTGATGAAACAATACTGTTTGTAGGCGTACCAGCCTAACTAGCTCGTCTCTCTATCTGGTCTTTTACTCCTTGCAATAACCCTATAACTGCCAGTGCAGCAAAATAAACAACAATTTCATAATGACTATAAAGTCTGTGCGCTACACTACATTCTTTATTATTTAATGAAGTAATTAGAACAATGACAGTCTACATTAATCAACACATTCTTAGGAAATAGTGGGTTCACAGCAAATTATCAGAACTATTTCAGCAAGACAGTATTATTGTGCTTTATCTGGAAACCTGAAGCTGCATTAGGTATACATCATATATTAGCACACAAAACTAGATATTTAATGCACTTAACTGAGAATGTGTAATGGACTCATTTCTACATTGCTGACTTTATCCTGGCCAGCAGGGGTCACTCTCCTTGAGCCCTTTATGTCATGCTCTCTCCAGAACAGCAGATGGCTCTAGCATCATGAACTTTAGCCTCTCCACTCCTCTAGCTGGCGCTATTGCCCCATACTACGTTCAGTGTCCTGCTAATCAGCTTTGATTTCTCACACCTGTGTTTGACCCTTTATAAGTTTGTTCATTTCCTGCCATTGTGTTCAGTCTTGAGCCTATTTTCCCTGTGTATCCAGTTGCCAGTTCTCAAGTTAAGCTTTGATTGTTTTTGCGTATTTTGGACCCTTGTGTCTTTCTTTATTTGTTGTGTTTTCTATGTTTATTTTGTACTTTGATTGTCTAGTAAAGATACTTTGATTTTTTGAAGAATCAAGTCCCTTGGCTTTTTCCTCTTCTGCTATTGGGTTTACCTGTAGTGAAGATAGCTCAGTGAGTTAATCTATACTCCTAGGGCATCAGAGACCCGGGTTCAATCCTCACTTCAAGCAGCCCCATTACAGCAAGACTGAACCATGGAAGCGAACCCAGCGGAAGAGCCTTCTCCACCCTCCAATGTGGAACGTATCCTAGCTGCACTCACTGAGCAAGCCAATACCATTCAACGACATGACGATGCTCTGTCTCAGATTGTCCAACTTTTGAGCCTCCAATCCCAGGCCTCTTCACCTCCACAACCCCAACTGCCTCCTGATTCTCAACCTAGATCTTTGGTGACACTCCCTTCTGAGCCCAAATTACCAGCCCCAGAGCGGTTTGATGGAAGCCCTGAGAAATGCAGAGGTTTTATTACCCAGTGTACTCTGGCCTTTCAACTTCAACCCAGTAGTTTTCCCACTGAGAGCAGCAAGGTTGCCTACGTTATTACCCTCCTCACTGGCAAGGCGCTTGACTGGGCCTCAGCTCTATGGGACCAGAAGTCTCCACTTACCACAAACAGTCAACACTTCATTATGGAGATGAAGAGAGTGTTCCAACATCCAGCCAGGGATGGGGACATAGATCACCGCCTGCTAAATCTCTCTCAAGGTACTCGGAGTGCAGCTGAGTTTGCCATAGAGTTTCGTACCCTTGCTACTGAGAGTGGGTGGGATCAAAAGGCCCTAAGAGCAACCTTCCACCATGCTTTGTCCTCAGAGCTCAAAGATGAGTTAGCATTTCGAGACCCTGCTCCTGATCTCGAGTCCCTCATTGATGTAGCTATCCGGGTTGATCATCGCCTCAGAGAACGCCAGCTAGAGCGGCAGCGGGAGAAGAGCTTACTTGAAGCCACCAGTCCTGTTAGATTACCTCCTCCTCTTGTTGACATGGAGGAACCCATGCAGCTGGGGGGAACTCGGATATCCCAGGCTGAACGCAATCGGAGGATGAGAGAGAGATGCTGCCTCTACTGTGGCAAGCCAGGCCACTTTCGCATTAACTGTCCTGAGCTTTCGGGAAAAGCCAAGTCTCGTCCTGGAGTAGGGGGGCCTGGGCGAGAATAGGAACCATCCCCTGCTCGGCAACCTCCGGCTTGACGATCCAGGCCACTATCACCCAAGGCCAGCAACACCATCAAGTATGTGTCTTTGTTGATTCAGGGGCTGCTGGAAGTTTCATGGATTTTAAGGTGGCCCAAAGTCTTGCGATCCACCCTGTGACTCTCCAAGAACCCCTTAACATTACTGCAGTTGATGGCAGCCCTCTGGGATCAGGTCAAGTCAGTCAGTGCACTCCACCTCTTCAGCTTCAGGTAGGGAACCACCAGGAATTGATACAGTTCTTTTTAATTCATACTCCTAAACTCCCTATAATCCTTGGCTTCCCATGGTTGACTCTTCACAATCCGAATATTGACTGGTCCCGAGGAGTTGTCAGAGAGTGGGGAACCAACTGCCTTCTCTCTAACACTGCTTTCTGCTGTTCCCCCGGGCTGAAGTCTTTCCAAGAATCATTGTCAAACAATTCCCAAAGCAACTCTATCTTTAGACTCAAAGCCCCATCTATGGAAATTATGGCTGTTTCCAGGATGGAACCAGTTACTAGCAAGTCCCCACTGCACCCTCCCGAGTCGTCACGAGTTCCCCTAGAATACATGGACCTCTTTGAAGTCTTCAGTAAGGTCCAAGCTGCCACACTGCCCCCCCACAGATCTTATGACTGCACTATTGAACTTGTGCCAGGAACTTGCCCACCCCGCGGAAGGCTTTATTCCCTCTCTGGCCCTGAGAGACTAGCTATGGACAAGTATCTGAAGGAAGCTTTGGATAGTGGATTCATCCGTCCTTCCACATCACCGGCAGGTGCTGGTTTCTTCTTTGTTGAAAAGAAGGACGGTAGTCTTAGACCCTGTATTGACTATCGAGGTTTAAATAACATCACTATCAAGAATCGTTACCCCCTCCCATTAATGACTACAGCTTTCGAGATCCTGCAGGGGGCCACTATCTTTACCAAACTGGACCTTCGGAATGCATACCATCTGGTCAGGATCCGGGAGGGGGACGAATGGAAGACGGCGTTTAACACCCCGACAGGCCACTATGAGTACCAGGTAATGCCATTCGGCCTGGTTAATGCTCCCGCGGTCTTCCAGGCCTTCATTAATGATATTCTACGAGAAATGCTTAATATATTTGTGTTTGTTTACTTGGATGATATTCTGATATTCTCTCGCAACCTCCAAGATCACATTCAGCATGTCAGACAGGTCCTGGCCCAGCTGCTTAAGCACAAGCTCTTTGTCAAGCTGGAAAAGAGCGAGTTCCATGTCCCAGCTGTCTCATTTCTTGGCTTCCATGTGTCCAAAGGCAGCCTTCAGATGGACCCTGGCAAGATTCGAGCAGTCTTGGACTGGCCCCAACCCACTTCAATCAAGCAGGTACAGCGCTTTCTGGGGTTCTCAAATTTCTATAGGAGGTTCATAAGAAATTTTAGTTCTGTTGCAGAGCCTCTCTCCACGCTGACAAAGAAGTCTAACAGGCCATTCAGATGGACCAGCGATGCTAACCATGCCTTCAATACACTAAAACAATGCTTCACGTCCGCCCCCATTCTAACACTTCCAGACCCAGAGTTGCCCTTCGTGCTGGAGGTGGATGCCTCTGATGTGGGGGTAGGAGCGGTCTTGTCACAGAAGAGTACAACTGATCACAAGCTTCACCCATGTGCTTTTTTCTCTCGCCGTCTTACCCCTACACAGAGAAATTATGACATTGGAAACCGGGAGCTGTTGGCCATTAAGATGGCATTGGAGGAGTGGAGGCACTGGCTTGAGGGGGCCAAACACCCATTCATCATCTGGACAGACCACCAAAATCTCATTTACATTCGGGATGCCAAGAGGTTAAACTCACGACAAGCCCGTTGGGCCCTCTTTTTTAACCGGTTTAATTTCATTCTCTCCTATCGCCCAGGTTCCAAGAATCTCAAGCCAGATGCACTCTCTAGGCAGTTTGAACTACCTGAAAGAGAGTCCTGCCCAGAACCTATCCTTCCCACATCCAGGGTGATAGCCCCCATCCATTGGAGTATTGAGACAGCCATCAAGAGAGCCCAACAACAACAGCCTGATCCAGGTAATGGCCCTGTAGGGCGTCTCTTTGTCCCTAAATCTATGCGCTCTGAAGTCTTGCAGTGGGCACATGCTTCCCTTGCCTCCGGACACCCAGGAACCACTAGAACCTGCAAGCTGATCCAGAGGAAATTCTGGTGGCCCAAGTTACAGAGAGACGTTCGGGCCTTTGTCTCTGCCTGTTCAGTGTGCGCCCAGAACAAGGAGCCAAGGACCCACCCTCTTGGCTTACTGCACCCACTACCTATCCCAAGACGTCCCTGGTCTCACATCTCTCTGGATTTCATCACAGGCTTGCCACAGTCCCAGGGAAACACGGTAATTCTGGTGGTGGTGGATAGATTTTCTAAGACTTGTCACCTCTTACCTCTGCCAAAACTTCCCACAGCTAACCAGACTGCAGAACTTCTGATGAAACATGTGTTCAGAATCCACGGCTTTCCACAGGATATGGTTTCTGACCGGGGGCCACAGTTTTCATCCCGGTTTTGGAAGGCGTTTGGTCGACTCATTGGGACCTCCATCAGCATGTCCTCTGGCTTTCACCCCCAGTCCAATGGCCAAACTGAGAGGGTAAATCAGGATATTGAGAAGACACTGAGGTGCCTGGTTGCTGATAACCAATCCACCTGGAGCTCTCGATTAATCTGGGCTGAATTTGCTCATAACACTCTGTACCATTCTTCTTTAGGCATGTCCCCCTTTGAATGTCTCTATGGCTTCCCCCCCCCTCTGTTCCCTGGACAGGAGCCAGAAGTTGACGTTCCAGTGGCCACACAGCTCGTCCGTCGTTGTCGACTCTCCTGGAAGAAGGCCCGTGCTGCCCTAGTTAGAGCATCCCAACTCCAACAGAGGCAGGCTAACCAAAGCAGGAGGGCAGGACCTACGTTTCGCCCAGGACAAAGAGTGTGGCTCTCTACCCGAGATCTTCCCCTGCGGGTGGAATCCCGTAAACTGGCTCCAAGATACATAGGCCCCTTCAAGATCCTCAAAAGGATTAACCCGGTCTCCTTTCGTCTGCTCCTGCCCAGGTCTATGAAAATCCATCCAACTTTCCATGTTTCTCGATTAAAACCAGTTGTTTGTTCCACTTTGTCTCCAGCCAGTAAGCCTGCCCCAGCTCCCCGCATGATCGCTGGTCAGCCAGTGTACACAGTCCGCAGATTGCTGGATTGCCGCCGGGTACGCAGAAGTGTTCAGTACCTCGTAGATTGGGAGGGTTATGGCCCAGAGGAGCGGACCTGGGTTCCAGCTCGGGATATCTTGGACAAGGCTCTCATCTCAGAGTTTCACCAAGCTCGAGAAGACCATCTGGGGAACGTCAGGAGCCGTTCCTAGGGGAGGGGATCCTGTAATGGACTCATTTCTACATTGCTGACTTTATCCTGGCCAGCAGGGGTCACTCTCCTTGAGCCCTTTATGTCATGCTCTCTCCAGAACAGCAGATGGCTCTAGCATCATGAACTTTAGCCTCTCCACTCCTCTAGCTGGCGCTATTGCCCCATACTACGTTCAGTGTCCTGCTAATCAGCTTTGATTTCTCACACCTGTGTTTGACCCTTTATAAGTTTGTTCATTTCCTGCCATTGTGTTCAGTCTTGAGCCTATTTTCCCTGTGTATCCAGTTGCCAGTTCTCAAGTTAAGCTTTGATTGTTTTTGCGTATTTTGGACCCTTGTGTCTTTCTTTATTTGTTGTGTTTTCTATGTTTATTTTGTACTTTGATTGTCTAGTAAAGATACTTTGATTTTTTGAAGAATCAAGTCCCTTGGCTTTTTCCTCTTCTGCTATTGGGTTTACCTGTAGTGAAGATAGCTCAGTGAGTTAATCTATACTCCTAGGGCATCAGAGACCCGGGTTCAATCCTCACTTCAAGCAGCCCCATTACAGAATGTACACATAACCTATCAAACGTACTTACAGGTTGTGGTAAGGAGATGCTTGTTAGTCCAAATAAAGAAAATTATAATCCAAAGGATCGAATTGTATTGCTATGGCATTGTGGAAAAAAAAATATTTTAACCACCGATTCTTCATATCATCATCTTTCGACAATGAAAACAAACTTGCTTTCACAACGCATAACACAGTGTCTTCTCGACATGATGTAAACACACTAACTAGCGGAGGTGTTTGTGGACAGGTCAGACTGTTCGTATTTCACAGCATGCAGGGATTATGCTAATGTGTTACAGAGTGACGTCGATAAAGTGGTTATATCTAAGTGTATGAATTGTTTACTTACTTTTTCAAATGAGTCTTCATATTCACACCATTATATTGTTAATTAAGACTGATTTGTGAACACAAAATGTGCAAGAACACAAGCGGCGGGATTTATTGCATGAACCAAAAACCAAACATAAAACTGTTAAAACTTAATGGGCTCAGGGGAGGCGAGAGAGATGCAGACTCCCACTGTAACTTTGCCTGCTGGTGTCGCTGCTGGACAGTTTCTTTAAAAAAAATTGTGATTTATACACTTTTTAAAGGGGTCACCTGATGCCCATTTTCCATAAGTTGATATGATTCTTTAGGGTCTTAATGAGAAGTCTATAACATACTTTGGTTAAGATCTATTAATGGTAGTGTAAAAACACTCTTTTTACCTGGTCAAAATCAGCCCTTTTTAGAGCGAGCTATTCTGTTGCATGTTCCCTTAAATGCTAATGAGCTCTGCTTGCCCTGCCCCTCTCTGCCGTGGGATGATGAGCCGTAATGTTTACTTTAGCCACATTTAGCCGCATTTGGCAGCGAAACTTGCTAACTAGCAATGTGCTGAAAAACCCTTATACTCACTTCTGCTGTGGGTGAAGCTGCATCACAAATGATCGGACTGTTTCAGCTCGGCAAGGGCGGGTCTAAGGTAAGGTGCTCATGTCAATCAACTATCGTGGGAACAGCCTCTGTTGGTGTGTTAAAAAAGGGATATTACTTTTAAAGATTAAAAAATACCACTTTTCATTGTAGGGTGGTTATGTACATAAACTGCCAAACACACATTAAAGGGGTCATCGGATGCCCATTTTCCACAAGTTCATATCATTCTTTAGGGTCTTAATAAAAAGTCTATAATATACTTTGGTTAAAAATTGTCAATAGTAGTGTAAAAAACAGCCTTTTACCTTGTCAAAATCAGCTCTGCAAAAACTCAGCTCATTTTAAGACATGGCCCCTTTAAATGCAACCAAGCTCTGCTCGCCCCGCCCCTCTCTGGGATTAGGAGACATAATGTTTACTTTAGCCGCATTTAGCTGCGTTTAGCGGCAAAACTTGCCATCAAGCACATTATTAAGAAAGGCCATTCACAAAGATGCATAAAAATCTTTATACTCACTTCTGCTGTGGGCGAAGCTGCATCAGGAACGATTCGCACGAACACAGAGGCATATGCAGACCGGGATCGTGCTTTCCTTTTAAAAGCAAAAGTAACATTTTCCTCTGCATCTTCAGTAAATGACGACTGCTAAGTTCATTATTACATCCAACAACAGAACAGCTCAATCGCTTAAATGGAGTCTTCCTCTGCACCTGAGTCGACACAATGGCAATCGTATTCGGACAGTTTCAGCTCGGTGAGGGCGGGTCTAAGGTAAGACGCTCATGTCAATCAACTGTGTTTTGTCACAACGACAAGAAGCTGAGAATGAGCTGATTTTAAAAAGGGGATATTACTTTTAAAGATTAAAAAAATACCACTGGGTGGATTTTTATCATTGTAGGATGGTTGTGTACACAAACTACCAACACACATTAATGTACAAACATGTAAAAGTTAGTTTTGCATCCGATGACCCCTTTAATGTTCAAACAACATGTAAACGTGAGCTTTGCATCCAATGACCCCTTTAACACTTTAGAATTTTGGCGTGGTTTTATTTTTGTACTACATTTTTTTCTCATCCAATATTATGAGGAGACAGTGCCTCCCTTGCATCCTCGGAGGAAACACCCTTGATCTTAATATAACGTCAACTCGACTTGTTTTTTCCCCCCTCTCAATCTTTTTGAGTAATCCCACTGCTCTCTTGTGGTAAAAATGTCATGCAAGATTTGAATGACGTTAGGATGAGATGATGACATTTTCAGTTTTAATTATTTTCATAAAAGATGATTTAGACATATATCAGTGATTTCTGCCACATTGTTTGAGGCAACCTACAATAATTGCACTTCATTTACAAATTATTTTCCACTTGGCTAAAAAAATCCACTTGGCCAGTTTTAAATGGATATGACCCCATTACTCTCTTCTAAACACCACACCATCCCCAGATATTTAACTGCAGCGCTGAAATGTTCCCTACAGAGTAAAAAATACCTCAGTAAGAGGCAGATGAGGATGATTCATTTTTTTCATCCAGATCATCACGGATGCCCAACTACAATGACATGTAATTTGCTGTTGCAAATCTGTGATGCTGTTCCATGACTAAGCTATGAAAATAGAGGAGGAGGCTGAAGCCGGACTGAGCTGTGAGCAGGCAGTAAGTCTGAAAGGTAAATCACGGTTTGCTCCATAACATAAGCCTCCATAGGGAGAACTGTGTTTTAAAGCCCTGTCTGACTTATCGATCCAGAGCCAAAATTGCACACAGGCCCCTAAATACACACACAAATACTTGACACTCACTGTTGACTCATTTAATTAGTTACGGTCACAGGGGAAGCTCAGGTCTTTGAACCAAGCCTCCACCATTTTGTATATAAGGACGTGCCGTCGCCTCATCTAACAAACACCAAGAGACATCCGCAATATTTCATTAATTAGTTGACTTGCATTATTACTGCAAGTTGGGAACAATGACAGGATCCACTCACGGAAAGAGTGTGTAACATAGCGCCCATCCTGCATACTGATGTTGCGGCTGGGTGAGCTTTAAATCCAAACAGGTCTTACGGAATATTAACTGATTAATTAGCATTCACATCACTTGCACAAAACAGGCTTAATTGAATCGGGCACAGCAGTTTTGAGTGCTGGAGTCTCGGTGATGTTAATTGTGACGTTTGGAAAATTGAGTCTCTAATTAATGGCTGATGAAAATATCGTGTGAGAGTGAGGAAAGTCAAATTAGTACTTCTATAATTTTATCTACAGAGCTAATATGGCAAAATGAGTCTTTTTCGCTTTAAAACGCTTGTACTTGAGAGATATTCTACATTAGCAAATAACTGTGGACATTTTTACATGCGCTTCTATTTTTTTTCTCTCCTAGAGCATTAGAAAAACCCTGTTTGAAGTGAACAACCAGGTCAATGCTCATCTGGTAGCTTAAATGATTTGTCCAAATGCATGCTGGCTGACAGCATCAAGCATCATTTGCTGAACAGCTCTGCTAGACTGCAAACTGAACTGATTGAATAAGCAGCCGTGTCGTGACATATACAGTACATGCACACTATACCGGTATCAGTCAATTCCCACAGGCCTCCTTCAGTGATGTCAGAGCAGAAGCTTTGACTGATTCATGAGCAAAAATATGTCTGCTCTCTGCAGAACTGACACAACTCTCTTGAGGATTGAGAGCAAACCGTAAAAGAGGGATATATTTATGTGATTAATTTTCTATTTGGATGTATTCATTATTACATTTTTATGTCTTGGACATTTTATGTTGCTCAAATCTATATTTAACTTTCACTAGTCACCTCTGTCTTTCTCCAAGCAATTTTTCTCAGTCCCTGCCATGTCTCTTTTGTAGTTTTGTTTTACCCTCATATAATTAAATAACTGAATGGCTTCTGTGGAACACAAAATAAGATATTTTGAAGAATGTTTAAACTTTTTTTTTCCATAGAATGAAAACCAATTGCGTCTAAAACAACACTGGACCATAGTTACTTTCAATGTATAGTTAAAAGACACTTTAAAATCTTCTTTTATGATAAGGTTTGGAGTGATATGAGAATGGGTATAAACAACAATTCATCTTTCATGAATTCCCTTTTAAGAGAGATGTGGGAAAGACAAAATAATACAAAAATAGTTTGGAGAAAAAGGTGGAAGTTATATATGGAAGTGGAGCAGCTTAAAACCACTTAAAGGTGAGTATGACGACAGAAGCAAATGTACGTGTTTGTATGATGATGACTTGCATGTTCTCCGAAAATAAATTGTCATTTGAACATGTTTTATCACAGTTATGTCATTCTCATTTTCTTTCACAGGCATCACCCTGAGAAACAGTTACAGTCGAACTGTGTAAATTACTTAAATTAAATACTCCCAGCACCACAGCAACACCTGAACACATTTGGTGCCTGGTTAAACTGTGTTATTGGTCGTTAGTAAACAAAATACAGGTTTTGTATACCATACTCTTAAAAATAAAAGTTCCAAAATGGAGTTTTCACAGCAAAGCCATAGGAGAACCATTTTGGGTTCTTCAAAGAACCTTTCAGTGAACAGTTCTTAAAGGATTAGTTCACTCCTGAATTCAAATTTTCTGATTGATTACTCAGCCCTATGCCATCCAAGATGTTCATGTCTTTTTTTATTCAGTCAAGTAGAAATTAAGGGTTTTGAGGAAAACATTCCAGGATTTTTGTCCAGAGTGGACTTCAATGGGAATCAACGTGTTGAAGTTTTTCCGGAGTTGCGGTTTCAATAGATCTTCAATGGGCTCTACAAGCCGAGGAATAAGGGTCTTGTCTAGCTAAACAAATCTGTAAACTATTTAACCACAAATTCTCGTCTTGGTCCATGTATTCCAATTCAGAAATGTAGGGCAGGCTGAAAAACACTATCTTATTTTCTCCTACAAGTTCAAAACTCTACATAAGACCCTTATTCCTCGACTGGGATCGTGTAGAGCCCTTTGAAGCTGCATTGAAACTGCAATTAGGACCTTTAACTCATTGCCTCCCACTAAAGTCCACTATATGGAGAAAAATCCTGGAATGTTTTCTTTAAAATCTCTAATTTCTTTTCAACTGAAGAAAGGAAGACATGAACATATTGGATGACACTGGGTGAGTAACTAATCATTTAATCCTTAAAAACATACCTCCAGTCTTTAGCGACCCGGGACATCATTCACTACCATCTTCCTCCTTCATTTTTCAAGTTTGATGTCAACTTCCTTAATATTCCTCAATCTATTAATTATAAACAATATTAAAATAAAGAAAACCATTAAATATAAAAGAATATCTGTTTTCTGATTGTGTGTGTGTGTGTGTGTGTGTGTGTGTGTGTGTGTGTGTGTGTGTGTGTGTGTGTGTGTGTGTGTGTGTGTGTGTGTGTGTGTGTGTGTATAGTGTCCCTAGAGACCTGAGTTGTGTAATAGTGTAAGTGTATTTTTCATGTATTCCTCAAGGTGGCACTGTTTGATGGACAAAAGTGACTTGATGTTTCACTCATAACTATCTCAGGCATAAAACAAAAGATTATCATCAGCAAAAATTGAACTGGTTTGAATGGCTTTACTGCAGAGCAATTACAGTACACAATAAAATATAAATGTCACTGTTATTTGATGGTGGATGTGATAAATAAACTGCCAGCAATCAAAATATTGACTTTTGAAAACAATAGTTTTGAAAATATGTTTAATATCACGAATATGAGCCAGATGATGAATGTACTGTGGAGGTACTCTCAGTATGATGACAATGGTAAAATCATCTGCTCAAACTGAACCTTTATAAGTTTCAAAAGGTTACTAAATATGCTTTATTTTATTCTTCTGTAATTGTTCTTAAAATATCAAGAGAGTTTTTCGTGCTGGATATATAGGTCTGGGTCGCTTAAGACCTGAATATGTAATAATGTTTGGCGAAACATTCATGCATTTATGGAGTAAAAGAAACATTTTTCTGTTTCCTTTATTTTTAGGAGTGTACGTACTACTGTTTTGTAAATGTACTTTTATAGATTCTGGCCCTCTGCTGCTGAATTGGACAAAAGAAAGGATTACACAGAAGATGGAGAAGCGTGCTGACATCAAGCACATCCGAGTACAAGTGGGAGATGAAGGTTTGTGTCCAACTGCCAGAATCAATAGGTACATCAAAACTATCGCTGATACTTCATTCTCCCTTTCCTCTGTTTTTATTTATCTCTTGTTTATCTCAGTCAGCACACAATACCAGAAAGGAAAAAACGCTGACAAACATATATATATCTTAAGCAACTACAGCATTTTCATTTTTCTCTCAAATAAGATAGCCGGTGCGTAGTTGCAGAAGTCTAGCTGAAGGAAGTGCTTCCTGACCTCCCCTCAAGCCCTGCACACTCAATCTTACATGGCTTGATGTAGAAGTGAAACATCATGACCTCCTCTCTGTCAGACAGAGAAGTATTTGTTTCAGCTTCATCTGAAAAGGAATCGAAGCGAGGTGCCCTTGACAGGGTCACGGAAGAGTTGATTTGCCATTTTGGGAGCCTTTTAAACCTAAAGTGACCTAGTTGTAGCCATGGGAACCCCAGTACAGCAGCAATGCAGGCAGGCAAAGACAAGGTGAGATTTATGGTCAAAAATAAAAGCAATCGTTGATCCAGCGGCAGTTCGACAGCATCTGCTAAAATCTTCCTGAAACTGCCTCAGACTGTACTGATATTTATCATTTAAAGTCAGCATGAAATGGATTTACCCTTACCCTGCCTATATTCTAAATGCATATTATTGATTTTATTGAGAATGATTCATCCATGGAATAGTTTAATGTTGTTAGAGCTTGTCTCTGGTGGTGTACACCAAACTTTTCCAACATTTCATGCGCATAAACACCATCCCTTTGGTACAATCTACTGCAAAATCGAATTTACTGTAGATATACCTATATCCTATAAACAACCAACGAACTGAACCAACTGACCCTTCGCAGGGAGTTTGATTGACCGCCAATCTGACCAATCGTAATGCAGAATCTACCATTTTTGTCTGACAAACCAGACAGGAGAGTAGATTAACGTCGGTGGATTTGAACTTGAAAAATTGTTTATTGACGTCTTTCTGCAGTTGAAACAAGATACCTTCTGAAGTTCCTTCATGGAATTCATTTTTTAATACTAAAACAAGCAAACAGGAGGAGATTATTGTTTCTATCCAACACATAAAGGGCCACCAAACCTACCTGATCTCATTACGAAAACGTACCTGTGGGAAATTTGTACGCAAAATACGTAACAATAAGTACAGTGTGGAAAAAAAATAAATCCCCTGCTGATTGTGTACGTTTGCCCACTGACAAAGAAATGATCAATCTATAATTTTAATGGTAGGTTTATTTGAACAGTAAGAGACAGACTAACAAAAAAATCCAGAAAAACGCATTTCAAAAAGTTATAAATTGATTTGCATTTTAATAAGTGAAATACGTAATTGACCCCTTCGTAAACATGACTTAGTGCTTGGTGGCAAAACTCTTGTTGGCTATCACAGAGGCCAGACATTTCTTGTAAGTGGCCACCAGGTTTGCACACATCTCAGGAGAGATTTTGTCCTACAATTCTCTGCAGATCCTCTCCAAGTCATTAAGGTTTCAAGGCTGATGTTTGGCACAGATTTTCCATGGGATTAAGGTCTGGAGACTGGCTAGGCCACTCCAGGACCTTAATGTGCTTCTTTTTGAGCCACTTCTTTGCTGCCTTAGGCCCTGATCACACCAAACGCGTTTTTGCAGTGAGAGGCGCCTTTTTGAATGGTTTTCTGTTGGCAGTGTGCGTTCTGCGCGCTGCTAATGTGTCCCGGGTGCCTCGTGTTTTCGCCGCCTGCTGCGCCTCGCGTTTTTGCAGAAGCGCTCTGAGCGCCTGAAGTTGAAAAAAAAGCAACTCTGAGCGGAAAAAACGCCCGACGTCATTCGCGTTTTTCCCATTGTCCAATCGAATGAATGGAGAGGCGGGCCTTCTGTTGTGGTGACGAAAGTTTACCGTTGCTTAAAAAGTCCGGAGACCGCAAGAAATGGAGGAGAAACTTTTGGTGTCTGTCGTGGGTAACCTGGAGCTGTATTTTTTAGGTTTTCTGCTAAAATGACAGTTTAATTAACAGCAAAAACCAAAGATTTTAGAGCGCTCGCTTTATAATCCTTTGATTTGACTGACAGGACAGCTGTTTTGGTCATTGCCTAGCAACATAAAAAAACCGCAGCACACTGCTCTTTTTTTCAAAGTCACCAAAAAAAGGCAGTGCTGTGCGCCTCATGTTTTTAGAACAAATAAGACGCGTTCGGTGTGATCAGGGCCTTATTAGCAGAAACCCTAAAAAATACAGCTCCGGGTTACCCACGACAGACACCAAAGGTTTCTCCTCCATTTCTTGCAGTCTCCAGACTTTTTAAGCAATGGTAAACTTTCATCACCACAACAGAAGGCCCGCCTCTCCATTCATTCGATTGGACAATGGAAAAAAGGCGAATGACGTCGGGCGTTTTTCCGCTCAGAGTTGCTTTTTTTTCAACTTCAGGCGCTCAGAACGCTTCTGCAAAAACGCGAGGCGCAGCAGGCGGCGAAAACGCGTGGTGCCTGTGTAGTACTCCTGTAAAGAAGTTTATAAAGATGAATAAAGAAAAAAATGAAGAGTGCGATGCAGTGATGACTTCTTCAATTGCGTATTTACTCTGAATGAATTATAAGATCATATGCATATAACAAAAGCTCAGCATATTACAGCATCAACATATTACAGTATACTTTGCCTGTAATGACTAAGTGTAAACATGAGTGACTTCAAACACTATTCATCAGAATAGTAGCAATAAGAAAATACGATCAACAGTCTATTTAACAAACTCTCTCCATACAGTCCATATGCTGTAGTTTTAACTGACACAGTGACATACAAAACACATTTCAGAAAAAGATGTTCAACATGTACACATGAGCACCAAACGTTATCTAACATCTTCATAAATATTCACCCTTAAAAATGAAAGAATTAGATTTATGATACAAAAATACAGCTAGGATATTAACCATGTGTTCATCTCTACACGCTGTTAAATCTCTCGTATCTGATGTACTTCATTCAATACAAGATTAATTCGGATAACTGTAATGCATAACTCAGGCACCAAATGGTTAAACCACCCAAACGTGCCAATTTAAGATAACTCACAAATATGCAACAACGTCATGAACCTTTATACACACAAATAGAATCGACATACTGACCTTTTATCACATAAAGGGGCTATCGCGCTAATCGCGAGGCACTCATACTAACCATGTGCTCAGGCCTGCTAAACTCATGACATACTAAAAGTAATGTAAAACGAACTGCTTTCAACACATATAACTCATCAATATCATATTACCCAGTGTTTATACTTAATCGGAAAAGTGTTTTATACATCTTGTTTTACATTTACCTGTAAAGAAGTTTATAAAGATGAATAAAGAAAAAAATGAAGAGTGCGATGCAGTGATGACTTCTTCAATTGCGTATTTACTCTGAATGAAGCACATCACGGCCGCGCCACCTACTGAAACGTGCAATGACGTCATGACGCAGGTATGCCAAGCGAAAATAATTAATTCAATAAATGAACATAACACCTTTTTAAGAACAAATATGGAATTAAACACTTTTTCGCAATATTAAAAAAATATATAAATTTACCACTTAAACATAACTGGTATCCAAACATTCAATCTATCACACCCGGGACGTATAAGCAGCGCGCAGAATGCTCACTGCCAACAGAAAACCATTCAAAAAAGGCGCCTTTCACTGCAAAAACACATTCGGTGTGATCGGGGCCTTAGCTTGTGTTTTAGGTCATTGTCGTGTTGGAATACCCATCCACGACTCATTTAATGTGGTGGAGTTTTCCTGTCCCCTTACCAAAAAAATCACCCCCAAAGCATAATATTTCCACCTCCTTTGTTCTTGGGGTAATAGGTAGTGTTGGGCGATATGCTCAATTTTCATATCGCCCTATCGTCAGCCTGAGAGATCGCCGATACACGATACTATCGTGCTAATTTAATAATGTACTAAATTCCTTATTCGTTTTGTAAAGGTAGACTTGCTATTGGCATATGATTAAGTTGTGCGTGTACAGAGCGCTGACTGTAGTTCTGCCGGAGTTGTTCAAGTTACTTTCGGTTTCATTCTCTGCTATCGTCAGTGAGTTGTAAATGTGCGTGCATGAATGTAAATGAATGAATCTTTCTTTACCCGTCATATGTTATGTTATATCTGACCGTTGTCATCAGGTGATGTTGTAGTTCAGTTCATATTGAATGCGGAGAAGTGATGCGCGTGTAATTCAGGTGTGTATGTTTAGTGCCATTTGATCGCATCATAATTCTTATTAACGCATATAGATGTTACTGAGATGAATGTTTATGTTTACTATATACAGACCGATTATGATACATCGTAATTAATTCAGCCTGAACCACGTTTTACTATCTCTGTTCTCCTAATGACTGAAATGCTAATATAATATAACACTCCCGTTAGAATCAGTTAATCTATCACCGTACTGTATGATGAAAATCTCCTATTTTCACTGCACGCGGTGCGTTAAGGCGATATGGCCTCTCTATGCTTATGTTTATACCACAGCAATTTTCTGAAGCATCCTAGAACAGACTCTCTGCGCTGCATTGCTAAAGTTAAGTTCTTTGTTGACGGATAATAATAATAATCGTCTTCCTATCGTCAAAGGCATCAGCAACAGGCGATATTTCTATCGTCGATACACAATACTATCATCTATCGGCACAACCCTAGTAATAGGCAGCATTCCTCCTCCTCCGAAGTTGAGTTGATGCCAAAGAGCTCAATTTTGGTCTTCTCTGAATCATTCAGATATTCATTGGCAAACTTCAAATGGGCCTGTACATGTGCTTTCTTGAGCAGGGGAAACTTGTAGGCGCTGCAGGACTTCAGTGTGTGTTACCAATTGTTTTCTTGGTGACTATGGTCAGAACTGTGTGTGAACATTCATCTATTCCGAGGTAAAAAAGCGAACACTCTTTTAGTGCCACTCAGTAGACATTTCACATTGAATACAACACGAAACGTACATGCCGTTACGTAATCCACATCTTGCAAAAAAGTTCCCACAGGTACCATCGTGAGATCAGGTTGCACAAAACGGTATTTAATGTTTGAATTTCTTACAAAATGACGCAATTTGAAAGCTGAGAAATTTATTTTACACCTAAAGTATCCTGCTCTGTCTTGAGCGTCGGCACATTGTGAGTGTCCTCTTTGCTTTGCAATGTATTTTTCACTGCGTGAGAACATGATGTTTGGCTTAAATGCGCCATGGCTTATCAGATATAACAACAGTACCGAAGGAGGTCAGGTATTTGCAAACGATCAGTTAACCTACTTTTTTTTTTTACTTTTCAGTAATCAATTTACTTGTATGTACCTCTTAATACAGAAGAAACAATCTGTCACCCCTTTCATTACATTGTGACTTTAAATGTATTTCACCACGGGTCAAATATGTAGTAATTTTGTTTCATCTATACTGAATCATTATTTTCTTTATGATGTTCCTACTAATGCAAAGCATTAGTACAGACAACTGCTTTTAATGCAGTCACAGCCAGGTGCCATCAGGCTAAATGATCTTGTTCCAGCTGTGGGATTACATTTTTTTTTTTTCCAGGTCATCATCTCAATTTAGGTCTAGGGTCACTTTCATTTAAACTCTGCTGTTGCTTTGAGTCGTGAAATGAACCCATGACGTTAAAAAAAAAGAAAAAAAATCTTTTTTTTATGCATGTAAGCTGACATTTAGCCCCTCCAGCTGAAAATATTACCATCAAATTAGAGGACTGTAATGGAATCTTTGCCGTGGCACCTCGATACAGTATAGCCACACAATCCTGCAGGCGCCACAGTGTATTTGCATTCTGATTTTATTCCCTTCAGCAAATTTTAGTGAATAATAATCACACACGTTCTAAACGATGCAGCAGTAAGAATCACATGCCCATTGTGCTTCCTGAGTCCCTGCAATCATCCTTCCTGCCGGAATCGAAGCCACATAAATCACATCACATTAACTTGCAATTAGGGAGACCTTTGAAATTCCTCTCTCATTTCATAAAGGCTTCTGCTAAAAGAAAACCAATCACTTTGCTTTCTGCCACTATGACCTCCCTCCCACTCTCCCCTCATTGAGGGGAAAAAAAAAAAACGATTCTTCCATCGACACCCTTGAGTCACTGATAACATCGAGAGCGTGGCTGGTCAAAAGCCAATTAGGCCCCAGTCAACACACGTTTATTTTCAATCCGGTTCCTTTTCTGACATAAAATTGGTGGCATTAATGTTCTTGCTGCAGGATAACAGCATTTTTTTTTTTTTTTTTTTTTTTAATAAGGAATTCGTGTCCAACACAGCTAACAGCAAAAGAGCTGATTTCTTCATTATAAATTGCCTAGGAGGTGTGCTGGGAACTTCAAAGTGTTGAAAAATTACATTCAAATGTTCTATTTGTTCATTTAGAGGAGAAATGCTTGAATAAAAATAAAAGCAAGAAGCTGAGCTTTATTACAAAGTTTTGAGCCTATTTATACCAAACGTGTCTCAAGTGTCACCAAGTGCACTATTGATTTAAGCAGTCGAATCAAATAATTTATCAGTTTGCTGTTGAGTTGACCCTTCCAAACACAGTTGTTTTGCCCTTAAAGACACTATGTCTGGGTTTTCTTTTAATAGTTTTTTTTTCCAAAAGTGATGGTGACACATTTGTTGACAAGTTTCCTTCCATAAGAGTGAAATTAGCATTTCACAGAAAAATACCACGTTTCTTATTATTAACGAGGCAGCCAAGTGATTTGCGTAGATCAGAGGTTAATTGACTTTTATCGTGATGTATCCGTGTTAGAATATGTCTTTGAAATGTCTCTTTTTACCAATGCATCCACGATAATTATGTCTGCTACTGTATGTATAATAATGTGAAAAATTTCAGAGAAGAAATATGAAATCCTACTGAGAAGCAATACAAATGTTCTAATTAAAAACAATAAAAATTAAAGCAACAACCATGGAAAATAAGCAGAGAAATAATTCAGAGAAACAGAGGAGAAATACAGCAGAGAAACAATTCTATTAAGTCGACTTAATTTAGTGGCGTAGCCTTCATTTGAACACAGATGCGTCACTCTCGTCAGGATTTAATCTGCAAAATGTTAATTGCAATAATGATAATGATGATATTTGTTTTTAATGTGAACATGCTGAGATAGACTACAGAGTGTTCCTAAATATACAAAGCAAATGGCTTTACGGTATTATTTAATCATGTTAACTGACATGGTATGAAAATCAGAATTAAAGGCATAGTTTATACAAAAATGAAAATAATGTCATTAATTACTCACCCTCATGTCATTGCAAACCCGTAGGACCTTTTTTCATCTTCGGAACACAAATTAAGATATGTTTGATGAAATCAGAGAGCTTTCTGAAAATGCATAGACAGCAACGCGACTGACAAGTTCAAGGCCATCAGTGAATCAACTTTAATTTTATGAAGCTACGAGAATACTTTTTGTGCACAAAGAAAACAAAAATAACGACTTTATTCAATTAGACTTTATTCAATTTCTTCTCTTCTGTGTCAATATTTGGCACACTAACACAAGAGTACAATGACACATGCATGTGCATTCCTCTGCTTGCAAACAAGGAGCAGCTTATCTGGGTTCTATGTCAGAATGTTGGCTCCAGCTTGAGCAGCACCACACACGTGTACTCTCCTGAATGCACATCGAAGACTGAGAGGAAAGAGAAGAAATTGTTATACAACGTCGTTATTTTTGTTTTCTTTGTGCACAATTTTATTTTTGGGTGAACTTTCCATTTGATGATTTTATATATCCATTTATTTACATTTATAAACAACCATTTAAAAGTGGTTGTTATGATGTTTTAAAGATACCTTTATTTGCTCAAAAATACAGTAAAAACAAGTTTTCCTATAACAATTTAAGTTTAATCTTTTCTATTTTAATACATTATAAAATATAATTTATTCCTGTGATGGCCAAGCTGAAGTTTCAGCATTATTGTCAGTTTTTAGACAGTGAGGAAAAAAATTATTTTATCCCCTGCTGATTTTGTACATTCACCCACTGACAAAGAAATGATTAGTGTATAATTTTAAGCGAGAGACAATAAAACAGCAAAACATCCAGAAAAATGCATTTTAAAAAAGTTATAAATTGATTGAATTTTAATGAGTGAAATAAGTATTTGATCCCCTATTAATCAGCAAGGTTTCTGTCTTCCAGGTGTATTTTACACAGGTAACAAGCTGAGATTAGGAGCATTAGGACCCTTTAAGAGAGTGCTCCTAATCTTAGCTTGTTACCTGTAGAACACCTGTCTACAGAAGCAATCAATCAATCAGATTCCAAACTCTCCACCATGGCCAAGACCAAAGAGCTGTCCAAGGATTTCAGGAACAAGATTCTAGACCTAAACAAGGGTCTACATTATGCTTTGGGGGTGTTTTTCTGCTAAGAGGACAGGACAACTGCACCGCATCAAAGGGACAACGGACGGGGCCATGTACCATCAGGGCCAGGGCATTGAAAATGGGTTGAAATTGGGTATAACCCAAAACACATGACCAAGGCAACAAAGGAGTGGCTCAAGAAGAAGCACATTAAGGTCCTGGAGTCTCCAGACCTTAATCCCATAGAACATCTGTGGAGGAAGCTGAAGTTTCAAGTTGCCAAATGTCAGCCTCGAAAACCTTAATCATTTGGAGAGGACGTGCAAAGAGGAGTGGGACAAAATCCCTCCTGAGATGCAAATGTGGTGGCCCACTACAAGAAACATCTGACCTCTGTGACCCATCAAGTACTAAGTCATGTTTTGCGAGGGGGTCAAATACTTCACTCATTAAAATCAAATCAATTTATAACTTTTTTGAAAAGTGTTTTTCTGGATTTTTTTGTAGTTATTCTTTCTCTCACTGTTCAAATAAGCATACCATTAAAAATACAGAATGATCATTTCTTTGTCAGTGGGCAAACATACAAAATCAGCAGGGGATATTTTGTTTCATCACTTATTGATCCTTCAAAGAAGACTTTAATATGCTGATTTATTGCTCAAAGAACATTTCTTATTATTATCAAAGTTAAAAACCTTTTTTATATAAAATGTTCAAAAGAACAGCATTTATTTGCAAATGTAAATCGTTTTGTAACAGTATAAATGTCTTTACAGTCACTTTTGATCAGTTTAATGTGTCCTTGCTCCATAAAAGTACTATTTCTTTGAGTAAATAAATAAATAACAGCACCTTAGCCCTAGCATGGCCCTGCACAACCCTTCATATACCATAATAGAGAGAATTATTGGTAGTAAACAATCCACTTACATGTACAGTGAATTTTCAAAGAATTCAAAGAGATTTTCAAAGAAAGCATCTGAACCCTGAGTGTGGGCCATCTGAGAGGAATGGATTGTAGAGGATGCTCCCTCGGCTGTTGGGTGAGTGTAGCTGCTCATTTCAGCAGCCCGTGACCCTCGATCTGATTACATCTGCCATTCTGTCTCTCATGCCCCGCTGAAGCTGACTCGAACTGATGAACTCGGCCCCAGAGCAGTCAAACCGTTCTGCAAAAGCTGATGCCAGCCGTAAAGAGCCTTGGTCGAAGATGGCCTCTACTGCTATGACCAGATTTGTGCTTTCTTTTAAAATGGTTCGGGGGTAGTTTGAACAACAAAATATAGACTTCTGCCTCACCCTGTCAGGGGCCCTATTTTTCTTCCGCTGACATGTTGAGCCATGGTCTCTGAGCTGCCACCTCCTCTTGTTCTTCTCAACCTGGCCACAAGGCCTCCAGCCTACAGATAGGGGCTTTGGGTGAGCACTGAGCTGTCTGCTCAGTGGCCCAACCAGACCCGATGACCACCAGAGGCCTCTAAAAACGTCATCTTCTCTGAAGTAGAGATCTGGTGGATGTGGGGGTTGGATGAGTTGAGCTCACAGTGAAGTCTTCAGGAGATTGTGATGTGTATGAGAGAGAGATTTGGGGTCATCAAGGTCTTTTCCTTAGATAAATGTTGTCAAAACGTACTTTGGTTATTTTTAGTCGATTTGCTGGAATAGCCACATGCACAAGAAACAATAAAGAGCTGCGTAAGAGTGCCGGAAAGATCAAAACACTTCAAAATCAATAAGAGAGATGTGTTCTCCTAGTAAGGAGAAGTCTACAGCGACCTTTTCATAACAAGAGAGGTTTTGTCATGCAAAGCACAAAATTCAGTGACTGACTTACCTATGAATTCCCCTGATGGCCATGAACTTGACTGCCACATCAGCCAAATTGTAGCATTCTTAGGCTAAAGTGGCTCTGAAAGGGATTTATGCTTGGAAAAGAAAATGGAACAATAAGGAAAAGCGCACAAGAGAAATTGAAGAAGAGGGGGAGAAATGAAAAAAAAATCTGTGCTTTTGAGTTCTGCAGCGCGCAGTGTCACATTCTTCACCTCAGGACTGGCTAACACTTAACTCGACGCTGTCGCGATTCCTCCAATTACTCCTGACAGCCTCCCCGTTCGTGTGGGAGGTGGCTCGCCCCTGAAGTGCTCGGCGGAATACTAAGGCGCCACAACATCAATTATTTAGTCCGTCTTCCTATTCGCATGCTGCCTTAACAGCCTCAGTTTTGTCCCATTAGAAATAAAGGGGCTGACTAGATTTTTGTCCTGTGATGTAGTATGGGCATATTTAAATAATCATTTTGGATATGATCTGTGTGGGGTTCGAATGTGGTTTCGCAATGAATACAGAAGTGGTGTGAGTTTGATACATACAAATCAGGTGGAAATTGAATCTCCACGCAGGGTTTGTGGGATTAGCGTGCTGGGGGAGAATGACAGAGACTGACTGAAGGGTGAATAGACTGTTATAGAGAAAGTAAGTCTCTTTTATCACATGGGGTCAGTGCTAAATACAGGTGCAAATGGAGCCCAAAATCACAAAAAAAAAACATCCGGAATGATGCAGCATTTGTAGTGTACAAAATAACGTGTCCTGGGGCCTCATTTAGACTTGCGTAGAAACCATCCTTGATTTTATCTAAGAACTTTTCTGATTTGATCGTAAGAGTGATTCAGAGAAAACGAACGTACCACGAAATCCATGTGAACGCCAGTCATCCGGTTATAAATCACAAATGATCGTGGAATTGTGTGCAGCTGAATGTTCCTCCGTCGAAACGCCCCTACTTAATTAGTTAACATATAAAATGAGCTCATTCCTAAAGCAAAAACTCTGTGACAATGGCAAGTAAAAAGGAGCGCAAGAAATCAAATTATAGTGAGGCTGAACTATCTGCAATACCAGGGAATTACCACAAGGAAACGGTCGTACGCCAAGCTGGAATCTGACGTGAAGATAAGTACTTTTCCACGTCAAAGACGGTTTTTATAAATCTGTACTTTGACGTGGATTTGATCGTACGAACACTCTAAGATCAAATCAGTGTGTAAGAAAGTTTTATAAACGAGGCCCCTGATGTGTTATACACACAACATTGAAAAACCTATTTAATTTCCTGTCAATCAGTCATTGCATTAAAACGTCAAATTATGACATGATAGCTGTAATTTGGGCATAATTAAATTTCAGACAAAATCTCACTAGTAATTATTATTTTTTTTAAATAAAATGAAAATAGTTCAAACGACACCAAAGCATTTCTATTTCACAGAAAATACACTCTTTTGAACTTCAAAGAATCCTAAAAATAATAAATATTCACCATTGTTTCCACAAACTAAGTTTAAAAATGAAACTGTTTTGAACATTGATAATAAGTAAAAATGTTTCTTGAGCACCAAATCAGCATATTACAATGATTTCAGAACGATCATGTGACACACAAATAATTCACACTGGATAAAAGCACCTGCTAAGTGTTTCCCAAATTACAATTGACTTCTTTCATTGTTATGCTTCTGGATTCTGTTTTATTTATTTATTTATTTTAGACTATGTTTTAATGGTTAAATTCAAAAATATTAAACAAGAAGCATGTCTAATTAATTTAAACCTTGAAACTTACAAATATTTAACAGCAATTTATTAAAAGTTTAACAAAAAAAAAAATCAATTTTGAAGGAATATAAAATATGTGAAATATGTTCCCTTTCAGTCGGTCACGTTTGACATAACGTCAGGACGAATTGGGACGTGGCATCTCCATTCTCACCTTCAGGGAACGAGGGTTACATATGTAACAGAGACGTTTTTATCAAATTCAGTTTTATTTTTACCAAATTCTGTGTTTTCTATTAATTTTGTGGTTTTTAATGGTTTTATTACATTTTTAGGAATCTAAAGCATCTCTAATTATTTGATTTTATACAAAATAATTTATTATTTTATTTATTTATTACTACTATTTTTCAGTAATACTATTTTTACGGTTTTCTGATAAATAAATTCTAAAATATTTCTTCTGATAAACATTTTAAATTAGAAATTGTATTATCTATCATTAGATAGATAACACTATCATTACAGTAACACTATCATTACAGTATTTTTTCTGTCACAGTTTCTTCAAACTTGTCTTGTGAAGACCTTTAAGTTTCTGTTTGTATTTGATATGATATAGTTCTTCTCAAAGGAAATGGCAAAATGCTTATAAAGTGAATCTTAGAGCAGTTCTTGAGATGTTTATGTGTTCATGTACTCTAAAAAAGACAGCGAGAATCTTCTTTAAACCTTCTTTAAAGGACCACCTCTTTCTGACCTTTTTAAGATCTGAACAACCTTCTTTCACCACAAAGAACCTTTTGTGAAACAGAAAGGTTCTTCAGATGTTAAAGGTTCTTCATGGAACCATTTAGACATAAATCTTTATTTTCAAGAGTGCGTGTGCCAATCATTTATACACTACAGTAGAACATGCAGGATTCATATTTAAATAACATTTAGTTTAGCTTAATATTCACAGGCACTAGTCCATATGGTGTTTTGATTTATGTGAACTGGCCTACTTTTAATTTATTCATCCAAAATTTGTCAAATTCCATGACATTCCATGTTATACAGTAAATATCATTTTTATGACTGGATTCCGTGACTCTGTCTGTTTTTTTTTTCTCACACTGTGGAAATCATAGGGCCTAACATAACCAAGCACTACCATCATCTTCATAAGTTACAAACCAAATTAAAATTCAAGCAGGCTATATTTGAGAGCAACAGTTAGAGTTTTTTTCTTGTATGCAGTCACAAAATCACAGACCCTCTCCTTGCAGAAATAACAAGTGGTCACAGGAGACACATTGAGACACATTAATGCAAGGTGTAAATGGTAATGTGTCTCACCTGACCACTCACCTGAGACCGTTATACCAAAGCTATGGCTCTTACTAAGTGCATACATTACAGCAGATAATTAACCCATATCAGTGAAAAAGAGATGAGTTTAGCATCAGTACTTTTGTTAACTTAACATTGCTCCCAAGGTAAAACAAACATCTAAGGAAATGCACTCAAGTAATGCCCTTGAGTATAACAAATACAGGTAATTCAAGGTGTAGAGAATATTGCAGGAGAGAGATAAGAGAAATAAACTTTTTTTTAATTATCAATTGAGATGTTCATTGAGATGGTTAAATCAAATGCACAGTCCCTGATGTTTTAACACTTCTACAAACAGAAAATTCAATGTCTCTCACTTCTCAGCAGATATGTGATATTACACAAAAGAGGGTAAATCAAATGTCGAGTTGTGAATTAAATTAATTCCTGCAATAAAAAAAAAAAAAAAACATTTAGTTCTAAGTAGTCTGAATCAGATAATTGTGTGTGAATGTAAGAAAAGACAAATGCGCATCAATTGGTCTTAGAGGGTTTCGGCAGACAGCAGAAGTTAAAAGCACAGTGTTTTTACTAAAGGTTGTTTTTTATCTGTTTAAGAAAAAAGGTATAATAGTGAACTTTCAACCTCGAATTTGAAGGACAAAAAAAGGAGATATAGAAATTGTATAGTGGAGGAAAATAGTCAAAAATCATTTCAGATTGTAAAGTTGGTATCAACAGAAGCC